>NC_091117.1:200803937-201165187 GCF_040183065.1 Periplaneta americana | reverse complement strand
CGACCAAATGGCTTTATGACAACAGAATGACTCTAGTATGAATGAATCGGAAAAGAGAACGGCAAAGACGGCAAAGTTAAAACTTTGCCAACATTCACGGTCCCATTTCCGGCCTCCGGCAAGCTTCTCGTTAATTATGAATGCTCACATTTAAATATATGCACTTTATAACAATGTTTTCGTTTCGTTCTCTTTCACGGTTTAAGGCTGGTTCATAATAAACCGGGAACGGAAACTAGAACGAGAACGGAAATATTAAAATAAATGTATTTAAATGCGAGCATTCACAATAGTTACCGGTAATTTTGAATGCTCACATTTAAGGCTGGTTCACAATAAACCGGGAACGGAAACGACAACAACAACGGGAACGGAAATATTGTTAAAATAAATGTATTTAAATGTGAGCATTCACAACTAACTATTGTGAATGTTCACATTTAAATACATTTATTTTAACATAATTTCCGTTCCCGTTCTCGTTGTTTCCGTTCCCGGTTGATTGTGAATCAGCCTTTAAATAATTTATTTTGACAATATTTCCGTTCTCGTCGTTTCCGTTCCCGGTTTATTGTGGACCAGGCCTTACTCTCACGGCCTATTCTAAATTCTGAAAGGTCAATTTGACAGTTTTCGATCAGACTGTGAGTATCTTACTTATTATATTACATTCCTTTGAACTGTAAATGTTTTAAGGAACGCAGATGTCACTAACTTGCAGTGTATACTTACGGACGATTTTATATGTAACATGGGTACTTAACTGAAAAGATTATTCTATTATGAAACCTCGTCAATGATTATAGTTGTGTAATGGTCGTTGTCGAGGATCGAATTCCGAACCTAAAGGCCCATTCACAATGAAAATTAAACATAAACCTAACGTAAGCATAAGACCTTGTGTCCATGTTATTTAATGAAAGCATTCACAATGAATTACATAAGCATAAACTTAATCTTAATCATAAGACGTTAACATGAAAGTTTGCAAACTCCAAACTTTCATGCTTATGTTTATGCGATTTGGAAACAGTACACAAGCGGAAAGCGTGTTTTCACTTTTTGTTTAACATCTCACGGGCTTTGCCTACAAGCAATATTTTGATCTATTGGCCGTGATGATAGCTAGGCGCGCAACATGGAATCATATGACGAAAAGTTGATTATTTTTTACCAAGAAAACCCTAGTCTATACGACAAGAAACATAAAACATACAAAGATATTACATTAAAAGAGAATGTATGGAAAAAAACAGCACAGGAAATGAATTCTGAAGGTAGGTATTAGTTAAATCATTTTATAGCTAACATTATTTTATAGTTCAAAGTATTGGTGTTTCAAAATATATTAGTATGTGAATGTGGTTATAAAAGTCCCCCGTTTGTATTCTTCTCTGATTCAATGGATGAATCCACCATCGTTTTTTACACCTCTGTTTCTTTGATTTCAAGTATTGAAAGCCATATACTGATGCCATTGTAGTTATTAGAAACATAAATTGAATAATTTCGAGGGAAAAATTGTTCCGGAGCCGGGTATCGAACCCGGGACTTTTGATTTAACGTACCAACGCTCTACCACTGAGCTACTCGGGAACTCTAACCGACACCGATCCAATTTTTCCCTCTATATCCACAGACCTCAAAGTGGGCTGACAACCGTCAAGCAACCAACTTCGAGTGCACACTAACTCCGTGTGACTTAAATTGTGGTTTTCTGTTAACGAACAGTGACGTGTATTATGCAAATCAAGATTTTCAGGTATAACTCCCTGTAAAGGGAAAAATTGGATCGGTGTCGGTTAGAGTTCCCGAGTAGCTCAGTGGTAGAGCGTTGGTGCGTTAAACCAAAAGTCCCGGGTTCGATACCCGGCTCCGGAACAATTTTTCCCTCGAAATTATTCAAATCAACTTTACAGGGAGTTATACCTGAAAATCTTGATTTGCATAATACACGTCACTGTTCGTTAACAGAAAACCACAATTTAAGTCACACGGAGTTAGTGTGCACTCGAAGTTGGTTGCTTGACGGTTGTCAGCCCACTTTGAGGTCTGTGGATATAGAGGGAAAAATTGGATCGGTGTCGGTTAGAGTTCCCGAGTAGCTCAGTGGTAGAGCGTTGGTACGTTAAACCAAAAGTCCCGGGTTCGATACCCGGCTCCGGAACAATTTTTCCCTCGAAATTATTCAAATCAACTTTACAGGGAGTTATACCTGAAAATCTTGATTTGCATAAATTGAATAGCTACATCGTCAGTCATTGTGCAATTCTCCATTTTTATGTAATAGATTCTGTAGTTTTGTTGATTCGGTATGTTTGTTTCCACACACGTGTTATGTTTACGTTATGTTTAATTTTCATTGTGAATGGGCCTTGGCTACTTAAGTTTGTGGCATATGTTTATGTGCTTATGTTAATGTTTACGTTATGTTTAATTTTCATTGTGAATGGGCCTTAACAAATATTTCTTTGTTATGTTGTTAAGAGTTGGTAACAGATATTTGTGAAATTACATAATTATGTTAATGTATTCTCTTTACAGCGGAATTGTCAATAATTAGCCTAATACTTTGCCAGGACCTGCCGTGATATAACGTGTTTCAGTTCCTTTGATTCGTAATATGAGAATAATTCATGTGATTTTTCCCCCTCGTAATGTCCACCGAAATTCCAGGTTAGTAGATCAGAATTGGTCATAGCCTTCTCAGATTTATCTGTCATCCATCATTTTACTTACGCTGAACAGCTTCTGCAGTAGAACGCCTAATCAAATCCTGTTCATGAAGAAGGAAAGGATTTAATTCGGATATGAATTACTTCCAACTTCACTTCTAATAAACGAGCAGAAGTATTGGGCGAACAGATTATTTCAGTCGGAATTTTAGTTTCCATCAAGTCTTTTGTGTAGTAAATATTTCTCTAAAATATACGCTTTTATTTCAAACATTTCAAAATGCATTTTTATTTTCACAATAGTGAAGTTTTGCGTATCCTAGATACATAGTTTGAGAACCATGTTCTAGAGCAAAGTTAAGAAGTAAAATTAGAAAGTGAAATTTACACATAGAGGCGGATAAAATCTGTGTTGCTCTTACTCAACGCGATATATCGTTGGCGCTCGTGCAAAATGTCATATATAAAAAAATTAAAACAGTTTTTTCCCCTTTAGGCATGCATTATTTTGGTGCTCACATATAATTGCAAAATATCATAAAATGTATTTTTATGATAATATTTTAAGTTTTAAAGTAATTGATCTGAAACCAACAAAAATATTCAGTTTTTTTCCCTCTCCTGAAAAATTGGTAATTTTTAACATACGGCATTTTGCACGAACACCAACGATATGTTGAACCAGAATTTCAAGAACTTGGAGCCAGATCTTTCTTTTTTACATGGTTATTTAACGACGCTTTATCAACTATTGGGTTACTTAGCGTTGATGGAATTGATGATAGCGAGATGGTATCTGGTGAGATGAGACAGAGAATTCGCCATAGATTGCCTAACATTTGCCTTACGGTTGGGGAAAACCCTGAAAAAAAATGCAATTAGCCCAAGTGGGAGTCGAACCCACGCCGAGCGCAACTTCCGATCAGTAGGCATACGCGCTACTGCCTGTGCTACTCTGGTGGGCGAGCCAGATCTTTCTTACCCATCGTCTGACTCTTAAACATTCATGATCTGAATCACAAACTAACCACCATGGAAGCAAAAAAAATCTTACGTTATGTACTTGACTCATAAAACTGAAAACAGATGACTTGGTTTAGATTTTTCTGTCTGTATGAGACTGTCGATAATAGAGTTTATTACAGGAGTCTCGTATCAGTTTTCCCAGAGGTAAATTATAATACGGCAGCTGATTCTGTATTTCAGGGGTCGCGTAAGAGTGGGGAGACACATCTGCATTACTAGTGTAACACACACAATAGGCTTATGATTCAGGACCCGTTTTGTACCACCTCCTAGCAACACATGAAAGTTGTGTGTATACATTGACAATCAGCAGGTCATTCAGGCCGTTTGTACTCGTAGTATAATTAGAAAGCACGAATGAATGAAAGTTTGCGTGAATCTAGATTAAACGTATTTTCTTAGATATTAAATCAGTTTCGCCACGAAGATGTTAAGAGTAAAACGCATTACACATAGAGTATATTGTAACTGTGTAGTAATATTACGACACGACTATATATTTACGGTCATACTAATAAAAACTCTATATACAGACGTTTAACTGTCTTATACTTATACAATGAGTAGCTCATTTATACGTGGTGTGTAAATTCCTTACTAATAATCACTACATACGTCGCGTGTAACAGTACTACTGTTGCACAGCTACGTCATAGTTTCGTCATTACTTCGTTACGAAATATAATAGAATATCTGAGGTTCTCTATTGCATCCGGTAGAGCGCTCTAGTGTGGCGTGATAAGTATCGATAGTACAACTGGCTCTAATCGATTACCATACTATATTTTGGTCAAATAGTACAAGCTACAGTAATATTATTCTAATTATTCTGTGCTCTTTGGTTTGTTCTTCTTTAGTTACTAGGCAACCATCATCATAAAATGACAGTCGATACGAACAGCTGTTAGAGGGGCTGCCATTTTTTCTCTATATACAACGCTTAAACAAGGGGTTTCGTGTATATAACTACTGCAAAGCAATTGCCATTGTATAGTTACAGACTGTTTATACATCCATCGCTTCTGCAAGGTTTATTAGTAAAGTTGTCTGTCTCAACTCTGCATAAGTCTCGTATAAAAACTATACACGGTTTATTAGTAAGACTGTTAGTTAATACATACTGTATTTGACTGCCCACACCCTGGTCCATGTTCATTTTCTGTGGTAAAATACTTTTGTGAAGTTCATAGAGGAAATTCACTCTTTTCCAATGACCAACAGTAGGTTTACTTGGGCTGCTCCCGTTTTCTTGCCAGAATTTCAAAATGTATGTACTTGTCAATCATATCTCGGATTCAGAAAGGTAAACTGGGTAGAACTACCACACCATACCATCTCCAAAACAATGGGATTGTTCAGTACAATATTTGTCGTTGGAAAATTAAACTTAACGAAAGGGAATGCCTAAAATAGACCCTCATTGTCCTGAATGAAATCGTAGGTTTGACATTTATTTAGTATTAATTTTGCATTTTGAATATAGTTCGCATTTTATCGCATATTCAAAACTAATTAAAAATAAATATACAGGTCGTAAAAAATGAAAATATAAAGCACAAGTCTTTACAGCTATTTCCCATTTTATCTTTCTTGCGAAAAATCACCACCCCAGCAATAAAATAGTAGAGGAGAAATCACTGTAACTGTATTGCATGCCTAAACCCTTTTTGACAACAGAGACGCTGGAAACTTTTACTTTCGCAAAATATCGAAATCGTTTTTTTTGCAACATTACAATATTTTCTGTGAAGGAAAAGTAAAAGTTACCGTTGTATTACATTATTTCCCACTGTTTTCTGGACTCTTGCATGTTTATCTCACCCACTACTTCAGTGATGTCAAAGCAAGCGCATTTTTCTGACCTTGGCGTCGTGCGCGGGCATCAAGCGCTAAGTACTGAAAGAGGAAGGGTTGTGTATATGAATAAGCAGCCTGTTGGATTAAGAAAATAGTGGTGCACAAACTTCAGACGGAACGTGAAATTTTATGTCGTTATTTTTATATGCCTTCTTTCTGTTTGATATTATTTATATTGTATGTAAAGCAAAAGTACTAATACCAGTTGCTTAATATTGCAGTTGTGTTTTAAATGTTTATAACATAATAAAGAGTTAATAAGGAATGTTCACATAAATTCCATAGCAGTACAACTATACTGTACTAAATGGATGAAATACATCATTCATAAAGAAAGTGATATCCCAAAAAAAAGAGATTGAGTATGACATGATGAGGTGGAATTGATATTGATGGTACCTTTAGCCTTATAAAAGTAATCAATAAACCAATCAGAACAATATTACAGTACAAAGCAAAGTTACCTAGGTGCTCTATATGTTTTAAGTGTAACTAATATTTCATAACAAAACTCTTATCGCATTATGCTTTTAAGATGATACAGGTGAGCAACTTCCTGTCATCAGAATATTAAATTATTTTCTCGAAATGTGCTGAAGCTATAGAGTGGACATTTGTACAACACATGGGCACGTATCTTTTGCTTATGATGTAACAGTAGTTGCTTTGTTAATTCATTTCCTTACAAACAATTTCCATGCGAATATTTTCAAAATTTTCACTACAGTATCTATAGTATATTAGATTTACGAAATCATTCTGTAAGGCTACTAAATAAATAGGCCTATATCTGAAAATTTCACTTTTATATAACAAAAGTTGAGAAAATATTTCTTTTGAATAAAAAAATAAAACTTGTGAAAAATGAGCATTAAAATTTAAACTTACGTTCTTATAATGCACTTATACTTTCCAGATAAATCTAAAAATTAATATGGATACAGTTTTAATAAGTTCTCCTCCCTTTATCTATCGAATCAGTGCTGGCCATCCCTGAATATAGCTCGATCAAGCGGCATATACCTCTTTCGTCTGTCTCTTTCCTTTCCGCTGTAAAGCGCCCAGGCTCTCATGAGCTCTAAAGCGTGCGCTTGCTCCTATGGGCATCAATTGACATGACTGCACTACTTGAACACCCTGGAAACAGTTCTTTAAACATTACAATTTTATTACATTATTTACTACAGTTTTATGTGCGAATAAAAACGTAGCAGAATATCGTACAAAGTAATCCTGCTGTGATGGCAATGATTACGGCCCGGATCCTAAGGTAAGTATTTTACTAGCCGTGTAATAGAAACTCTTAATTGAATTCTCAGTTTCGAACATGCCCACCTCAGCGTATATTTTTAATTTTATGTAAAGACATATTTCAGAATATTTACATAAAAGCACATAAAATCTCTCTAAAAATTAATCGACAATTAATCTTTCAGATTGTTACATGCCCATTTCAGACAAAGCATTATCAGAATGTAAATAAAAAATATAAGAATTATTGATGTGGCATTTATCTAGGTATGTCCCTTCCTCAAGGTATGGAAACAACGCTGCTTAACTTCTGAAAAATGTTGTGACTTGTGGCCTGACCAGTCAGTTTGAACTTTACTTTGCTTCAGACAACGTTTGTTGCGTTAAACTACCTCGATTTAATCCGGTATCCGCATATCCAAGGTTTAGCAGTTGTGAAGTAAATGTGTGAGATTAGATCATCTTTATACAAAAGCTGTTAGAGAGAAATCATCAATATGGTACCAGTGTTCAAAAAAGTTATTCAGGCAAACAGGGTGTGACAGTACACTTTCTTTTTTAAATGGCACTCTATATTAACATTTACATATTTCGAATCTCCATTAAATTTTACGTATAAATGCATAGAAATGTGTAGAAATTTTACTCAATCGGTTTAATGTCTTGACTATTTGTTAAACTTGTTACTTGAGACAAGTAAGTATGAAAAATCCTGTTGAATAGGCTATAAAACTAAACAAAACACTATTACTAACCAAACTTTACAACATATGCTCAAAATGAGAACCATTCATAGCCAAACAATGTCCCTGTCTATCACGAAAACAGTCTTATCATCTTTGTCACAGTTACACGACTGATCTGTGCATCCCGTATCTACAATGGACTGTTTTCGTGATAGACTAGTGTCCGGTTTTTCCAAGTATTTTTAGAAAATTTAACGACTGTTAAACTCTAAACAGTTTGTTAATTAATAAAATTGTATGTTTTCAACACCAGTTTGGTTTAACAGATTGTTAACAGTTTGTTAATTTTAAATGTAGGATTTCGGGCAGTTAACTCGTTTAACAGTTAGTTAAATATGGCCGATGTCTCCACAACTGTTCGAACAGAAGTTGCGAAATTAATATTTTGTCTCTCTCTGTAGGGAATGTTTAGCATATGAGTGTTAATATAACATTTAAAAATACTTTGGACTGTTTAAATACATCAGTGTTATTTTATTTCTTTCGTATTCCGTATCCATAATAGCAATGAGAAAATATAACCTTACTTTGTAATTATTATTCAGCACGTCACCTACAACTTTCATTTGTCAACTGTTTGTTTATGGAGCGTGGCCTACTATAACAGGTTGTCATTTTATGCAAGTTTCATGACTCACTCTATATTTTAATTTAGTAGTCTGACCCAATATTTTGGGTTTGCCCTGCGACACAGAATAGCTCACAATAAAATTTAAAATGAAAAATTATATAAACAGGTTTTAAAGGTTAATTTTAGCCAATCAAAAATTGTCTTACATGTTTAGAATCATTACCAACTGTTGTTGAGTAGTTAAAATAGTGCTAACAGACGTTATAGTTAAGTGTTGGTTATCTTAAACAAAATTATGTTGAACAAATGGAAAATACATTAACAAAGCGTTAAAAATAAACAGTCTGTTAATTTAACATTCGTTAAGCAAAATTAAACTTTACTTGGACAAACTGGCCATAGGACTTTGTTTGCCTATGACGAGTTCTCATTTTGAGCATCTGTTTTAAAATTTGGTTAGTGATAGTGTTTTGTTTAATTTTATGGCCTACTCAGCATGATTTTACATAGGGTAAAGTTGCCTAACTCCGTGATACTTTTTTTTAAATTGAATGTCAGTCAGAGCTTTACCGTTCGAACATAGCGTCAGACATCTTTCTCGAAACAGTGCCTCTTTCGCCTACTTTTGGGACATCGGTGAACTTCCTAGCAAGATACCAAATCCCGTAACATTCAGTGAAAAAAACGTATCACGGAATTAGACAACTTTACCGTAATTATTTGTCTCAAATTTTAAGTCCACGAAACAAGTTTAACAAATAGTTAAAGAACATGAAACGGGTTAATGGATAAAATTTCTACACATTCATACGTCATTTAAAAAAATAGTTTAGTCACACTCTATATGCCTGATTAACTTTTTTTGGAACACTGATGCCGTATTGATGGTTTTCTCAAACAGCTTTTGTATAAAACTTTTTTTTTTTTTTCCTAAAATTAAAATTTAAAAATTTATGAGTAATATTCCATACTTTTAAATAGTTGTCAATTGTTGTTTCCGTAATATGAATGGACTGTTCTTCATCTGCTCATTGAGGTCCATTCAGTACATTTTGTTTATGAAACAGTATCAGCGCATTCTTGGTGATTGACGTGACCTCTGTCTCGCCAGATAAGTTCTCAGAACAAGTGGGAAACAAAACACTGTATAGCATGTCACTCACCGTGAGAATATGTGACAGGAGCACCAGCCAGCCATATGCTCTCCCTTCTGCCCGTCTGAAGGGTGCCTGCCTGCGGAATTGTTGCCTTTCTGTAGTAAACCCCCAGCAAGTCTCGAGTTTTTATGTCCTCTACCGGATTTCCTCACATCCGATTCCGTGGCCGGCGCCACTCATGAATTATTTAGAACGGATGGTACGCCATTCAGGGTACTGAGGGTAGGTAGTTATATCGGGAACCAATGAGCTGAATGTTTCCAGAAATTGGGAGAGCAATGTTTTGAGATGTTCTAAGAAAATGAAGTAACATAATTTCTCGTAGTGTATGGTTGTAATCTTATTTGTAGACAATCATAACACTTCTGGCTGATCATGTTTTACTTCCTGTAAATACTGTAGGTATTTTATTCAGATTCTAAGATGGAAGGACAGTTGGAAGAAGAGCAGTTTGGCTTCAGAAAAGGAAAAGGTACAAGGGATGCAATTGGACTACGAAAAATCGGCGAAAGATACCTAGAGAAGAATAAAGAAGTGTAGCCTATATAGTATTTGTGGACCTAGAAAAGGCGTTTGACATATGGATTGGAACAAACCGATAGACATCCTGAAGAAAATAAGTGTGGACTGGAAAGACAGGAGGCTGTTCAGTAACCTATATATGAAACGAGTCAAAGTCAGGATAGGAGAAGAAATGTCTGAAGGAAGTGAAGTACGACAAGGATGCCCTGTATCATCAATCCTGTTCTACATCTACTTGGAGGATTTAGTGAAGAACTGTTTTCAGAACATGGGAGGGGTAACAGTAGGAAAAAGAAGAATAAAGTGCATAAGATTTGCTGATGATACGGCGTTGTTAGCAGAAGTGGAGACGATACTAATGGATATGCTGCTGGAGCTAAATGACAGCTGTGAGCAGTATGGGCTGAAGATAAATGCAAAGAAGACAAAGACCGTGGTTGTCGCAAGAAAAATACTGTGCTCCAACCACGAGAAAGTCTCCAGGGAATGAAGAGAAGGGGGTGATGCTGTGAATGAATGTTGATGTCATAAGATGTCATAAGGTCACACACGTGGATACTCTTATCTCTATTGGCTAGCTCTCACAGCACAAACCATAACATTGATACAAACATATTGATACTACCCTAGTTACAAAATTAGATCACTGTTAATCTCCTGGTCTTTTAATCTCTTCATACAGGAAATAACATATGCAGGAGAGCGCATGGTTTGTAAACTGACGTTATAACGGTAATATTATTTATCTACTTCGTTCCAATAGACGACGCAATAGTAAGCACATTCCTTTCACTGTTGATCTCCTGGTTGGAGAAGGCAGTAGAGCAAGTGAACAGCTTCAAATACTTGGGATGTACTATACGAGTAAGCAGTAACATGAGCTGCAGCCAGAAAGTCAAAAGGAGAATAGCAATGGCTAAGGAAGCTTTTAATGGAAAAAGGAGCATCTTCTGCGGACCTCTGGAAAAAGAACTAAGGAAGAGACTAGTAAAGTGCTTTGTATGGAGTGTGACATTGCATGGGGCAGAAACATGAACGTTACGACGAAATGAAGAGAAATGAATAGAAGCATTTGAAATGTGGATATGGAGAAGAATGGAGCGTATGAAATAGACAGAATAAGAATTGAAGTTGTGCTGGAAAGAATGGGTGAAGAAAGAATGATGCCGAAACTGATCAGAAAGAGAAAAAGGAATTGTTTTTGTCACTGGCTGAGAAGAAATTTCCTACTGAAGGATGCACTGGAAGGAATGGTGAACGGGAGAAGAGTTCGGGGCAGAAGAAGATAACAGATGATAGCCGACATTGAGATATGTGGATCATATGCGGAGATTAAGAGACAGAAAATAGAAAAGATTGGAGAATGCTGGATTTGCAGTGAAAGACTTGCGCTTGGACTATACACTTTCATATGTATGTATGTATGTATGCATGCATGCATGCATGCATGTATGACGAGGTGGTGTACATATTAATATTTCAAAAGTCATCCGAGGTTCGGGTTTGAATCCGAGGGCAATGGAACTATTTGAATGGCTTCTTCCGGGAGGGAAGTAAAGGTGTGAGTACCGTGTTTCCAGAAAATTTGTGTGCCATTTCCTCCCCTGTAGAATTGTGATACTGAGTAACCTCTGTAGCAGAACCTTCTTCAGTTACAAGCCGGATCATGGGTAGGTTTGGCAACGCTGAGTGGAGGCGGGAGGTTCTAAGTGATATTGATGTAATTGCTCATTGCTTTCGTTATACGTAACGTGTATTTTTTCAATATTACTTTATGTACAAAGGTAAGATCAAGATTCAGAGTAGTGATATAAATTATTACGGATTCGAAAATAGTGTTTTATTGCAATGAATTAGCTATACTTCAGAATACGGCGTAACTAGGCTACTCACGTACAATGACTGCTACTTAAAATATTTACAAAAAAAACATGTTTTTTATTGGTAGTACAAAGGTAAATAAATAAATACAAAATATATTCCTTGCGCCGAAAATAATAAAATCAGTAATGCATAACACCAAAAATTCATAATGTTAACACATTCAAGTAATTATTTATTCAAATAACTTCACAGTTCATCAGTGAGTAATTTAATCTTACTTTTTCACCTGTACGCCAAGAGATTGTCTCTTATTTTTATTATGTGTCTGGTTACAATAACTCTATCCCTAACCTGTCGTTTATATTATATTGATATAATTCTTTTGTCGGGCTTTGTAGATTGATGTTATGGGTACATTCTTCTTTGTGATTACTGGTTTACTTCTTATTGATGTTATTCCTAAATATATTATTCAATATGATGCTTCATTGATAGAAGTTATTGTTACGTTGCTTCCTTTGTTCCTTTTGTTGTTCCATTCATAAAATTTCGAATTTGAATCATTTGTGAATACGCTTAGAGTTATTACATATCCTATTGTTAGCAACATTACAAGTATTTCATTTATCTTTTGTATTTGTCTGAGTGGGGAATGTAGGCCTATTGTAATGCTGGGGAAAAAATCAATTTCGAGATTTTCGCGGAAATACGCGTCTTCAGTATTCCTGATACCGAAAAGTTCCGTACATAGATTTCTTGAAAAGTATTGGACGGATATTGTTTAGGCCTATATTTATTATCCACGAGTAAATTTATCCGGAAATGATGCACATCTATACTAATAATAAATCTGTAGCCGAAATTTTTCTGGTAATTTTCGATTTTCCAAAAATAATTGGTCTTAACATATATAATTAACCACCCTGAAACCGAAAATCGCTTTTTTGAAATTTTTGTCTGTCTGTCTGTATGTCTGTCTGTATGTTTGTTACCTTTTCACGCGATAATGGCTGAACGGATTTCGATGAAAATTGGAATATAAATTAAGTTCGTTGTAACTTAGATTTTAGGCTATATGGCATTCAAAATACATTATTTAAAAGGGGGGTTATAAGGGGGACTGAATTAAATAAATCGAAATATCTCGCATATTATTGATTTTTGTGAAAAATCTTACATAGCAAAAGTTTCTTTAAAAATTATTTCTGATAAGTTTTATTCTTTGAAAAATTTTGATAGGACTGATATGTAATGAGATAAATGAGTTTTAAAATTAAAATAACTGCCATCTAAGGCGGTGCATTGAAATAAAAAACAAATGACTTCATCTATAAGGGGTCTTGGACACAACAATCGAAAGCTATGAAAGTTAGCCTACAGACAATGTTTCTGTGTTTTATGAAGTAATATCGGAAGCTAAATTAACCGATTTGTATAATTAATTATTATTTCATCATTGGAAAGTGTAGTTTCTCTGGATGGACATAATGCTATAATGTTATTACAGTAACTTGTGAGTGAATTGAGGACAGGTAAGATTAAAATAGCTTCTTATGCACAGAAATCTTGATAGGTTATTCTGTATATTCATTTCCTGTATTTCTGAAAATAATGTTTATGAACATATTCATTTTTATCTCAGAGAATTAACGAACAACGAGAGTGTATTGATTTAGTATGCAGTAATAGTACGTTAGCTTAGCAATCCATTATTTTATAATTCAAATTTTAACTATGCTCAATTGAATCGTGTTAAAATACATAAAATATATATGCAATAAATGCAATGCAAAAAAATTGGGTAATGAGCCAAGCAGATTATGTTGCGCTGTTGTAAAAGCTGTTCCTCCTGAGATTCAAGAGCTCCCACAACAAATTAAAAACTTTCTAATTCGAGTACATCCGTTATCAACACACTTTTTACATAATATAATATAATATAATATAATATAATATAATATAATATAATATAAACATAATAATCTGTAGCCAAAATTTTTCTGTTAATTTTCGCTTTTCCAAAAATAATTGGTAATAACAATTAAGAAACATGTTCAAGGCATTGTCATTGCACCAAATGAGTGGTCTCTGGATCAAAATGATCGCATTTTAATATTTTAAATACAATTTAAATTAAGTAACATATTAAACGATTTATCCTTCTATCAAACACGAATGTTCCCTGGATCAAATGTCCTATTTTAATTATGTAATTACTTTATATTTATTTCTAACGGGTGCAGTGGAGCGCACGGGTACGGCTAGTTAAATATAAAAACTCTTAGTAAGAATTAATCAGACTTTATTTTAAATCAGAAACATACAGTGACGCTTAATTTCGAGAACTCACAAAATTGATTCCTGATGCTTTCTATTCCAAACTGAAAAATGTGATGTATTACATAGTACCCATGGGGGGGACATTAGGTTAAGATAAATTAATAAATACGTTTTTACTTTTTCTACTTTCCATTGCGAATCCAGCCTTAAAGTCCACACCTGTGGAGTAACGGTCAGCGCGTCTGGCAACGAAACCAGGTGGCCCGGGTTCGAATCCCGGTCGGGGCAAGTTACCTGGTTGAGGTTTTTTCCGGGGTTTTCCCTCAACCCAATACGAGCAAATGCTGGGTAACTTTCGGTGCTGGACCCCGGACTCATTTCAGCGGCATTATTATCTTCATTTCATTCAGACGCTAAATAACTTAGATGTTGATACAGCGTCGTAAAATAACCCAATAAAATAAAAGAAATTCAGTCTTAAACCATGGTGGCTGCAACAGAGAAGGGCGCAGATATGCAGGAAAGGGTAGAGCGTGTTCATTATCAAGGATTTACCACCTCTTTTAAATCCATTTGTTAGAAATGGGTGAACCAGTTACTGAAGGTTTTATGAACATTTAGAATGAAATGGAAGAAGTCTCAATATACCAGTAATATATTTTAATCTTTGTGGTTTTACTTTCATGCATCTTACATTCTGTGTAATTTTCTTCACTCATACTGGTAGTTTATTCTTATAACTATTATGCATACATTTTATCTTTCCACGCTCGCGGAGGTATAGTGGAAGAGGCAATACATAGCACAGCTGCTCACATGCGAGCGTGGAGAGATAAAATTGTAACCGAGCGATGTGGCTCAGACTGTAACGAGAGGTCCTGGGTTTAAACCCCGTGGCCAGCTAATCTGGCTGTGTTTATCATGGTTTTCCTCAGTCACAAAGGCAAATCCCGGATTGGAAATTAAATACCAAGGTTATACTATGATTCATCGCCGCCTTAATGACCGATTTCATAAACATAAAAACAAAATCTGAATCAGTTACACGATCACAAGCAAACTATAACACTTAACAATAGGAGCAGAAACTCAACAGTAGTCCAGCCTTATTCATATACCCAAAGATCCCACATGCGCAATATGATCATAGATATTAAAGCGTGTATAAATAAACTTAATAAATAAAAAATAAAACGTATGAGCTGTACTTGTTTATTGATATTATGTAAGTTGTTACGAGATGTAGCCTATATCTTATTTTCATGGATTTTCAATTGTCGGAGGCATGACCCAAACAATCATCACTTCACATTTCATCCATATTTAAAGTCATTGCGTTGTCCTTGGTGGTCACGTGGCTATCATGCTGGCCGTTGGGTCCGAGGTCCGCAGGTTCAAATCTGAGCTAGGGCGATTGATCTTAAAAGACGAGAAAATCCTTAGCATGTCTTCCTCCCTATCCTCTGGTAGGGAAGTAAAGCTGTGATTCCCTTATCGTATATTTAAGGCATGTATAGAACCCTGTCTGGGTCAAATTCGCGGTCATTTGTCGGGCACGCTTAGTTTAAGTGCTGAATAACCCCTGCGTTGAAAGCGTTTAGGATTAATAAAATAATATTACTATTTTAACGTCATTTCGTCTCTAATGTTTTGTTAATTGTTAAATTTAGGCAGTTGACTATTGTTGAGTTTCTGTTTTGTGTTTATTTAATTGATTTAGATTTTACGCGTTTTTTGTGTTTATTATATTGGCGATTAAGGTGGTGATAAATCATGATACGTAAATTTTCAATCCGGAAAATGTCCTTCTCACTCAGGAAAACTACGACAAATCCCAGTCAGATTGGCCGGCCACGGAGTTTGAACCCAGGACTTAACGAATGCGAGTCTCAACGGTATACTGTGTAGACTGTAAGCCACAACTTTTTGAAACTATTATGGACAGATCACAGTACTACCCATCAGTTATAGCACACTTGACCCCAATCAGCATACCAGAACGGACGTGGAAGAGTTACGATTAAGTTTGAATCTTCGTATTTCTAATGTTTACTTTATTATTTTTCACTGTTATGTAATATTTTCCATTGAATTATATTGATCTTTCATTGAATGCCACTTTTATTACACACCTTTCACATGTATAGTAGTGGCAAAAAAACCGGACCGACCCTTGTAGCTGATTTCAGAGCCTTGTTCACTCCAGAACACAATAGACTGGTAACTAAGACTTTCGTGTTTCGAATCCTGCCTGGAAAGGAAACTTTTTTTTTGTTCCTTATTCAAATTTATTCCCAATACTTTTCGATTGCAGCGATATTTTACTACTTAATTAACCTATTATTCCCAGAACATGAATTTTACCAGCCATCGAAAAGTATTGGCAATAAATTTGAATAAGGAACAAAAAAAAGTTTCCTTCCCTGGCAAGATTCGAACCACGAAAGTCTTAGTTACCAGTCTGTCGTTCTCTGGAGTGAACAAGGCTCTGAAATCAGCTACAAGTGTGAGTCTGTTTTTTTTTTTTTTTTTGCCACTACTGTAGGCTACATACAGATATGAGTCCCTGTGGATGGTATAAATTGAAAATGGTTTTGAAGGTATGTAAAGTAGAGTAAAGGTTAGTAATATCGTCTTATGAGTAATATTGTGATAGTTCTTTTTGAGAATTTATTACAATTTTACTGAGCGGGAGGAAGATTGGTTTTTTACGTCAACGTATTAAGGACAAGTTTCTGCACAAAACCGGTTCTTCTCTCGCTCAGTAAAATTGCACTAAATTCTCAAAAAGAACTATCACAATATTAGGCCTACTCGTATCACAATATTATCAACCTTTATCTTATAGTAAAAGGCTATAGTTTTAATAATTTAACAGTAGAAAATTATAAAAAAGTGAAATTCCATAAATTCGAAGCAGAATCCTTACGCATATTATATTAGCCGTTGAGCTACGAGGCGATGTAGCGAGGGCTAGTTGTGAAATCTTACAGTACAGTTTTAAATAGTCATATGCTTATGTCACTTCCATTGGTGACTTTAACTGTCAATACGCCAATTCGCTTTTTAAATATTTTATGCGGAGACAAAGAGGAAGGCAGAAAATAAAAAAGATTGGAGAATGCTGGGTTTGCAGTGAAAGACCTGCCCTTGGGCAGAAAACTGTGAATAAATAATTATGATTTTAAGTCCAGACTACAGCTCGCAGCCTTTCTTAGCCTCTTGTGAATCATGTTCATAAAAGATAAATGTTCTCTTTGTCTCTGTGCTAATACTTAGCAGTGATTTTCTCTTTATACTTAGGAAAATAGTGTCGATCGCGAAGCATAGAACTGACGTTAAAAGTATTAACTTTTAAATATATGAAATATACTTAAAAATTAACTCGAGAACTTGCACTTTGGAACAAAGTGGTTGAGGACAGTAATTAATGTGACAAGAGTGTACGAGTATGTCAAGCAACATTAATTGAAGTAGCGTACGTTACCAGTTTGTGCTTTCCACAGAATTGCAAACCTGTTTTTAAGTCTTGTAATTCAAACTAATGCTCTTTGGTGCTAAGTTTGAGTTTAAAATCACAATTTAAGTTCAGAATAATATGTCTCATATGTCAACAATAAAAACGTGGGCATAAATACTGTATTTGTATCTAAACTAAACTCGGTATAATAGAGTATTCCTCAATTTTGAGAAATCGTTTTCGAAAAATTATTATTATTATTATTATTATTATTATTATTATTATTATTATTATTATTATTATTATTAAAGGAATGCATGAATAATTCGAAATGTAAAATTAAAGTTGGAACTGTTATTTCAGATAGTTTTGAAGAATGCCGGCCCGGATAGCTCAAGCGGTAGGGGCACGGCATGTCTCTATCGCTTGGTCCGAAGGGTTGTGGGTTCGAGTCCCGCCTCGGGCATGGGTGTTGTGTTTGTATTAATGTAAGTAAAACAAAGGAAACAAGTGAAAAACGAAAACAGAAAACAAAAGATAACTTTGGTAAACGGCCTCTGGCCGGGCGGCCGGGTAGCTCAGTTGGTAGAGCAGCTGGCTACGGACTGAAAGGTCCGGGGTTCGATCCCAGGTGGTGACAGGATTTTTTCTCGTTGCCAAACTTTCAGAACGGCCCCGAGGTTCACTCAGCCTCCTATAAAATTGAGTACCGGGTCTTTCCCGGGGGTAAAAGCGTGGTGCCGACCACACCACCTCATTCTAGTGCCGAGGTCATGGAAAGCATGGGGCTCTACCTCCATGCCCCCTAAGTGCCTTCGTGGCATGTTACGGGGATACCTTTACCCTTTTAAACGGCCTCTGGCCGGTCTAAATTTATATTTAAAAAAAAAAAAGTTCAATCTGGAGTGAGACAGGGAGATGGTTTGTCACCCATACTTTTTGATTTTGTCTTAGAAAAGGCATTACAGAAACTTAGGAATGAAACTATTGGAATTTCATTGGGCAATGGTAAAATTAATTTATTAGCATATGCTGATGATATTGTCCTTCTAGGACAAACGGAAGATGATATCAAGAAACTTTTTAGACTCTTAGTAGAAGAAACAAAAATAAGAGGATTAAAAATTAATTCTGGTAAAACTAAGTATGTACATGAATATATCACGTACCTCAAATAATAGAGGGTCACTTATAATAGATGATTGGGAGTTTCAAAAAGTTACTGAATTTAAATACTTAGGAAGTATAATTAATGAATCAGGCTTATTTGGGAAAGAAATTGAACATAGACTCGTTACGGCAAATAAGTGTTACTACCCCCTTCATAAATTGCTTAGTTCCAAACTCCTTTCTAGATTATCAAAATTAAGATGCTATAAAACTATAATCCTACCAACTCTCCTATATTGCTGCGAAATTTGGATATTAACAAAAAAAAAAAAAAAAAAAAAAAAAAAAACAACAAAATCCCTTTTTACTTTTGAAAACAAAATCTTGAGGAAGATTTTTGGTCCCATTTAAGAAAATAACACATGGAGAATTTTGAAGAACAAGGAACTAAGGGATATTTATAAGGATCCGGACATAATAGCCTTAATAAAAAGTTGAAGACTACGTTGGCTTGGACACGTTCTACGGCATGATGAAGACTCTCTTCTACGAAAAATTTTCGACTATTCTCCAAGATGTAAGAGACCTCTCGGTAGGCCTCGTCTCCGTTGGCAGGACCAAGTATATAATAATCTTTGTACAGTGGGAGGACGACAAGAAGATGCAGAGAACAGAGACGAATGGCGATATATCGTGAATGAAGCTAAAAACCACTTGAAATGCCCTAAATTGATTTATTATTATTATTACTATTATTATATTTTTTAATAATATTAATAACAAATCATTACTTCGGTTTTAATACCCAGCGTTCGACACATTAAAATACTTTTTTTTTTTAAATAGACTTGAATTGTGCATGTTATACTTCTGATCTTTTAATTACAAGATTCCATTCTTGCACGAGTGTGAATATTAATTTAACAATTAATCGATTTAAAGTGGATTTCACAAGCGCAGCAATACTTCGTGATGTCCACCATCCCTGATTTTGTTTAATAGTAATTGGCGCAGTGAAACTGAGTGATTGCCTTAACTTAGCTGTTCAGTGATACTTTTATGTAATGGTATGATTGTTAATCAGAGTTAAACCACAGTCGCATTTGTCGCATTTTACTACTCGACTTCTAAAAATGCAACAAACTTTGAATGTAGATGTGCAAAAATGCGACAACCACATTGGACTTCTGAAATGAAGATGGTAATGGACAAAATGAAATCAGAGATGTGTTTGAACTAATCTGAGTTTAAATGAAATGCTAATGGCATGGGCAATGTTCAAAAAAGTATTGAGCAATAGATGTTCAGGAATGGATTTCAAAGAGTTGGTGCAATTCATGAAAGTTAAGTGAACAATTTGTTCTAATTGATGTATATAATTACATCGCTTGCTGTAAATTGTGAGCGAGGATTTAGTTGCATGAATCTTGTAAAAACTAGAATTAGAAACCGCTTTTCAGTAAAATAGCACTCTGCTAACAATAAATCTTTAATGGCCTGCTGGTAGAGAATTTAAGGGTGCTATGCATAGACATTTCGCTAGCCCGCGCTACGAGCGTGCTAAACTTGCCCCGGCTATCGCCTGATTACTTGTACAGGATTCATATCATATCATATCGCTAACACTGGTTTATGAATACGAAAAAGTTAGTTCGCTGATCATCCACCGGAAGCCCGCGCTAAGAATGTCTATGAATATGACCCTCAATGTTTAGAGTGCCCATAAAATAATATATTTTAATGTGATGTAAATTCAGCAGTAATTGATTCTAAACATACCTACTGTACGTCTAATGATTTACTTACGTAAGTACAGTATATCCAGAGTGTGATAAGATGGATTGAAAGTAATATAACTCCCAAGAAACAAATTACATAAATTTTTGTTTCTGCATACTTTATTAATTTTATCTTTCTGTTATTTATAATATTGAAAGCATTTCGCAATTTGCACAAATATAATTTTTCATTTGTGCATTTTTGCGACAATTATTTATTTTCTAGCTTAAATCCTGCTGTTAATATATTAAAACAAAACTTTTTTTACTAAATTAAGTTTGTTTCTTCATATAATTGGTTAAGTCCACTTACTGCTTAACCGTGGTAATAGTAATATACGTTACAAGAGCGGTATGTTGACGTTTTCATGCTCGAGGAAAAGATTGAAAAAGCGAAACGTAGTTGAGCTTTTTTAATTTCCGAGAACATGAAAACAAACATACCGCTCGTGTATCGTACATTATTTTGTGCGAAGATCGTTAATTACATACCTGAAAGAGGAATTTCTAATTAGTTGCAATGAAATCTCCATGTTGGTTTCTGTTCAATGACGGCAACTTTGGAAAACAAATATATCTATCTTCAACATTGTTCCTATAAAATGTTTTCTGTGTTTACTATACTCCAGCAGGCCGTGATATACGTCTGTCTTCCCCCCCCCCCCAGTCTATGATGAGTCTGGAATCTTGTTGATTTTTTCACGGCTTCCTTAATGTTACTTGCATTACAAATGCGGTAACTTTTGTGGTGTTGTAGAGTTTACTTAATTTTTGCAAATATTTAAAAACAATAATTAACAGTGCAATTTAGGTGAAATTGCAGTGATAAGTTTCCAATTTATAATTACTATATTGAACGTCTTTAAAAATAATATGTTAAAAGCCTAAAGCAGTAAAATGAATATGACGCTTAAGCGGTAAGAATAGGGAAATTGTTGTGTGTGTTACGTTGGGAATTTTGGATGTGGTATTGTGCGTATTGGTTGTGTGTGGAAAGCAAATACGCACGATCTCGCACAATAGTAATATACGTTACAAGAGCGGTATGTTGACGTTTTCATGCTCGAGGAAAAGATTGAAAAAGCGAAACGTAGTTGAGCTTTTTTAATTTCCGAGAACATGAAAACAAACATGCCGCTCGTGTATCGTACATTATTTTGTACGAAGATCGTTTATTACATACCTGAAAGAGGAATTTCTAATTAGTTGCAATGAAATCTCCATGTTGGTTTCTGTTCAATGACGGCAACTTTGGAAAACAAATATATCTATCTTCAACATTGTTCCTATAAAATGTTTTCTGTGTTTACTATACTCCAGCAGGCCGTGATATACAGTGGCTCCCATTAATATTCGGTTTGACTGGCATGTAAGATTAAAATAAATACACTAATTATTTTCAAAAAAATTAATGAAATTAAAAATGTGCACTATAATAAACTTAAAAGTATACTCTCTGTTAAATTACATAGAATGACAACAAAATGAAAAAATCTTCTCTGTTACATAAATAAAAAATTATAAACATTATTACATTATTCGTGATAGAACATAGTGCCTCATTAATATTCGGTTTGTTCAATTCAATATTTTGTTGAATACCCCTTCTGCCTCAAAACAGTCCTCCAACGCCTTGGCATGCTCCTGGATACCTTCGTAGTAAATTGGGGACTAATTTTTGTCCATTCTTCCGTTAATCTCCGTTTCAGTTCTGTCTTGGAAGTGATAGGAGTTTGTCTGATCTTGCGATTAAGTTCCTCTCACAAATTCTCAATCGGATTTAAATTCGGTGATTTGTGTTGGGGTTCGGACAGTTGTATAGAAGCCATAAACGCACTTTCTCAGCTGTGTGTTTAGGCTCGTTGTCCTGATAGTACTTGAAACTGTCTTTAATCCATCGACTCTCTGCACTTCGTTTTAAATTATTTCTCATAATGTCCAAATACACATGCTGATCCATCCTTTTTCTATGAAAACAAGTTCACCAACTCCACCTACAGCCATACAACTCCATACCATGACGTTGTCCCCACCGTGTTTCACTGTTGGCAACAGATTCTTTTTTTTCGAGATCTTCATCTTCCTTACGCCACACATACTGTTGTCCATTCGACCCGAAGACGTTAAATTTGTTTTCATCAGCAAATATCACATCGTCCCCCAGTTTTCCTCTTTATGGACATGTTCCCTTGCGAACTGAAGCCGCCTTCTTTTATTTATTTCATTTATGTAAGGTTTCCTCCTACATACTCTCCTATTAAACTCCTCTTTCCCCAAAACTCTTCGAATTGTTTCGGCACCTACCTGCTTGCTAAACTGTTCACGAACACATGCTGCAAGTTTCGTACACTTAGTCGAGGATTTTCTTTTATTTTCTTCAGGATGGAGCGTTCTTCACGTTCAGTTACTTTTTTTGGCTGCCCTTTTTTTTTGGTATGGACTCGATTCCGCCTTCGTTTCTGTATATTCTCACTATATCCCCAACTGTACTCTTACTCACACTAATATTTTGGCCATTTTTGCGTATTTTAGCCCCTCTTCGTCATGATAGATCACAAAAGTTGTGTTGTTTCCTTTGCGACCCATTTGACGACCTGTAGACTAATCCAACCTCGCCTGGGCTGTGCACAACGTGTAGACAGAATGATTGCGCGTTCGCTACTGAACCCTACAATACTGTCAGCAGAAAACGTGCATTAGATTGAAAGCAAATAATTCAAAACCGAATATTAAAGAGAGTGAACTTTGATGTTACTTACCGATTATTTGTTATTACATCGTAAATATTAAACTTTCGCTGTAAATTCTTTAACGTTATGTACAAAATGTTTAAATGATCAATCTGCAACGAAATGCAGGTTCGCTTGAACACAGAACAAAACAATAGAAAAATACTGTAAAATCAACCACAAACCGAATATTTATGGGAGCCACTGTACGTCTGTCTTCCCCCCCCCCCAGTCTATGATGAGTCTGGAATCTTGTTGATTTTTTCACGGCTTCCTTAATGTTACTTGCATTACAAATGCAGTAACTGTTGTGGTGTTGTAGAGTTTACTTAATTTTTGCAAATATTTAAAAACAATAATTAACAGTGCAATTTAGGTGAAATTGCAGTGGTAAGTTTCCAATTTATAATTACTATATTGAACGTCTTTAAAAATAATATGTTAAAAGCCTAAAGCAGTAAAATGAATATGACGCTTAAGCGGTAAGAATAGGGAAATTGTTATGTGTGTTACGTTGGGAATACTGAATGTGGTATTTCACACTTACCGCGTATTGGTTGTGTGCGGAAAGCAAGCAAATACGCACGATCTCGCACAAAATAATATATTTTAATGTGATGTAAATTCAGCAGTAATTGATTCTAAACATACCAACTGTACGTCTAATGATTTACTTACGTAAGTACAGTTTATCCAGAGTGTGATAAGATGGATTGAAAGTAATATAACTCCAAGAAACAAATTACATAAATTTTTGTTTCTGCATACTTTATTAATTTTATCTTTCTGCACAATTGTTATTTATAATATTGAAAGCATTTCGCAATTTGCACAAATATAATTTTTCATTTATGCATTTTTGCGACAATTGTTTATTTTCTAGCTTAAACCCTGCTGTTAATATATTAAATCAAAACTTTTTTACTAAATTAAGTTTGTTTTTTCATATAATTGGTTAAGTCCACTTACTGCTTAACCGTGGCAAATGAATTTTAGACGCTGGTGTGACCTCACCTGACCCAAAAATGGACGCTTTTGATTTGTAAATTACGTTTGTCCAGTCGTCGGGGCTGTAAGGACAACGAACCCAATTGAGTAGGCCACCTGTCGAAGTGGGAAGCATGTTTGATTCTGTTACCCATATCAAAAGCGTTCGAAACTTTTGAGTCAAATACAGGTTGAAGTAACCAAAGCTACACCACATAATTGATTAATTTTCAATTAAACAATATTGTCCATCTCTGCTGCCCCGCCCTGCAACGATCTTTTATTTGTATCAGGGATCAAAGTGGTTCGTTACGAAGTTGGAACTTGAAAGAAAAAAATACATGTGTACTACTAACATTTCTGAAACCAGTTTTACCTGTCTGTATCACAAACGATCTTCCATTTTATATCGGTCTCTGAGCCAGTGTAAAAGTACACTCGCTTTATGTTGGGGTTGTGAAGAACCCGACTTCACGTATCGTTTTTAATGAAGGCGCAAGGTTCATGTTGTTCGAATCCGACTGTGCGAGGGATCAACGGTTCCGCACACAATAGTCATACATTAAATGTTAATTCTTCTTGAGTCTGCAAAGTAAGCCCTCGCACAACGTTTCTTGTGGTTCAAGCATTAGTTGCCGAGATTTCCCCGAGTCCTGTTTCACTGCATTGCATTGTTGAATACATTAGTAGTACAAGTTACCTACCTTGCAAGTAGCATATAGGCTACATGTAGGTTAACGTTTTCAATTTATTTACCAGACTTATGATTAGATATAACATGTTATATTGATAAGACTACCATGAACACGGCCAGCGCTCGGGAATGGATTCGAATCTCGCTTGGGTTGATCAGCTTGTTGGCTTTTTTCAGAGGTCTTCCCCGCTTGTAGTGCGAATGTGTGGTAATATCATGGCGAATTCTCGGTACCCATCTTGCCAAGTACCATGCCACTAACATTAGTTTAATGGGTAGTGGATAGAGGCCGGATGTTTGACAAAATACCTTTGTGCGAGATCGTGCGTATTTGCTTGTTTTCCGCATACGCGGTAAGTGTGAAATACCACATTCAGTATTCCCAACCTAACACACATAACAATTTCCCTCTTCTTACCGCTTAAGTGACATATTCATTTTACTGCTGTAGGCTTTTAACATATTATTTTTAGAGACGTTCAATATAGTAATAATTATAAATTGGAAACTTACCACTGCAATTTCACCTAAATTGCACTGTTAATTATTGTTTTTAAATATTTGCAAAAATTAAGTAAACTCTACAACTCCACTAAAGTTACTGCATTTCGTGATGCATGTAACATTAAGGAAGCCGTTTGTTTTAAGTTCGCATTTATAGACTGGGGGGGGGGGAAGACAGACGTATATCACAGAAAACATTTTAAAGCAACAATGTTGAAGATAGATATTTTTGTTTTCCAAAATTGCCGTCATTGAACAGAAACCAAGATGGAGATTTCATTGCAACTAATTAGAAATTCCTCTTTCAGGTATGTAATAAACGATCTTCGCACAAAATAATGTACGATACACGAGCGGTATGTTTTCTTTCAATTCTCGGAAATTAAAAAAGCTCAACTATGTTTCGCTTTTTCAAACTTTTCCTCGAACATGAAAACTTCAACATACCGCTCTTGTAACGCATATTACTATTTTGTACTGGGTTGACATACGTCAAAATTATAGATTATAAATTTCTAGGTATTTAGAAGTAATAGAACGTTACTTTTTATTTTTTTTATTTTAGTAGGTTATTTTACGACGTTTTATCAACATCTTAGGTTACTTAGCATCTGAATGAGATGAAGGTGATAATGCCGGTGAAATGAGTCTGGGGTCCAGCACCGAAAGTTACCCAGCATTTGCTCATATTGGGTTGAGGGAACACCATGGAAAAAGCCTCAACCAGGTAACTTGCCCTGACCGGGAATCGAACCTGGGCCATCTGGTTTCGTGGCAAGACGCGCTAACCGTTACTCCACAGGTGTAGACATTTTTTATTTCTATTTATTTACTCGAATTTTTGCAAATTTGAGCTGTTGCTGCCTATTTTAGGAATAGGCGCTTAATTTGTCTTTTTATGTTTGAAAAATAAATTGAAACTTTATTTATTTGCTATTTTAAGTTATTTTAACTACCAACATTTTATTGCCTTCAAGTTACCTTTATGTGCTAGTTTAATGTTGACTATCCTACAGTTTTATAGAACTTATTTTATTATTCAAACGAAATCTCCAATATGCTTCCAAATGTCATTAGTGGAAAATGCAAGCTGTATTGCCTCTAAATGCTAGCTTATACAGAATAAAAAAATCTGTCAAATAATGAATGGTAATACTACAGTTGTGATAGAAATCTACGAGTATCTAGTACAGCTTGCTTCGAACATGCTCGAGTTACGTTAGTTCATGTATAACAATTTTTTTTTTGTGATGAAAACTGTTCTGTCAGATAGAAGGTAAACATAAGAAAATCTAATATATACCTTGTAGTAATTTTCAAAAAATTACAATGTGTTGCATGAATGTTATTTATATTTTTAGTTGGTTATTTAATGACGCTGTATTAACTATTTGGTTATTTAGCGTTGATGGAATTGGTGATAGTGAGATGGTATTTGGCGAGATAAGGTCGAGGATTTGCCATAGATTATCTGGCATTCACCTTACGGTTGGTGAAAACCTCGGAAGAAACCCAACTAGGTAATCAGCCCAAGCGGGAATCGAACCCGCGCCCGAGCTCAAGGAACCTAACCCTGTCATTCAGTTTTTCTCCTAAAATCACATGGGGAAATTTTACTGCTGCTAATAACGCTACCGTATGTACGGTTTTGTTCTCAGACTTTTTGTTTTCCATAAATTAAGCGTTTGAATATATAATATACGAGTATACGTGACAAAAATACCGATTTTCTTCTTCTTTTCTTCTTCTTTTTCTTCTCCCTCCCTCCCTCCTCCTTCTGTCCTTAAAGAGTGCTATGGAATGACCGTTATTTAAGTACATAACGGGCCAAGTAACACTTGTCCGAAGATAGCCTCAAGGAATATCTCTGTTTCCAGATACTGTATAATGGACTATGTGCTATTGCTAGGGCTCGAAAGTTGTTGAAATATCATCATTTTTCTTGGACATCACAGAGAATGTAGGATGCAATATAAACTCGTTTCATTTCAACACGAACCCATATAACCTACTTTTATTTTGTTTTTTGTTTTTGTTTGTTTGTTTTTTTTTTTTTTTTTGCATTTTTCGGTCTTTTAGTATCTATTGGTCTTTTTTTTAGGAAATGTTCTACTTTTTGTTGCATTTTTCCCCCTTTCTGCGTTTTTGGACGGACTTATTTTGCAGTGTAATCGTCTATATTCCAGATTCTACTGCACAGGAATTTCCCTTATGGTCGCATCAGCCTTAACTCCTGATCACGTGTGTTACGTGCTTCTCCCAATTCAACAGAACAAATACTGCAGCCGCAGTGCCCGCTGTCAGCATAATGTAGCTCAGAAGTGAATTCGTAAAAATGCCGAAGGCAAAGTAACCGGCTATTCTTCAAACCTAATCGATTTACCAACACCATCCAATATTAGAACATGATGAAACTTGATTAAAAAAATCAAGTATATTAAAAGCTTTAACATTGCAATATAACATATGATTGAAAATAATCATTACCATAGGTAGCCCTCCTAATGCTAATAAAGTGGTGAATATTAGAAATTTTACTATAGATATTTCATTTCCTATTAAAAATGTTTGATTAATAAATGAAATTTGATGTGATCACTACGAATGGCGATGATTCTTTACTGCAGTGCTGAATAAGTATGTCTGGGAATTTCAGTTCCTCCTAGGCCTTATATTTAAATATGCACTGACGTGATTTCGGAGACATTCAGTAATACTAACATCTAACGTGAAAAACAAAAAAGTTTGCCGCTTATCAACTTTTGAATATGTAAATGGTTGTTTTTTTTTAACAGATGACTTTTAAGTTAGTGTTTTTTGTCACTTAAAAAATTTGATTTCGATTTTTTTCTATGCTTTCCTTAGACATTGACCTATCAATAAAAAAATCACAATACGATTGATTGAATATCATAGGAACTACGATGTGATAAATGTTTAACGGAACGGGAAATATTGTCCTCGGCTGCGAACTCCTACGAAAGAACCATGGCTGTAAACAAGTTCCACCTTGTGCATACCAAGCTTTCTTGTGTTTCACAAAACTGCTAGCCTTAAAACTAGGCGTCAACGTATTCGTAACCTAAGCCACATTTCATGTTGTTCGATTTTAATCTTATTTTTTCATGGTCTTGAATGGATACGAATTAAAAAATAACATGATAATTAATATGTAAAATTAGAGTTATTTGATGTAAAGAAATTTTGGCAAGTACATTGCGTGATTTCCTAGAAAAAAAATCGTTTATTAGAAACTTATTTTTAAACTCTTCAAATACATATTGACCATCCTACAGTACCACATTACTTTTCCGTCCCTTCAACTACCGTGTCCTCCACTAGATTGCTGAGAAGGATGATCGCGAACCAAGCTTTGTACACCAAAGTCAGCATTATATATGCAATATAATTATCTCATGACATACATCACGGTATAACATGGACCCGTCCACACCTGTGGAGTAACGGCTAGCGCGTCTGGCCGCGAAACCAGGTGGCCCGGGTTCGATTCCCGGTCGGGGCAAGTTACCTGGTTGAGGTTTTTTCCGGGGTTTACCCTCAACCCAATATGAGCAAATGCTGGGTAACTTTCGGTGCTGGACCCCGGACACATTTCACCGTCATTATCACCTTCATATCATTCAGACTCTAAATAACCTGAGATGTTGATACAGCGTCGTAAAATAACCTATACAAAAAAAACATGGACCCGAAGAGAGATTTTGAAAGCAATTTGAACTTAACCTGTTAAGACTCGGACCACAGTTGAATACTGCCACATGTCCTGCCTAGTCCTAAGAGATAATGGAAATTGTCACATCGACATAAATGTTATGAAAGGAATTGGCTGGATGAAGGAGATGGAAAAGGTCGTGGCACCCGCCGCCGTAGACGGGGACGACCACAATTGCCACAGTCAACTGAAAGAGAGGACTCTTAACTATAATTAGCGATGATCTCATTCTAAGAATTCTACGCACTGTTTAGTCTTTGGTGCGTGAGGGATCTTCCATCACCACGACGACGACGACGACCTATATCCCAAATCAATCTTGTACGAGTTGCCCGACCAGCGCTCTCATCACTTGGTGTACTGTCGTTGGCTGCTCGGTCATGCTGTGAGATACCCGAATTTCCAGGGGCGCATAAATCTGACGGGGCAATGTTCACATACGAGGACGTATTCAGTGCTAACAAGAGATACGTACGCCACAAGTGAAAGAGGAAATCAGCTGTGCTGGCATGTCAAGTTGTGGTCCTGGATCATCGACAGTACACTTCTGGGGCCACATCTCCGGGAACTCTCGATAGACTGAACCACATTCTATCTTTGTCACAAACTCCTAGTGCTAGAAAACGTCCCTCTTACAAGCAAACATTCTCATGGGGGCAGATAAAAAAGTTAATTTTTTTTTCTTCCGCAATATTATAATAATCCGTGGCGCTACAGCCCTTGAAGGGCCTAGACTGACCAGCCGGCTGCTGTCCTCACGCCCACATGCCGAAGCAGAGGTGGACGATCATCCAACCAGAATGGAGGTATCGTGTGGTTAGCACGATGATCCCCCAGCCGTTATAGCTGGTATTTGCAACCGGATTTCGCTACCTATCGTAGCTCCCCAAGTGCATCACGATGCTGAGTGGGCACCGGTCCCATACGCTGTCCGAAATTTCATGAGACAATTTCTTCCCCCATGAAGACTCGAACCAGCTCGCATTCCGTAACGCGAGTCCTAGGCGGGATGCCTTAGACCACGGCGCAATATTAATAATGTCAAAAGAAGTGCTTTGTAGCCTACACTCGAGCGCAATTACGAAAGTCGCCAAAAAGTAAGTTTGTCTGGGGCCTTTACAGAAAGAAAACACAATTTCATATAAATGTTTATTGGAACAGGCACAGCAATTGTTGAGCTGTTTCTCAACATATTTCCCACCCGAATTAAGACATTTATCATACCGTGGAATCAGCAAAGAGGTGAAGACGACTGTCACACACTGGTTGAGATCCCAGGTGGCATACTTCTACAACACAGGAATACAAAAGTTGATCCATGGTACGACAAATGTCTCAGTTCCGGTGGGTAATATGTTGAAAAATTGCTCAACAATTGCTGTACCTGTTCCAATAAATCTTTCCATGAAATTGTGTTTTCTTTCTGTAAACGGCCACAGGGAAACTTACCTTCTGGACGGCCCTCTTAATAGAGCTCGAGTGGCCAAAATTTGTATAAACACTTCTTTTGACATTATTGACGTGGTGGAAGAAAAAATAACTTTATCTGCTACCATGAGAATGTTTGCTTGTTAGTTAGAGCATGACGTAGTGTCACCATATTCAAGGTTGCCCACCGAGAGCTGAACCGACAATTTCCTCGGAGAAGGGTAGGTAGAGGAAGACCAGTATCCAAACTAGCGAGGTCGCCGGACTAGAATTTGACTTCTTGTGGTGCTATTTAAAAATTTGTTCACTCAAACCGGATAGCTCGTTGCTAGACTACATTCGGCCCTTGTCACCAACATCGACGATTAGTTTCTCCGGACGATACATACCTGGAAGTGGAAAGTGGTCATTTTGAATAACTAGCCACAGGCCAGGGACATAATTCGTTCCAAAGTTGAACGTTACGTTAAAAACTCCATTAAATTGATGCATGACTAAACTACAGTGCTTTTTTCCGTGAATGTTTAGTTTATATTAATACCTAACATGTCTCTAGACTCCTCAATTGTGATTCAAGTGGTAGCGTTTCCGACTGGAGATTTGTCGCTATTTTGCAAAGACTTGCTGTATGTTCCGTGTCTTAGGTTTCTCCTTCGTTGTCTTAAGCGATCTTGCGCTGTACTAACCACATGACGAATAAAGGCTCATTCACAATGAAAATTAAACATAACGTAAGCGTTAACTTAAGAATATAAACGTTACGGTAAAATCAAGAAGTCATAACATCATCCACGATGGGAACATGAACAAACAGCAAACATACTTCGTAACCATGGAAACATAACAACGACGCCATTTCCTCATATTTTGTCGTATACTTCAGCGCTCCACGATTGTGTTCTGTTTGCAAATCACGTAAGCATAAGCATGAAAGTTTGGAGTTTGCAAACTTTCATGTTAACGTCTTACGGTAATGTTTATGTCAATGCTTATCTGAATCATTGTGAATGATCCCATTTGGTAGCCTGGGCGCAAACGTCTGTCTTTATGTTACGGTTATGTTTAAAATTTTCATTGTGACTGGGCCTTAAGGTCCGTTATTATCTACTGTCGTTGATTTGCCATTTTTAAATGGCGACGGTGCTGATGATACGAACTATCTTGAAAACAAATTGCGATATTTTTGGAACATTTGATTCTGAACCCTCTTTTAGCTAATGCCTGAAAGAACTCTTTAATCCCCATTTCCATTTTCAAAAATATCTTAAAGCAATTTTATCGACAAAGAAAGTGGATCAGAGATTGAAACACACAAGGTCAGATGTATTAATAGTTGTAATGTAAGAGTTGTCTTCCAACAAGTTGTCCTATTGCATTAACATCCACTTTTGACTATGTCTGGTAATATTTGGAAATATGGTTAATATCATCCTCTTATAAAATTGAGTACCGAATCTTTTCCGAGAGTAAAAGGCGGTCAGAGCGTGGTGCCGACCACACCACCTCATTCTAGTGCCGAGGTCTAGAAAGCATGGGACTCTACCTCCATGCCCACCAACTGCTTCCATGGCATATAAAGGAGATATGTTTACCTTTACCCTATGGTCAATATTCTTACAGAGATTATTGATTCAGCAATATGGTAAGTAAAAGTCAATATTACAATTATTATTGTATTACATTTATATAACTCTATAAACAACTAGCTATAATGATACTATTATTACTAGGGCTAGGATTTTGATGAAATTGCATCTTTTTTCTAGTAAGCCAGAAACATAGCTGCTTTAGTATTTATATGTTATGTGATAAAATGAGTGTTTTAAAATATATTTGTTGGGGAATTTTTTGCATTTTTTTACCTCTTACAACTCATAACAGCATTTTTTTGTTTTCTTCGGTCATTTTTGGGGTATTTTCATTTAATTTTGGCCATAAATCTCATTATTAATGTAAAATATTATTTCCTTTGATATTTTCTCTACATATTTTTTCAATTCATACCCATTATTTTGTATATTATTTTAATAGTTTTTCTACACAAATATTGTCATTTTAACGTAGTACACCCCATGTAATGGATCAGTCCAACTACCCCTTGAATATAGACTCCTCTATACCTACTAGTTCCGGATAAGAGTGGCCTTGTTGTGGACTACATGGAACTATATCAGGTAAAATAATTAATTAAAGTGTACTACTTAGAAAAATTATGTAAAATTAAATAAACTTGAATGTTGGTACTACGAGTAGAATTTAATTTAATTACTAGATTAAATATTAATATTCCAATTATGTAAGATCAGTTTTTAGGGCATTTTAAGGGCATTTTCGAAATATTTTTAGTTCATAAATGCTTTGTTTTTAGGACATTTTTTCATGATTTATAGGTCATCAAAATCCTAGCCCTAATTATTACTCTGAGAAGATTGGACTTGTGACGGTTCTGTACCTACTTCCTCTACTGGCTCGATTATTTAGTCAGAAGTAAATCTAAAATTTAGCGTGGCTCAGTCGGTTAGGGCGCTTGCTGCCGGTCTGAAGTTGCGTTCGGGCGCAGTTTCGATCCCCGCTTGGGCTGATCACCTGGTTGGGTTTTTTCCGAGGTTTTCCCCAACGCGTAAGGTGAATGCCAGGTAATCTATGGCCGATCGCAGTTCCGCATCAGGATGCAAACGTGCCTACCGACGAACTACGCTGGTGGTTACGTAATTTATCCTATAGACTAGTACTTTGCCTTGATAATCATCAGTTCATCACTCCGTAAATACAGTTGAAAAGGTTCTGCCACATACACTGATGAGAGGTCTTTATATATATATATATATATATATATATATATATATATATATATATATATATATATATATTCTGTTCATTTATTCTCTTTGAACTTCCAGTCCTTCTAACATTTTGAAAAGGTTTTCGTTCTGCATACCTAGCAATCCTCGCGTTCACCGTGGTTTCTGCACAGTTCTAGAAACTTGTCGCTAATTTTCATTGATTGCGCGTACGCACAATTTGTTTCTGCGACTTGTGTTGGTAGTTTCATTCGGTAATTTTACTAAACTTCATCTTATAATGTTTACCGACCAACTATTGTGCTTAAAATGAAGACGCTTTACCTCGAAACCCATACATTTCCAGCGATCACATAACCTCATTGTAGCCAACTGTACTAATACAGTAGAACTCCAAATATCCTAATCGCCAATCATCCGGTTCACGTTTCAGAACAATTTGAAATTATTTATTCAAAGAAAGTTGCATATGTTTAGGGTTTTTTTTTATTTCGTATAACGTACTGTCATACATAAATAAAGTTCTGTATGGAATATTAAGAGTTCTTATAAATTTAACCAATTTAAAATACTATTTTGTTTGAATATGTGTAATTTTGCTCATTATAAACTGTAGGCCTATAGTCATTTTGCACTTTTAATACATGCAATAGCTTTCCATTGTTGTTTCTAGATTCTTTTCATTTCCGACCCAATTATCCGGATCATACTACCCCCTATTAGTCCGGATAATGGAGTTCTACTGTATACTTTCTCCACTATGGTTTCAGTGTTATTTTAAAGTTTTTGGAGTTGTGAGATAGCAAATTGTAGCAGCAATTAGGCCTAATTTCTATTATGCAATATGTTCAGCAAACATTATTATTATTATTATTATTATTATTATTATTATTATTATTATTATTATTATTATTACTAGCTGTACCCGTGCGCTCCGCTGCACTTTTTAGAAATAAATATAAAGTAATTACATAATTAAAATAGGACGTCTGGTCCAGGGAACATTCGTGTTTGATAGAAGGATAAATCGTTTAATATGTCACTTAATTTAAATTGTATTTAAATAATTAAAATGCGATCATTTTGGTCCAGAGACCACTCATTTAGTGCAATGATAATTCCTTTAGCATATTTTTTAATTGTTATTACATGCAAATAATTAAAATATGATCATTTGGTTCAGAGAACATCCGTTTTTGGTGCAATTTGGTCCCATCAAAATTTAACTTGGAATGAAACGTATCGGAAATCATTTTTAAAGAAACTTTTGTTATGCAACATTTTTTCACAAAAATTAATAATAAGGGAGATATTTCGATTTATTTAATTCAAGCCCCCTTATAACCTCCCTTTTAAATAAAGTATTTTGAATGCCATATAGCCTAAAATCTAAGTTACAACGAACTTAATTTATATTTCAATTTTCATATAAATCGGTTCAGCCATTATCGCGTGAAAAGGTAACAAACATCCAGACAGACAAAAATTAAAAAAAAAAAAAAAAAAAGCTACTTTCGGTTTCAGGATGGTTAATTTTACATGTTAACACCAATTATTTTTGGAAAATCGAAAATTACCAGAAAAATTTTGGCTACAGATTTATTATTAATATAGATTATTATTATTATTATTATTATTATTATTCGGTTGACTTAACACTGGACGGGTACCACATTTGTGTACAATTTTCTGAAAGTACGAAAAATTTTCCTCATTACTGCTAAGTAGTTGAAAAATATCTCTTCTGGTCTGATGTGCTACAGTTAGTCGTATTGATGCTTGAAAGACAACTGCTGTACTCAGTACACTTAAGAAAGTCAAAGTTTTGACGAACTTTTTACATGAAAGGAATTACAGTTATGCTGGAATTCGAAATATCTAGATAAAAAATATTCTGTCCATTTTATAGAAACTTTTACAAATTTCAGTCTTACATATTTTGGTAAGTGACTTTTATAAGTATGCCATTGCGAATAGCTTTGATATATGTATAGGGCAGTCAGAATCTTATTTTCCTTTGTTCATTTATATGTGTAGTTGTGAAATTTGTGGTATCAAATTAATTATAGTGCGTTTCATTCATAACCTCACGCACGACACGTATGTATACAGTGTTGTCCCATCTTTGAGGCACTTTTCACAATGGACATTGGCTACCGTCTCTCAAATTAATCATTTTTATTCTGGCACCTCTTTCATCGTCGACAGCAATACTACTGAAACAATGAAAAGGTATTGGCCATTCTATAGTTACACACGCCATGAGTGCATATTGAACAAATGAATATGCAGATTGTTAGATCAGAGTAAAACATAACAGAGTAGGTGAATCTCGCCCTTTTTTTTTTTAACTAGACAACCGGTTTTCTTACACTGAACAAGCCTGCTTTCTTATAAGATGCCGAGGCCAGGTGACCAAGGTGTACCCCGCTTCTAAAAAAAAAAAACAACCCGAGACTCTTTTATCTTTCATATTTCGCGCCGTTGCCTACGAAACCTCTCAACGGTTTCCTATTGGACCGCCGAGGGGTTGCAAACTAACAGAAATATCTTTCCACCATCCGAACTCCCTCCAGACCTTCATAACATATGCTTGTATGTCACTGTCTGGGACCGCTGGAAGGCTGGGGGCATCCACAGGCCTTCTGGGATCACTTGTTACATACAAAAGACTTGCCTCACCCCAACTACGAAGGGGGGAAAACTGTACCGAAGCCAAAGTAATATGGACCTTATGTTCAAGAAATATAAAGGTGAATTGCGTTTGTAAAGGCTGTCGACCTGGTTGGCACGTGCCATTAAAGGATGGTATGGGGCGAGAAGGGGACTTTGCGCATTAATTCCTCACTCCATGTACCACCCCAATTCTCCGACCTGTCTGGAAGTCCGGGTTTCCCCTGTCACACATTTTATAGGAAGGAAACCCCCTGACCATTCCATTGCAGTATTTCCCACTACTATAAAACTGCAGACAACGGCATTGTGATATAATTGTGCGCTAGAACGGCACATATCAGCCAAAATAAGCAATGCTAAATTTCTGAATGCCATAATGCATAACACAGTTATGTAGAGCTGCAAGTATTACTGTGTATTGAATACGAAGTTACCAATTCTTACACCTGAGTAAAAACGAAGGATTTACGAGACCCTTTCTGTTTTCTTCTTGAAAGTAGAGTCCTCGAAGAGGAATTCCAAAGAGTAAGGGATGTCTCGACAATAACTATTTCTTGAGTTCTACATTAACTGCTATCCAGAACGCTTCGTATAAGAGTTTTTATAGGCCTACTCTTATACAATCACTATACGCATCTTAATGTAGATCAGTGAAGGAATTTTATTGCATGTAGCACGTATGGGCGAATCCAAAAATGCATATAGAGTAGGCCTATTAGTTGGGAGGCCGGAGGGAAAAAGACCTTTGGGGAGATGGAGGCATAGATGGGAGGATAATATTAAAATGGATTTGAGGGAGGTGGGATATGATTGTAGAGACTGGATTAATCTTGCTCAGGATAGAGACAGATGGCGGGCTTATGTGGAGACGGCAATGAACCTCCGATTACCTTAAATTTTTTTATTGGGTTATTTTACGACGCTGTATCAACATCTAGGTTATTTAGCGTCTGAATGATATGAAGTGATATGAAGGTGATAATGCCGGTGAAATGAGTCCGGGGTCCAACACCGAAAGTTACCCAGCATTTGCTCGTATTGGGTTGAGGGAAAACCCCGGAAAAAACCTCAACCAGGTAACTTGCCCCGACCGGGATTCGAACCCGGACCGCCAGGTTTCGCAGCCAGACGCGCTGACCGTTACTCCACAGGTGTGGACGATTTCCTTAAAACCATAATTATTACTCGACCAAGGCCAGTGGACTCCTGCAGCCCGGAGCCGTGGGGCTACTGCTCCTACGTTCGTAATACCGGTACCGCATCGCGATAGTTCACATTGCGCACGCGGCTCCACTCGCCTCGGTCGAGTAATAAGTAAATTAGTGTAAACTCTCCTTCTTTCAGCCTTAATTAATCCAATTATTAGCAAATACCTTAAGTAGAGTCGTTAAACTAAGAAAACATGTTGTCTTTATATTCCTGTAATAAGAATTACTTTCCAAATTTTATAGTTTCTGCGATAATTTATATAAAACTACAGTAGTTTAAATTCCGCGTTTGTGCTAAGTGCAGTTTTGTAAATAAATTGTGTTTGAATAGGTTTACATACTACCCCAGATCACATATAGATTGCTCATTCTTATGTTAAAATCGGTTGCACTTTGAAGAGAACAACCGCCAGGATCGCCACCCGTCCGCCGTAAACAAACACGAGATGGCAGTACAGTCGCTAATGCAATTCAAATGGGAGTTGTGACGTGACTCCTTATGTAACAACTAGATGGCAGCATAGTAAACCTGACAAAAGTTGCTACCGTCAAAGCCTATAACGCAGAGCAATCTGGGTATGTATGATCTAGGATACTACTAATACATATATCTGGCAAAGCCTTTTCTAGTACTTGAATTAATGCGAAGTCGTACTGATTGTGCTGATTCTGAAAGTAAGCAAGAAGAGACCAATCAAAACATCCGCATTGGCTAGTCCATGCCGCTACGGTTCAAATTCTCGCCTATGATTTCCACGGACTAGCGCGAGGTTGCATCGCAGTGGAAAATTGTTTCTTTCTCATACTCATAAATAAATAGGTCTATGATTTTGATGAAAGTGCATCTTTTTTCTAGCAAGTCAGAAACATTGCTGCTTAGTATTTATAGGTTATAAGATAAGCTGAGTGTTTTAAAACATATTTGTTAGGGCATTTTTTTTTTGCATTTTTTACCTCTTGCAACTCATAAGAGCATTTTTTGTTTTATTCGGTCATTTTTGGGGTATTTTCATTTAATTTTGGCCATAAATCGCCATTATTAGTGTAAAATATTATCTATTTCCTTTGATATTTTCTCTACATATTATTCCCATGAATACCCATTATTTTGTATATTATTTTAATCGTTTTTCTACACAAATATTGTCATTTTAACGTACTGCCCCCACGTAATGGATCAGTCCAACCACCCCTTCAATATAGACTCCTCTATACCTGCTAGTTACGGATAAGAGTGGCCTTGTTGTGGACTATGGAACTACATCAGGTAAAATAATTAATTAAAGTGTACTACTTAGAAAAATTATGTAAAATTAAATTAAATAAATTTCAAGTTCACACCTGTGGAGTAACGGTCAGCACGTTTGGCTTCGAAACCAGGTGGCCCGGTTTCGAATCCCGATCGGGGCAAGTTACCTGGTTGAGGTTTTTTCCGGGGTTTTCCCTCAACCCAATACGAGCAAATGCTGGGTAACTTTCGGTGCTGGACCCCGGACTCATTTCACCGGCATTATCACCTTCATATCATTCAGACGCTAAATAACCTAGAAGTTGATACAGCGTCGTAAAATAACCCAATAAAATAAATAATAAAATAAACTTCAATGTTGGGATTTAATTTAATTACTAGTCTAAATATTAATATTCCTACCAAGCCAATTATGTAAGATCAATTTTCAAGGCATTTTTGAAAGATTTTTAATTCATAAATGCATTGTTTTTAGGACATTTTTTCATGATTTATAGGTCAAAATCCTAGCCCTATTTACAAACTAAGTCGTTGACAAGTTAGAAGTCCTTTATTATATGGTGGAACATACCATTAGTGAGGGAAACTACTAGCTGAAAGCCGTAGGATGATAATAAATATGAAATATTACCATCCGTGTTTCCATTCCTATAGTATCTATCCTATTCGAACTTAATGAAGGAAGTGGATACGAAGTGATAATAAGTTATATGTCATTGAAGAATAATTAATATTGCTTCGTACGGACAGGCATTGTAAAGTAATATTTGTCCCAAGAAATGGAGAAGCTAAATACTTTATAGCGTTCGAAGACAACCTGCAGTCCGTCTCCGAAGAACACAGTTATTATGTACTGTTTTTAATCTGAAGAAAAGTCTTCTTCTTAAAAAGAGACTGACGACTGCGAAGTACGCATCTCATTACAAATACAACTTACAAATGGCACCCGAAGGTTCATTGCCGCCCTCACATAAGCCCGCCATCAGTCCCTATCCTGTGCAAGATTAATCCAGTCTCTATCATCATATCCCACCTCCCTCAAATCCATTTTAATATTATCCTCCCATCTACGTCTCGGCCTCCCTAAAGGTCTTTTTCCCTCCGGTCTCCCAACTAACACTCTATATGCATTTCTGGATTCGCCCATACGTGCTACATGTCGTGCCCATCTCAAACGTCTGGATTTAATGTTCCTAATTATGTCAGGTGAAGAATACAATGCGTGCAGTTCTGCGTTGTGTAACTTTCTCCATTCTCCTGTAACTTCATCCCGCTTAGCCCCAAATATTTTCCTAAGCACTTTATTCTCAAACACCCTGAACCTATGTTCCTCTCTCAGAGTGAGAGTCCAAGTTTCACAACCATACAGAACAACCGGTAATATAACTGTTTTATAAATTCTAACTTTCAGATTTTTGGACAGCAGACTGGATGATAAGAGCTTCTCAACCGAATAATAACACGCATTTCCCATATTTATTCTGCGTTTAATTTCCTCCCGAGTGTCATTTATATTTGTTACTGTTGCTCCAAGATATTTGAATTTTTCCACTTCTTCGAAGGATAAATCTCCAATTTTTATATTTCCATTTCGTACAATATTCTCGTCACGAGACATAATCATATACTTTGTCTTTTCGGTATTTACTTCCAAACCGATCGCTTTACTTGCTTCAAGTAAAATTTCCGTGTTTTCCTTAATCGTTTGTGGATTTTCTCCTAACATATTCACGTCATCCGCATAGACAAGAAGCTGATGTAACCCGTTCAATTCCAAACCCTGCCTGTTATCCTGAACTTTCCTAATGACATATTCTAAAGCAAAGTTAAAAAGTAAAGGTGATAGTGCATCTCCCTGCTTTAGCCCTCAGTGAATTGGAAAATCATCAGATAGAAACTGACCTATACGGACTCTGCTGTATGTTTCACTGAGACACATTTTAATTAATCGAACTAGATTCTTGGGAATACCAAATTCAATAAGAATATCATATAATACTTCCCTCTTAACCGAGTCATATGCCTTTTTGAAATCTATGAATAACTGATGTATTGTACCTTTATACTCCCATTTTTTCTCCATCATCTGTCGAATACAAAAAATCTGATCAATAGGCCATCTATTACGCCGAAAACCGCACTGATGATCCCCAATAATTTCATCTACGTACGGAGTTAATCTTCTCAAAAGAATATTGGACAAAATTTTGTACGACGTCAACAAAAGTGATATTCCTCGAAAGTTACCACAGTTGGTTTTGTCCCCCTTTTTAAAAATAGGTGCAATTATGGACTCCTTCCATTGTTCTGGTACAATTTCCTTTTCCCAAATAGCAAGTACAAGTTTATAAATTTCGCTATATAATGCACTTCCACCCTCTTGTATTAATTCTACTGGAATTTGATCGATACCTGGAGACTTGTACTTTTTCAGATTTTCTATCGCAATTTCGACTTCTGAAAGCGTGGGTTCGGGTATATTTTGCTCAGCAGTTTGTATTTCAATTTCGTCCCGATTATTTCTATTTGGACTATGTACATTTAATAGTTGCGCAAAATAGTTTTTCCATCTGTTTAGGATTGATGGAGAGTCTGCAAGCAATCACCATTCTCATCCTTGATCACGTTTACCCTTGGCTGACATCCGATCTTAAATTCCTTAATACCCTTATATAAATCTCGAATGTTTTTGTTTTTACTATTTGTTTCTACCTCATTCAGTTTTTCCTTCAAGTAATCTCTCTTTTTATTCCTAAGTGTACGACTTGCTTCCCGTCTTTCATTGAAATAATTATCTCTATTCTCCTCAACTGGATCCTGTAAGAATTTCAATTTTGCCTGTTTCCTTCTTTCTACTACCATGCAACAATCTTCATCAAACCACGGTTTCTTTTTCTTAGTTTCATAATAACCTATGCTCTGCTCAGCTACAATGTTGATACTATCTCTGATATTTTCCCACACGCTATTAACATCTAATTCTTTCTCAACTTCGTCGGAACTTTCTAAAGTGGCAAACCTATTCGAAATTTCGACCTGATAATTTTGCTTAGCTTCCTCGTCCTTTAATTTCAAAATAATTTAAACTGTTATATACACAATGTTTTATTCATAATGTGGAATTTATTGTATTTCTCATTATTTACGTAGTCTTTTAGTCTTGTCGAGGTTGGGTCTTTCCCCATTCTGGCAATTTGAACCATATATAGTAGAGTTTCGTGATAGGGTGTGAGCATAAAACAACACAAATACAATGGACAAACGTTTTATTGCCCGCGGTGGAATTTGAATCCGCAACCTGTGTTTTGTGTTGGCTGAAGCAGTGCGTTACCTTCATGACCACCACGCCCGATTCATTGCATTTCTTTCCACCTGTATTCCATATTACTTATGTCCTATATTGTATAACATGCACCTCTTTTGAATTAAACATAATAACAACAGAGATGTCACTATAGTAATGAATAGAAGTGTTAGTAATAAAACACGGGTTTCTGGTTATTTATACAGTGAAGTTTGTTAAGGTTTGCCATGGACTATAACCTCGTATAAAAATAAACGTAAGATCTGCGTGTTAATTATGTATGTGTACAGTTAACCCCAGATCATCCTTCAGCCTGTCCGGGTTCGAGTACCGTCCTAATGGCATTGCAGTTGGGTGTTTTTCTCGGGGTTCTCCCGTTTCCTCATATTAGGCATATACACTGGTGGCCATAATTCTGGAAACTTTTTGTTTTTGGCCATAATTCTGGAAACTTTTTGTTTTTGTACTGAATTATTATAACACCTGTATTTATTCACAGATTTATGCAATTTAAAATATTCCTCGTGACTCATTCGTTAATTATGGAGTTATAATAATGGTATTATATTAAATTCTTAATATTTTAACAATAAATAGTCATTATGTGGGGAATTACGTTTTTGTCGTTTAAGATCTAAATATTAATTTCAGATTTCATTATAATTTCCCATTATTTAGTGTAATAAAAATTGGTCCATTGTTGATTTTAAGATTATTTTTTATCATTAGCAGCATTGTTGAGCACTGTTTCATAAAATATGGACGTTATTAATGTTTTTCTATCATTACTCTGACAAAATTTCGTTCGGTTAACACCTGATTGCTTTACTACAAACTTTATTGATAATAATATTATCACAATTGCTCCACGAAAGGATTGGTCACCTTCTAAACGAAGTAGGGCAGTCACACTTCGAGAAGAAGGCTACACATTCAAGGAAATTGCAAGGAAGCTTGTTAATGGTGCTACAGTGTCTGATGTCCAGAAGCTATGGCAGAAGTACAAGTCCACAAAATCTTGTAAAACAGCACCTGAGGATGGTAGAAAACCTAAAGTAAGTCCATGAGATGTGAGGCAGATTTGTCGATTAGCATTTAAGAATCGAAGGATATCGTCTAAAGACATATAGGAAGTTCTTCACAGCAGTGGACGTAATATTTCTGCGAGAACTCTTCGAAGGAAGTTATTTGACAATGAACTGAAAGCAAGAGCACTCAGAAAAAAGCCACTTCTCAACAAAAGACAACGAGAAAATCGTGTAAATTGGTGCAAAAATCATCAATCATGGACCAGTGATCACTGTGCGAAAGTGATATGGAGCGATGAAACAAGAATTTCTAGATTTCGAAGTGACGAAATCAAATACGTTCGTCGACAAAATGGAGAAGAAGCTTTGAATCCCGAGTGCCTCATCGCAACCATGAAACATCCTGTTGCTGTCATGATCTGGGGATGCAAGTCCAGGAATGGAGTAGAAAGACTTCAGATTTTTCGAGGGAACTTGAACGCGGAAAAATACAAAAAAGATATTCTTGAAATGAAATTGATAATATCCATTTCCGACTTACACAAATTGTGATGACTTTGTACTTCAACAGGATGGTGCTCCATACTATACTGCCAAGAGTGTTACGTAATGGTTTCAACAGAAAAACATCAAGGTGTTAAAGTGGCCTGGGAATAGTCCTGACCTTAATCCAATTGAAAACTTGTGGTCAAGGTTAAAAAGTTTGATGTCTAAAAAAAATTCCAGCAGCAAAACTCAATTCATTGATGCCATTATCCACAGCTGGTTTCGGATCATCAGCAAGGAAGAACTGCAATGTCCAGTGGACTCAATGCCCCGCAGAATTGATGCTGTCATTAAAAATAAAGGTTATCCCACAAAGTACTAACTGTTTACAGAGTGAATGAAAAAATAACACGAAAGTGTTTCGAAGTGTTAACGTATAAATATAAGTTTTCTCATACACATTATGACAAAGTCATGAATTTTCTATAAAAATAGAATAGACAATGTTTGTTTGATGATTTCAGTCACGAGTAACATTTTAAATTGTATTAATGTGTCAATGAAAACAGTTGTTATGACAATTCAGTACAAACGCAAAAAGTTTCCAGAATTATGGCCACCAGTGTACATCTTTCCGTTCGATCTCCATTCTTTCATCATTCCATAACATTCCCCGAACGCCGACTGGTAACGCACGAAGAGCCGAAGAAGAATTACACACCAGTTACTCAGGAGTAAAGTCAGAAGCGTCATAATGAGGAATGAACGTGTAAATAACTGGATAATGGGCAGGAAAATTATATGAAATTAATCCATTGATTGTATGGAGCACATCAGATTAGTGAAGAGAATTAGAGATTGGAAACCAAACGGAAAGACAAGTTACGAACGCCCAAAACTAGGATGCAAAGGTACGTTAACACATTACTGATGAATGGACGCAACAAGGCAGGCTTAATCCGAAAAGAAGAAGAAGAAGAGTCTTCACTCTTTTCTCACAGTCCTGCAAAATCGTGAAAAGATCTTAAGTAGCTGAAAAAAAGGGGCATCGTAGAATAAAATGCATTCCATATGAAAACACAGGTACTGCTTTGTTTTGTAGTATGAACTATTTCACATAAAGTTTTGCTAGAATATGCATTATTTAGTGAATGAAAAAAATCTTCTCTGTGTACTCATAAAACACCTCCCCCATTTTCCTCTTTTGGCTCTTATAAAAACGCATTTCTTGCGTGTCATCTCTGTGACTACTTCAGCTGACGCTATGAAATATATTGAAGTAACATACATTAATTAAATTCATTCAGTGTTCTGCCCAAGGGCAGGTCTTTCACTGCAGACCCAGCATTCTCCAGTCTTTCCTATTTCTGCCTTCCTCTTAGTCTCCGCTTATGATCCATATATCTTAATGTCGTTTATCATCTGATATCTTTTTTCTGCCCCGAACTCTTCTCCCGTTCACCATGCATTTCAGTGCACCCTTCAGTAAGCAATTTCTTTTCAACTGTTGACCCAATCAATTCCTTTCCCTCTTCCTGATCAGTTTCAGCATCATTCTTTCTTCATCCACTCTTTCCAACACAGTTTCATTTCTTATTCTGTCTGTCCATTTCACACTCTCCATTCTTCTCCATATCCACATTTCAAATGCTTCTGTTCCCTTCTCTTCACTTCGTCGTAATGTTCATGTTTCTGCCCCATACAATGTACAATGTACACCCCACACAAAGCACTTCACTAGTCTCTTCCTTAGTTCTTTCTCCAGAGATCGCAGAAGATGCTCCTTTATCTAGTAAAAGGTTCCTTTGCCATTGCTATTCTCCTTACGACTTCCTGGCAGCAGCTCATGTTACTGCTTATAGTATACCCCAAGTATTTGAATGTCCGCTTGCTCTACTGCCTCATTTAGAATTCGCAAGTTTACCTTCTTTACTTTTCTTCCTATGACCATGGTCTTCGTCTTGTTGGCATTTATCTTCTTTCCGTACTGCTCACAGCTGTCATTTAGCTTCAGTAGCATATATATTAGTACCTTAGTATCATCTCTTCTGCTAGCAACTCCATACCATCAGCAAATCTTATGCACTTTATTCTTCTTCCTCCTATTATCACTCCTCCCATGTTCTGAAAACAGTTCTTCACTGAATCCTCCAAGTAGATGTTGAAAAGGGTAGGTGATAAATAATAATAATAATAATAATAATAATAATAATAATAATAATAATTTATTTTAGCTGGCAGAGTTAAGGCCGTAAGGCCTTCTCTTCCACTCAACCAGCAAAAAGTGTATATACATATGCATGAACTTACAAAGAATTCAACAATTTGATTTAGATGAGAGTTACATGTATACAAGAGTTATTTACGAATTAAACAACAAAATACTATGAACTATTAATTAAACACTGAAATGAACTGTGTAGCAGAATTAAGCTAAAATACATAGAATGTTAATATATTTCAAATAATATTAGATAATAGAAAGAGATTATTATGAGACAATTGTGAAAATACAGCACTATCAGGATGATGTCTAAAGAAAGAAGTAACAATGTAGTCAGTGATAGTTTAAATCAGTATGATTGGAGTGAAATGCTAATAAGGTTATCTTTTAAGCTGTTTTTAAAGGTGTTTATTGTCTTGCAGCCCCTAATACTTTGTGACAAGGAATTCCATTGACGCGAGGTGGATACTGTAAAAGATGATGAATAACAAGATGTTCTATGAAGAGGTATACTTAGCGTGCCGCAGATAAGTGATCTGGTATTTACGTCGTGGTTAGAGTATAGATAGGAGAAACGAGACGAAATGTAATTTGGTACTGAGGTGTGCAGAATTCGAAAGAGTAAAGACAAAGAGTGTAAAGTTCTGCGTTCTTTAAGTCGGAGCCACGAAAGACTTGCGAAGGACGGTGATATGTGATCATATCGTCGGATGTTGCACACGTATCTGACGCACATATTCTGAGCTCGCTGTAACTTGACTGACAGTTCATAACTTAGGTCACTTAACAAAACGTCACAATGACATCCTTGGCGTACTCCTCTCCCTATTTGACTTCCTTCTGACATTTCTTCTCCTATCCTGACTTTGACTCGTTGTTTCATGTAAAGGTTACTGAACAGCCTCCCCTCCTTCCAATCCACGCCAATTTTCTTTAGGATCCCCATCAGTTTATTCCAATCCACTCTGTCAAACGCCTTTTCTAAGTCCACAATACAATATGCACTTCTTTATTCTTCTCTGGGAAGTAACATTAATTTAATTAAGACCATTTTAAACAATGACGATAGAAGTATGTGGTTAGTCAGTAGGAATGGTGAAAGTTATTGGGATATATGACACATATGCAGTACGTCTTTACCGTCGTAGGTACAGGCTCTTGTGTGTAAGCTACCCTGTGGAGTATATCGGGCTCTGGGATAGGCGGGACCACATTGGATGCTGAGACTACAGCTGCTCGTCTCCCCTAAGGGACTGCGTTTCTTGTCTCCCACGTTCATTCCTTATACATATATATTTATACTCACTACCAAAAGAAAAAACTGCAGCTGAAGAAATGTTACATTTAACACAGGCCATTTTCTGCAGCGACGGCCTGTAAGCCCTCGTTCGTAAAGATAAAGGAAGAGGAGTTTTCAAATAGATGGGCGCAATCTCTGTCAGACATAGGCCTAAGCTTGATTCTAAATTTATTAAGTCCAAGTTAGGTAATCTTAGTTTAAATTTAATTTTACAAAAATAACCACACGGCATACGATGAAGTCTTTCTTCTCTGTAGTAAATTTGTTTGACCCTTAATTTGAGAGGTTAATAGGCTATCTATATATATAATTTGAACTGGTAATGGAAATTACGGGAAAACGGCTGAACGAATTTTAATAAATGACCCGTCATTTTGAAGCTTGGGACCCAAATTTTTTCAGAAAAATAGTAATTTTCAGTGAAATGTCAATTTTCCTACATCATTTCCCTATTTTCCAAAATCTACCTGTCGTAAGTTTTGAGAAATAATGGTATTTCAAACTAAAACAACACAAACACACTACAATAAACAATATTACACGAAGACATATTTAGAGTTCAAATTCAATTGGTTATTAAAAACTTCAAGATTTACAAAAAATAATTTACAGGTCTGATTCTGTGATGTGTAATTTTCTGAATACAGCTGTGTATTGGATATTAAAATCTACAAAACTTGAGGTGATTTGATGACATTATTACCATTAGATATTAAATATTGTTACAGTTAATGCCATGATGTGACTATTTTTCATTAATTATACATATTAATGCTACTCGTATATTGATGATACGGAAGCGAAACGTTTTGGGGTTATATAAGTAGATGTAGAGAATATATGAAATTAGATCTTCATTTCTACAATTTACTGAGTGACGGCTATGTAATATATAACTATAAAACTTACGTAAGATAATATTGTTATTAAAAATGAAATATTTATATAGTTATTAGTCATGTGGGGTTGGGTCTTTTTCATAATTATACTTAATGGCGGTGTGGTGTAGATATTTATATGCGTCATTTTCTTCGGTATTGGCTCGAGAGAGCGCAAAAATTACAGTTCATAAGGAAAAACTAAAAGGTATTACTTACTGATAAAATAAGAGCCTACAAAATTTTGTTGTCTCTCGATCATTTCAGCAAGATCTCTTAGCAGGATAAAATGATTTCAAGCTCTAAATGCAGCAGCTATACCAGGATGCTATGTCTATTATTCGAAAGCATAGCAAACCTGACATTTTTTTAAACTTTCACCTACAATCCCCAATGACCTGAAATAGCTATTGCTTTACTCCCACATGAAAAACCCACTGATCGTCCTGGCATTGCTACTTGCGTTTTCGCGTTGAAACTCAAAAACTGAAAGTGGATAAGTTCAAGAAAAAGTATTTGGCATAAAAACTTCAGAGGGAGTATATTTCATTATAATGAAAGCAAATAACTTTCAAAATGTCTGATATTCTTCATTGAAAATAAATCTGAAACATTTTTATTTGAACGTCTAATGAACTTAGTTTGCAGCATTTGCTGCACAAGCCACTAGTATGCTATAACTTTAATAGAACAATAGAAACAAATTGGTAGGAAAATTAAAATTTCACAATACTATAATATTGTACAATATATAAAAATATGGACATTGCGATAGTTGTTTTCTTTACGGTCCGACAAGGTTTAATAAACTATTGTAAGAAATGAAGCTTTGCCAAGTTGAGGGTTAGTATTTTACAAAAATAATTTAGTGTACCATGCGCAATTGAAAGTATTCAAACTATTGTCATATCCAATTTGTAAGATTTCTTTTAGTAATGTAGAATGTTTTAATGCAAGGATAGTTTTGAAACCAGTCTCAACAAAAAGAGAAAATTAGGCCTACACTTCTCATACAATTAGCTGGCGAGTAATCCTCGAAAGTAAATATAAACATTTAAAAAACTGGGTTTATGCAAAAGTTTGTAGCTTTCGCTGTGTCGAAAGTTTTTGAGATGAATAGAAGACAGAAATTAATCATAATATATTCTCTTTGAGAAAAAATAATTGACTGGGCGGCTGTGCAAGGAGAAACTGCCTACTGAAGAATGCACTGTAATGAATGGTGAACGGGAGAAAAGTTCGAGGCAGAAGAAGATTTTGGATGACAGACGATGTTAAGATATATGGATCATATGCGGAGTCTGAGAGGAAGGCAGAAAATAGAAAAGATTGGAGAATGCGGGGTTTGCAGTGAAAGACCTGTCATTGGGCAGAATTCTATGATTAAATAAATATTCTACTACATTATCTATGACTCTGCTAGGGTAGTTTTTAGATTCTGTGTCTCAAGAAATCTGCTGATTTGTAGTTAAAGAAGTCGAGCCAAGTTTGTAAAGCGTCTTTGTTATCAAAGGAGCTCCTTTGAAGATTGTTGGATAGAGAACGGAAAAGGTGAAAATCTGAGGGCGCAGGAGCGAGAGAATATGGGGGATGTGAAATCACCTTCCAAACAAGCTCCTGGATAGCTGCTTTCGTCATATTAGCGGAGTGCGGGCGTGCATTATCGTTTTGCAAGAGCACTTCATGCAGTCTTCCGGGTCATATTTCTTCAATTGCGGCCGCAAGGCGTCTAAGTTGTTGGCAATAAATGTCAGCAGTTATGGTTACAATTCTGGGAAGCAGTTTGCATTACATGACGTCTTCTTTATCCTACCAGACGCGTAACATCATCTTCTGTAGATGGACACTAACTTTTGTACGGCGTGTTGTGTGTTGGAACGACAATTTTCTTGCAGTCCTTTCCCCGATAGCATTCTCCTGGTAGCCTACACGGCTCAAATGTTTCAACCCGCCTCCGCTGTCTTTGCTACTCTATTATATTCAACAGAAAAATATGTCTGAAGTATTCTTTTTTTTACACTTGACACTCCATTCTCTTTAGCCCACAAATAGCACAAACTTTCTTCAAATTCTCAAAATTCAAGGCGTATTTACAAGCACAGCACTCGAAATAACAAATGATAAAACAGTAACCAATCTCCTAAAAAAAGCAAGTGTTGTGATGAGCAAAACTTATGCATCAACCTAATAGTTAACATAGAAATATTAAGTTCATATACTAGTACACCAGTGAAGTGTAAAGGCTCATTCACAATGAAAATTAAACATAACGTAAGCGTTAACTTAAGAACATAAACGTTACGGTAAAATCAAGAAGTCATACCATCATTCACGATGGGAACATAAACATAACCGCAAATATACTTGGTAACCATGGAAACATAACAACGACGCCATTTCCTCATATTCTGTCGTATACTTCAGCGCTCCACGATTGTGTTCTGTTTGCAAATCACGTAAGCATAAGCAAACTTTCATGTTAACGTCTTACGGTAATGTTTATGTTAATGCTTATGTGAATCATTGTGAATGATCCCATTTGGTAGCCTGGGCGCAAACTTCTGTGTTTATGTTACGGTTATGTTTAATTTTCATTGTGAATGGGCCTTAAGAATCCGTTCGTTGAATTTCAGCACTCAGATCCATCCATTACTGCAGTAGGCTAGACATATTGTCGATTTCGTGTTGTCACTTTCGTATTTTCTCTCATGATTAAGCAGTTGTTTCTAATAAACTCGGGAATACTCAATAAACATCATTGTCCTCCGTATGAAGTAGGCCTACACCTAATAAATTTACTTTTACGGAATGCCACTTCCATAATAAAATTTGCATTCAACTAAATGTTCTTCTCTTTAAATTGTATTTTGTTAGAATAACAATTATTGCATTGTAGTTAGAGAGTTAACACTAGATGATAATATTTTCATTTTTTCTTTACGAATTGGAATTAAAAATGCTATGTAAATAAACATGCGTTAATGTCTTAATTAAATTAATTAATAATTATTCTGGTAGCGAGAAGCATTTGTGAACTTATCGACAAAATGCGATATTTACTGTGATATGACTAATTTCGCATTTTTATAAGTATTTCATCCACGTGTTAAGGACACAAGCTGCCGCCAGACAAAGCCATTTGAAAAAAGGAATCAGTTATTAGTTATTACACAATAATTTCTTGTGACTTGTTTAAGACAAATAAAAAAGTGCTAAAATTCCATACTGTCACTGAAGACAGCAAGCACAGGGAGTGCAAACACGTACTTCATGAATAAGAATCAACTCTGCATAAATCCAATATGCTCTCTGCTATATGCGGAGACTAAGAGGAAGGCAGAACATAGGAAAGATTGGAGAATGCTGGGTTTGCATCGAAAGACCTGCCCTTGGGCAGAAAACTATGAATAAATGCTGTCAAGTACGACAAAACGAGTTTTTCGCAACGAAGATTTTTTCTTGAATACTTACTTGCTTGCTTACTTACTTACTTACTTACTTACTTACTTACTTACTTACTTACTTACTTACTGGCTTTTAAGGAACCCGGAGGTTCATTGCCGCCCTCACATAAGCCAGCCATTGGTCCCTATCCTGAGTAAGATTAATCCAGTCTCTACCATCATATCCAACCTCCCTCAAATCCATTTTAATATTATCTTCCCATCTACGTCTCGGCCTCCCCAAAGGTCTTTTGCCCTCCGGCCTCCCAATTAACAGTGTATATGCATTTCTGGATTCGCCCATACGTGCTACATGCCCTGCCCATCTCAAACGTCTGGATTTTATGGTCCTAATTATGTCAGGTGAAGTATACAATGCGTGCAGCTCTGTGTTGTGTAATTTTCTCCATTCTCCTGTAACTTCATCCCTCTTAGTCCCAAGTATTTTCCTAAGCACCTTATTCTCAAACACCCTTAATCTCTGTTCCTCTCTCAAAGTGAGAGTCCAAGTTTCACAACCATAAAGAACAACCGGTAATATAACTGTTTTATAAATTCTAACTTTCAGATTTTTTGACAGAAGACTAGATGACAAAAGCTTCTCAACCGAATAATAACAGGCATTTCCCATATTTATTCTGCGTTTAATTTCCTCCCGAGTGTCATTTATATTTGTTATTGTTGCTCCAAGATATTTGAATTTTTCCACCTCTTCGAAGGATAAATCTCCAATTTTTATAGTTCCATTTCGTACTATATTCTGGTCACGAGACATAATCATATACTTTGTCTTTTCGGGATTTACTTCCAACCCTCTCGCTTTACTTACTTCAACTAGAATTTCCGCGTTTCCCCTAATCGTTTGTGGATTTTCTCCTAACATATTCACGTCATCCGTTTTTTCTTGAATGCTTTTATCAATTTGCGTTTCGTGAATATGCGTTTTATTCACACCACATTTGCTTGCGTTTTAACTCATTTCAGTATCTCGACACTTCAAGGGCTTATTGTGTAAAATAATTTTATGAACGAAAGGGAAATTCTCTATACCTATTTGAAATGCTGTTGCGTATTCATTAGAACAGAGTGACAAAATAAGTTGATCTAACCAGTCGATCCGAGACGCGCTGAGAGTTAACCATACAGGCTGTGTTCTAGATCATTTTAGCCTCTGTGTGAACTGGGAGGTTATCAGGCGTCAGTTGAACTGAATGAGACTGAGGATTTTGCTTCAAATTACCAGACATTTGCCTTAGAGTTGGGGGGGGGGGGAAAAAAAAAGTTCAATTAGGCAATAATCCCAAGAGGGATCGAACCCACGCCCGAACGCAGTCTCGGATCAGTAGACCAGCTCCGTACTTCTGAGCTATACCGATGGCTTTCTAAGTTGTAGTTAATTTTGGCAGTAGACAGGGTGCTGAGAGTGCCGCCACTGGTTCTTCAACCCCCTTTCTCCTTTCGTTTCTTCCCTTCCCATTTCGGAAGAACTGGCGTACAGGAACTTCGGTTCGGTAGCTGGGCAGAGCGCGTGCCCCAACTTCCGATGTCCTTACCTATACTCAGACACCTTGTACGTATCGTTGCCTTTCTTATTCGACCTATTGAGAAAGTCTCCACTGCTGGAATTGCCATCTGCTCCTATTGATACGTACGTTGTGTCCCCTTCAACCACAGATTCCTTTTTCTTTCTACTTTGGTAATATTTGCAGAATAATATGCTTAACAACCCTATTGATCACATTCTATTATTATTATTATTATTATTATTATTATTATTATTATTATTATTATTATTGATGTTAACAGAAAAGGTATTATGTTATGAAAATAATTTGTTCAGTTTATTTTCTTTTTGTGTCAACCTTTTAAGTACACTATTATTGTAGCTAATTGACTGGTGAGATATTGTACAGAAATAGTAAATAAAAATAAATTGTAAACTAATACAATATCACTGAAAAAAGAACAAGCAAATGTTCACATGTTTTAGGCGATCTGAGGTTTGTTGACGATAGAGCAGTCATTCTCAGCTGGAGGGCCGCAGTCCTGTAGGGGGCCAGGAAGAAATTAATGGATTTTTTTTTTTTATTTTAGTGGGTTATTTTACGACGCTTTATGAACAGCTTAGGTTATTTAGCGTCTGAATGAGATGAAGGTGATAATGCCGGTGAAATGAGTCCGGGGTCCAACACCGAAAGTTACCCAGCATTTGCTCATATTGGGTCGAGGGAAAATCCCGGAAAAAACCTCAACCAGGTAACTTGCCCCGACCGGGAATCGAACCCGGGCGGCCAAACCGCTGACCGTTACTCCACAGGTGTGGACAAATTAATGGAGTGCCGCGAGCAAAATAATAATAATAATAATAATAATACTTCTTACAAATGGCTTTTAAAGAACCCGAAGTTTCATTGCTGCCATCACATAAGCTCGCCATCGGTCCCTGTCCTGAGCAATATTAATCCAGTCCTACCATCATATCCCACCTCCCTCAAATCCATCTTAATATTATCCTCCCACCTACTCCTTGGCCTCCCTAAAGGTCTTTTCCCCCTCAGGTCTGCCAGCTAACACTATATGGATTTCTAGATTTACCCATACGTGCTACTTGCCCTGTCCATCTCAAACGTCTGTATTTAATGTTCCTAATTACTGTATATTAGATGAAGAATACAATGCATGCAGTTCTGCGTTGTGTAACTTTCTCCATTCTCCTATAACTTCACCCCTCTTAGCCCTAAATATTTTTCTAAGCATCTTATTCTCGAACATCCTTAACCTCTGTTCCTCTCTCAAAGTAAGAGTCCAAGTTTCACAACACTATAGAACGACCGGTAATATAACTGTTTTATAACTTTCAGCTCTATCGAGAGCTGACTGGATGACAAAAGCTTCTCAACCGAATACTAACAGGCATTTCCCATATTTATTTTGCGTTAAATTTCTTCCTGATTGTCATTTATATTATATTATTGTTTCTGTTGCTCCAAGATATTTGAATTTTTTCACTTTTTCAAAGGATAAATTTCCAATTTTTGTATTTCCATTTCGTACTTCGTTCTGGTCACGAGAGAGAGTCATATACTTTGTTTTTTTCGGGATTTACTTTCAGACCTATCTCCTTACTTGTTTCAAATAAAATTCCCGTGTTTTTCCCTAATAATTTGTGGATTTTCTCCCAACATATTCACGTCAAATAATAATAATAATAATAATAATAATAGGCCTAATAAACTATTCTGTGGAAAGAACTTTTGTGTTAAATATAAACATAATTAAATTGTTTTCTTTTTAAATGGTTACCAAATTCCACATTACTGTGTTCTATATTCTACTCTACACCTCAGGCTAGGGGGCCGCATTAAATTAATCTGAGGAAAAGAGGGGCCTCGTCATCAAAAATGTTGAGAAACACTGGGATTGAGGTCAAACTTCATTGTCAGTTTATTCGAAGTTGAGGATACCTGAAACTCTGTGTACAAGAGCTGCGGACTATCTTCCAACGTGTGTAAAGCATGTCTATTTAAAACGCACTCGAGTGAGACGAAGGAATCTTTACGTAGGTCTACTCGAAATGTCTCATTTACACCGATGCCCATGTAACGTTCTTGGCAACACGATGTAAAAGCAGTTGTAAATACGCAGTAGAATCTCTGTTAACCGTGGTAACGAATGTGGTGAACTGAAAAGTCGGATAATCCGTACATGAAATATTTTTCATAAATGAATTGCATAGCCCCTAGAATTTCATAATTTCCTGTGTGGTCTTGTGTTCATCATGTTAGGCTTGATAGTGAATCACAAGTTCAGTAATTTAAGCAGAGTTAACGACGGTTTTTAAGGTCAAGGAAACTCCTTGTGATGAGTGTCTTAGGAAAAAAGGAGTAATAGAGGTCTCATGTTGTAGATTTACAGATTTTATAAAATAGTATACAGTATCTCGTATTATGCTGAGAGGTGAGCCACAGTTTGTCCTTTCCCAAGCCGCTATAGTAATATGCGTTCCAAGAGCGGTTGAAGTTTTCATGTTCGAGGAAAAGTTTGAAAAAGCGAAACGTAGTTGAGCTTTTTTTAATTTCCGAGAATTGAAAGAAAACTTACCGCTCGTGTATCGTACATTATTTTGTGCAAAGATCGTTTATTACATACCTGAAAGAGGAATTTCTAATCAGTTGCAATGAAATCTCCATCTTGGTTTCTGTTCAATGACGGCAAATTTGCAAAACAAAAATATCTATTTTCAACATTGTTGCTTTAAAATGTTTTCTGTGTTTACTATACTCCAGCAGGCCGTGATATATGTCTGTCTTTTTTTCCCCCATTCTATGATGAGTCTGGAATCTTGTTGATTTTTTCACGGCCTCCTTAATGTTACTTGCATTACAAATGCAGTAATGTGGTGTTGTAGAGTTTACTTAATTTTTGCAAATGTTTAAAAACAATAATTAACAGTGCCATTTAGGTGAAATTGCAGTGGTAAGTTTCCAATTTATAATTACTATATTGAACGTCTCTAAAAATAATATGTTAAAAGCTTAAAGCAGTAAAATCAATATGTCACTTAAGCGGTAAGAAGAGGGAAATTGTTGTGTGTGTTAGGTTGGGAATACTGAATGTGGAATTTTAGACTTTCCGCGGATTGGTTTTGTGCGGAAACCAAGCAAATACGCACGATCTCGCACAAAATTATTTTCACTTTTTTTTTTCCGATAGACAACATGTTTTCGTTTGACACGCGTGAAATACACTTTGCATAGAAGTAATATACGGCCACTCGGAACAGTAGGACATAGATAGAATGGTGCACAGGTTCTGGTGGTAATATCTTTCAAAGTACGGAAGTTAAGTGACTACAGTAATTTACAAGTTGGAAAGAAACCTTCTTTCACAAGTATAATGTTTCTATTTCCGGTAGCTGCAGTATTCCTGCTACATACTGTGTACCGATAAGTAAAGGATTGTAACAACCCTCTATGGAAAAAATACGTAGTAACGTAATGTATAGTAGCCTACCTAATACTTTCTGCATAAAAAAACAGCACGAGAAAGACAGTCAAGATAATCCGCCGATTGTTATTAGATTGACGGATAATCGGGATTCTACTGTATGGGTTGTGTACTACCGGTACTCAGTTTCTTAATTACTATATATTTTTCAGTGTATAATGGAATGGAGAAAATTTTGTACTGCATTCCACTTTTTTACACACCTCTTTAATCTCATTTGAAGCGAGAAATTCGTTCGCTCTTTTCTCCTCTTCCTCCTCAGACGAGATCTTCTCCATTGCCTCTTGCTGTTGCTCGCAACGTACAAATCGTGCTGCCCGTATTGCAAGACATCGCCCGTTTATAAAACAAAAATGTTTCCTCATTGTTCACTCGCAAACCAAGTTACTCGTAATCCAAGGTTTTACTATACGCTTCTTTTTTTAAATAAAATTTTATCAGTTACAACATAAATATAATTTTTGATTGTAGTTACGTCGTTTGAACTCGGCAACAATAGACTTTGAATGTAACAAATATGAGCGGAAACAAAAGTTAATAAAAACAAAGCCAATAGTAAGTTGTGTAATAGCTGAGTATCACGAGTAGAAAAGCATAATTTTTTATACCATCTGATAAGTTGATAACTCATGCCTCCCTTTCTGCCCCTATGCTTAAAATCAAAAGTCGGCGCCAATGGTCAGTGTAACATCCGTTCCAAATTATTTTAAATTTTATATTAACGTGTGGTCCAAATGTAGACGTTACACACAAAAAAAAAAACACCTGTATTACCGACTTGGCTAACTCTGCTGCGTGTAAAACAAGTAGCCTATGGCCAGAATTCTGCATCATCGCCATGATGGAGTGTGATCGTTGATTGTAATACATCTATTGATTGTGTGTACATAGTAGTGGAAGTTATTTGGGTTCAGTGGACACACTTCTATTGCGGGCCAACGGACACCTATTATTGTGGGATCATTACAAAAATTGATAGTGCTCTATTTCAGGTAGCACGATCACTACAAATTTACTGAAAGTATTACTATTTCAGGTAGCGCGATCATTACAAAATTACTGAATGTTACTAGCCTATTTCAGATAGCGCGATCATTACAAAATTACTGAATGTTACTAGCCTATTTCAGATAGCGCGATCATTACAAAATTACTGAATGTTACTAGCCTATTTCAGGTAGCGCGATGATTATAAAATGACTGAAAATGTTACTATTTCAGGTAGCACGATCACTACAAAATTACTGAAAGTGTTACTATTTCAGGTAGCGCGATCATTACAAAATTACTGAATGTTACTAGCCTATTTCAGATAGCGCGATCATTACAAAATTACTGAATGTTACTAGCCTATTTCAGATAGCGCGATCATTACGAAATTACTGAATGTTACTAGCCTATTTCAGGTAGCGCTATCATTACAAAATTACTGAATGTTACTAGCCTATTTCAGATAGCGCGATCATTACGAAATTATTGAATGTTACTAGCCTATTTCAGGTAGCGCAATCATTACAAAATTACTGAATGTTACTAGCCTATTTCAGGTAGCGCGATCATTACAAAATTACTGAATGTTACTAGCCTATTTCAGGTAGCGCGATCATTTCAAAATTACTGAATGTTACTAGCCTATTTCAGGTAGCGCGATCATTACAAAATTACTGAATGTTACTAGCCTATTTCAGGTAGCGCGATCATTACAAAATTACTGAATGTTACTAGCCTATTTCAGGTAGCGCGATCATTACAAAATTACTGGATGTTACTAGCCTATTTCATGTAGCGCGATCATTACAAAATTACTGAATGTTACTAGCCTATTTCAGATAGCGCGATCATTACGAAATTACTGAATGTTACTAGCCTATTTCATGTAGCGCGATCATTACAAAATTACTGAATGTTACTAGCCTATTTCAGGTAGCGCGATCATTACAAAATTACTGAATGTTACTAGCCTATTTCAGGTAGCGCGATCATTACAAAATTACTGAATGTTACTAGCCTATTTCAGGTAGCGCGAGCATTACAAAATTACTGAATGTTACTAGCCTATTTCAGATAGCGCGATCATTACGAAATTACTGAATGTTACTAGCCTATTTCAGATAGCGCGATCATTACGAAATTACTGAATGTTACTAGCCTATTTCAGGTAGCGCGATCATTACAAAATTACTGAATGTTACTAGCCTATTTCAGGTAGCGCGAGCATTACAAAATTACTGAATGTTACTAGCCTATTTCAGATAGCGCGATCATTACGAAATTACTGAATGTTACTAGCCTATTTCAGATAGCGCGATCATTACGAAATTACTGAATGTTACTAGCCTATTTCAGGTAGCGCGATCATTACAAAATTACTGAATGTTACTAGCCTATTTCAGGTAGCGCGATCATTACAAAATTACTGAATGTTACTAGCCTATTTCAGATAGCGCGATCATTACAAAATTACTGAATGTTACTAGCCTATTTAAGATAGCGCGATCATTACGAAATTACTGAATGTTACTAGCCTATTTCATGTAGCGCGATCATTACAAAATTACTGAATGTTACTAGCCTATTTCAGGTAGCGCGATCATTACAAAATTACTGGATGTTACTAGCCTATTTCATGTAGCGCGATCATTACAAAATTACTGAATGTTACTAGCCTATTTCAGGTAGCGCGATCATTACGAAATTACTGAATGTTACTAGCCTATTTCAGATAGCGCGATCATTACGAAATTACTGAATGTTACTAGCCTATTTCAGATAGCGCGATCATTACGAAATTACTGAATGTTACTAGCCTATTTCATGTAGCGCGATCATTACAAAATTACTGAATGTTACTAGCCTATTTCAGGTAGCGCGATCATTACAAAATTACTGGATGTTACTAGCCTATTTCATGTAGCGCGATCATTACAAAATTACTGAATGTTACTAGCCTATTTCAGGTAGCGCGATCATTACAAAATTACTGAATGTTACTAGCCTATTTCAGGTAGCGCGATCATTACAAAATTACTGAATGTTACTAGCCTATTTCAGGTAACGCGATCATTACAAAACTACTGAGATCTCGAGAATGATAATTCAGTAGTTATCTTCAAAGGTCGAATAGCTGATACCCGTAACATAAAGTCCACAGAATTTTTCAGTTGTTTCATGGTACGTCTAGGTTACCTAACTGAACTCTTAATACTCCTCATTTATTTAAGTTTTATAATATATGCTGATGTAAGTGTTGATTTAGGATTAGGTAAATTATATTAGATAAATAATTGGCCGTTCTCATCAGTGAATAGAAAGATTCAAGAATAGCCATCATCAACCAAGAATCTGTATCAGTCTTCTGCTTCGAACTGCAGTGATGAGAAGTGAGAACTCGCACATGTTCATTTTAGGAAATTGTTGATCTCATTTTAATGTGGTTGCATAATGAAAAATTATAGTTAAGGAACATATATGCCTACAATGTGGTGATAAATGTCATTTTATTTCTTTTAGCTTTTCACATGCTACGCATTTTGTATAATGTTGTGGTAGACAGGTTGGGACCACTGCTAGTAAAATGTGTGAGAAAATGTGCAAGATGTGCTTGCATCCGTCTGCATCATACACGAAAAAAAATGTTGTAAGGAAATTTAACTTGCTTATAACATTTACATACACGACAAAGAAATCTCCCAATTTTTTCCAACCCTAAGTCTAGGTTTCCACAGCAATGTAACTTTGCTCAAATAATGTAAAACATAGTTGTTCCCCAGTTGCATGTTAAATTTCCATCCCTCCGTGTATGCGTGTGAGTAAAGCTGCACTTCCGAAACACCGGGTGTTGTTTCCTGCTTGATGAGTTAGACACAGGTAGGGATGAGGGCTAGCAGCATCCTTGGCTCATGGATCCGGGTGGGATTCACACCCCGTCATATGCGTACAGCGGTCTACACCCTCCGAGTTTCCCATGGACAACAAAAGACTGCCGTCCCTCCCTTCTCTCTGCAGATGGCGGGAACTCAACTCGGACCCGTGGGAGGCAGGAAGGGAAAAAAGTAGGGTCGTGTAATCAATATGGCGTCTTTTATTTCGGGTAGAGAGTCCCGGCTTAACTTGCGTAGGAAATGCGAAATGCTGCACTTAGCTTTTGCATGCGTTCTGCAAGGATCGTTTCCTGGACCTGAATTCGTCCAGTCAGAGCAACTGGAGGATGCGGATTTTGTGACGGCTCACGCGGAATGTATTTCGGAAATCCCTCTCCTCTTCACTCGTTGAGAATGCGGGACGTCTCGTCTCTGAAATTTTGACTTCACTTATATCATATTGTCTTCTTGACAATGATGAGTGAATGTTGTCACTCGCAGTTGTACAAAATAAATTTATATTTTTGAATTCTTCTTCTTCTTCTGCGTCATGAAATTAGACCTTTTGACCTGTTTTCACATCAAGTGAAATTTAATGAGTCCTCCCATCTAGTGATTGGGCGTCCAACACTTCTACGTCCTCTTGGTTTGTATTGTAGTAACTGTTGGGGAATTCTGTCTGTAGGCATTCTTCGAACGTGCTCATACCAGCCATTTCTCATGCTTTCGATTCTATTTGTTAAATTAAAAATATTTAAGTCTTTTCTAATATCTTCATTTCGTTTCCTGTCTAATATTATCACACCTGCTATTGAACGCAAGAACTTCATTTCTGCAGTTTCTATTTTTCTTCTGTCTGCACGATTAAGAGTCCAGTTCTCACTTGCATATGTTAAGGTAGGTACGGCCATCACTTTATTAAATTTTAATTGTGTACTCTGTAGTGTTTTATTTTTCAGTGTTCTTTGTATAGTGCCGCACATTCTGTAGAATTTATTTAATTTGATATTAATATCTTCTTTCTGGCAGTATGATACGTTGCATCCCAAATAATTAAAATTGTTCACCTGTTCTATTATGCTGTCATTAATACTGATTTTACATGTCATATGATCTTTTCCGTTGAATGCCATTACTTTCGATTTGCTTTCAGAGATTGTCATATTGAATTTCTTTGCTATTTCATTTAGTTTGTAAACTGCTAATTGTAAATCCTTTTCAGAGCCGCTAAAAATTGTCTGATCGTCTGCGAACAGTATAGTGTTTAAAATTTTATTGTTAATTTTAAAATCCGCAGTTAGTACTGATTGCCATTGTACAATTACTTCGTCAATGTATATGCTAAAAAGTGCAGGAGATAACGGGCAGCCCTGTCTGACTTCTTGATTGATTTCTAATATATTAGATTTATTATTTTTTCTTAGTTGCACTAGTCCAGGTGTTTACATAGGCCTACATATGTGTTCTGCCTATGGGCAGGTCTTTCACAGCGAACCCAACATTCTCCATTCTTTCCTGTTTTCTGCCTTCCTCTTAGTCTCCGCATAAGATCCACATATCTTAATGTCGTTTATCATCTAATAGCTTCTTCTGTCCCCAAACTCTTCTCCCGTTCACCATTCCTTCCAGTGGATCCTTCAGTAGGCAGTTTCTTCTCAGCCAGTGACCCAACCAATTTCCTTTTCTCTTTCCAACACAACTTCATTTTTTATTCTGTCTGTCCACTTTACACACTCCATTCTTCTCCATATCCATATTTCAAATGCTTCTATTCGTTTCTCTTTATTTCGTCGTAATGTCCATGTTTCTGCTCCATACAATACCACACTCCATACAAAGCACTTCACTAATCTCTTCCTTAGTTCCTTTTCCAGAGGTCCGCAGAAGATGCTCCTTTTTGCCATTGCTATCCTCTTTAGACTTCCTGGCTGCAGCTCATGTTACTGCTTATAGTACATCCCAAGTATTTGAAGTTGTCTCTTGCGACAACCTTTGTCTTGTTTTCATTTATCTTCATCCCATACTGCTCACAGCTGTCATTTAACTCCAGTAGGGTGTGGTTAGCACGATGGCCACCCACCGTTATAGCTGGCTTTCGCAACCGTATTTCGCTACTTATCGTAAACTCTCCAAGTGCATCACGATGCTGTGTGGGCACCGGTCCCGTACACTGGCCGAAATTTCACGAGAAAATTTCTTCCCCCATGAGGACTCAAACCAGCGGGCATTCCGTAACGCAAAATGCCTTACACCACGACGCCACGGCACGGGACAGATATGTATATATAATTTCTGCAAATATAAAATTCTGAGGTGTTTATTAAGCTATGTCTTCTAAGTCTGTGTCATTTAAAGTTAAAAAAATTTGATAATTCATGTGAATAAACAATGTAAATAGAAAAATTGTTCAAATGTATCCCCTTGTCCCCTGTATATGATTTGTTTTTAATAATTCTATTATATTTTAAGCTTCTTTTCATCCAGAACAACGCCAATCCTTGTCTAAAAGTTTGTGTTATTGACTTATTGTGCATGTTACTTAAAAACTCGCTCAGTCCGCAAACCGGTGGATTAAAAAAACTTAGCCCAATTCTTTCATAAAGATGGACTGAATGCGTTTTTGAGATCACACTCTTCAAATTTTATTAAGCACTACCAGTACCCGTGCGCTCAGCTGCACTTATTAGAAATACATATAAAGTAATTACATAATTAAAATAGAATATTGGGTCCAGGGAACATTCGTGTTTTATAGAAGAATAAATCGTTTAATATGCTACTTAATTTAAATTGTATTTAAATAATTAAAATGCTATCATTTTGGTCCAGAGACCACTCATTTGGTGCAAATATAATTCGTTTAACATTTTTCTAAATTAGTCTTGAATGCATCCTTTAATAAATCACTCCAAATTAATAGAGTTGATTGTGTACGAAGATCATTTTTATGTTAACCTTACTGTGCATTTTTTTTTTGTTAAGTTTATTTTATTCACGCCTTAACATCTGTGGTCATGTCGCATGTTTAGAATGTGTGGACATATCAGCAGGCCGTTTTTACTCTTGTTGAGTTCCTGTTTCTATTGTGTGTTGTAGATGGCTTGTGTTCGTGTAACTGATTATAGACTTTGATTAATGTTTTTGGTTTTGGTAATTGAGGCGGTGATGAATAATGGCATGTATCTTTCCAATCCGGCATTTGCCTTTATGACTAAGGGAAATCGTGAAAAACCTCAGTCAGATTGGTCGGCCACAGGGTTTGAACCCGGGACCCCCGAATGCGTGTCTCAAATGTCATTGTTTATGCAAATAAAAAAAATGAGGTACCCTACATAAATATTATTTTAAGAAACACAGGAAACGAATATGGATAAATTATGAGCGCAGGAACGCCATTTCATGACACCTTTTAAAATAACTCGGCTCCAGTGATCTCTGTGGTAAAATGAGTGTATAAAATTAGAGTATTTTATGTGGACCAAATAAAGTTGCAATAATCAAGTTATACAATATTTCGACAGAATATCAAGTTTTCTGTGTGTACAGATTTCTTTTCATCTTACCTCAGTCCTCATTTGTAGAATTACATGCATCTAGAGAAACTACAAATTTCAAATAGTGAAGGTTAATTAGCTTCTAAGATTACTTCATACAAACACACAAAATATTCTCTTTTTGATAAACGTCAAGGCCGCCTTAAATAGACGGAGTCATTTGTTTTGATTTAATTGTAGCCATCGTCGTCGTTCCTGCAATAACTCCTATGTTACATATCGATTTTCAGATTTTTGCTCTATTAAATAACTTAAATAGTGATGCAGCAAATAATACAATCTACTATATATAACTTAATTATATTTCTTTCTTTCGAAAATGTAAGAATTCACCATCTCCTATGCACTACTGCCATAGAATGAATAAATTTGTTTTTCTTCCTACTAAAAAATTTAATATTTTGCACATAAGTTAGGGAACAACGAAACTATAATCTGAGGCGGCGTTGGAAATGTATTGTTTTGCTATTTTAAAACTCTTGTATATCCTTAAATATGTCCTATCAAAATTTTGCCTGGGATAAAACTTATCGGAAATCAGTTTTAAAGAAACCTTTGTAATGTAACATTTTTCACAAAATCAATAATAAGCGAGATATTTCGGTTTATTTAATTAAGGCCCCCTTATAACCCCCCTTTTAAATATAGTATTTTGAATGCTATATAGCCTAAAATCTAAGTTACAACGAACTTAATTTATATTCCAATTTTCATCGAAATCCGTTCAGCCATTATCACGTGAAAAGATAACAAACATACAGACAGACAGACAAATATCAGTCCTATTGAAATTATGCCTGGAATAAAACTTATCGGAAATCATTTTTAAAGAAACGTTTGTTATGTAACATTTTTCACAAAAATCAATAATAAGCGAGATATTTCGATTTATTTAATTCAGGCCCCCTTATAACCCCCCTTTTAAATAAAGTATTTTAAATGCCATATAGCCTAAAATCTAAGTTACAACGAAATTAATTTATGTTCCAATTTTCATCGAAATCCGTTCAGCCATTATCGCGTGAAAAGGTAACAAACATCCAGACAGACAGACAGACACACATACAAACAAAAATGTCAAAAAAGCGATTTTCGGTTTCAGGATGATTAATTATACATGTTAACACCAATTATTTTTGGAAAAACGAAAATGACCAGAAAAATTTCGCTTACAGATTTATTAATAGTATAGATAAGAATGGGTCTTTATATGAAATGAACAGCACGAAATGGATGTCTGCTCAAAACAGTTCCCCAAATTTCTCTCCTCGAGTTTATATATCCTTTACGAGGTGGCAAATGAAAGGAAATAGGTAGTAGGTCTCACAGATAATTATATACTTAAGAGATACAACAAGTATTGACAAAGTAAAAGTTTAAGGGCCGTATTCATAGACATTTTTAGCGCGGGCTTCTGGTGGATGATCAGCGTTTTTCGTATTCATAAACCAGTGTTAGCGACAGGATATGATTTGAATTCTGTATAAGTAACCAGTCGATAGCCGGGGCTAGCTTAGTACGCTCGTAGCCTGTGCTGCGAAATGTCTATGAATAGCACCCTAAGCTATTTTCTTATGACTGTACTAGCCGTACCCGTGCGCTCCGCTGCACCCGTTGGAAATAAATATAAAGTAATTACATAATTAAAAAAGGACATTTGATCCAGGGAACATTCGTGTTTGATAGAAGGATAAATCGTTTATTATGTTACTTAAATTGTATTAAAAAAATTAAAATGCGATCATTTTGATCCAGAGACCACTCATTTGGTCATAAAAATTATTTTAGGAAATACAGGAAACGAATGCCTATCACGTTTTCTGTGCATAAGAAGCCATTTTAATCTTAGGTGTCCTCGATTCACTCAGAAGTTACTGTAATAACATTATAGCATTATGTCCATCTAGAGAAAGTACACTTTCCAATGGTGAATTAATAATTAATTATACAAATCGGATAATTTAGCTTCCGATATTACTTCATACAAACACAGAAACATTCTCTGTAGGCTGTTTCATAGCTTTCGATTGTTGTTATCCAAGACCCCTTATAGACGAAGTCATTTGTTTTTTATTTCATTACACCGCCTTAGATGGCGTTATTGTAATTTTGAAACTCATTTATCTCATTAAATATCAGTCCTATCAAACTTTTGCGTGGAATAAAACTTATCGGAAATTATTTTTAAAGAAACGTTTGTTATGTGATATTTTTCATGAAAATTAATAATAAGGGAGATGTTTCGATTTATTTAATTCAGACCCCCCTTATAACCCCCCCTTTTAAATAAAATATTTTGAATTGAAATTACAACGAACTTAATTTACATTCCAATTTTCATATAAATCGGTCCAGCCATTATCACGTGAGAAGGTAACAAACATCCAGACAGACAGACATACAAACAAAAATTTCAAAAAAGCTATTTTCGGTTTCAGGGCGGTTAATTATATGTTAGGACCTATTATTTTTGGAAAATCGAAAATTACCAGAAAAATTTCGTCTACAGATTTATTATTAATATAGGTGAGTTGGGTCAAACTGTTTTTCGGTCGACATTGCAGACGTGGATACAATGATGCTCGCAGAAGTTCATTCTTTTGTACTTGAAAGAGCAAAACAAATCACCCGTACTTACAAAACTAGAGGGCTGATTTTGATGACCTAAAAGTTAGCATTTCAACATAGTATTGTTCGAGATCAGCAGGCATATCCCCTATCTCAGGCAGAACCCTCATTGTTACTAGATACTTTGTTACGGTCTGGTGAACACTGACTCCGAAATCTGTTCACTAATTCCTTGACAGTGACCGTAAACAAAAAGATTATAATATCCTCTCCGCAGGTAACAGTCCGTGGCCCGCGGTTTACATAGAAAACTATTCTTTTCGTTATTTTGAAATTCCTACTTCGAAATACCAAAGCCTTCAAAATACAAATGTGTTAAATGAGGCGCTTATTCTTAGACACAACTAATGATACAGTATATATTCAGTGTCATTTTAACTTTCAGGTTCTCAAAATCCGTCCTCAGAACACTTGTACACTTGCCTATTCTTGTTCCACAAGTAATTTAAAAGGAGCTATCTGGGAGGAACCATAACCGGCTCCAAATTTGGTCTGTTCCTCTTCTTCATGTCCAGAGCTACTGAACCTGAGAAGGCGAATTCTCATAAGTAACTTGTTAATAAAGGTATGAAATGCTTCAATGCTCCGCCAACTTGGGGGCAGTTTTTGTACTTCTAATTAATTTTTCAAGACGTATCACATGAAAAATTTGAGTTTCTCTTTCTAGGGGCGACACTACTATTTTTCACATTCAGGACATTTTCTTGCCTTGATTAGGAACTGCTGTCTAAGTGAAATTTATTTCCCAGAAGGGTTCCTATTCTGAGAATTGCCACAGTTCTTCAAGATTTATTTTCGCAGAAAGAGATTCGGTTAATTCAGGTAGCCAACCGGAGTACGGTACATCAGCCAGATAGCTATGTGTTGTTTAACAATCGATGTGCAAGTGGGAAATTATCACGTTTCTAAATACTTTCACCTCCTTTCGAAGAATGAAAACACGTGTGAGGACTACACCATGTGACAGTCAGCTTATTGCAGTATGAAATAGGAGCTTTACAGTGAGTGGCTACTGGGTACTCCTGATTCTCACATAGTGGCTGGACGCAGTTTGATGTAACTTACAATTTCTGCAACTTTATATCTTAGCACCGATTTAAGATATTCAGGCATACCCTGTGAGGCCAATGTTTTTCTAAGAATGCTGCATTGTGTTGATACAGCATTTGGAGCAACATATTTTACAAAGAAGAACGCCATTAATGCAGATGGTATTTTAGCTGCGTCAATGCTCAATCAGCATTGCTGATACGTAGGCCTATACAGTTGAATGTTTGTGATGAAGGTGTCCGATCATTGAAAATAGCCTAACCATTGGTTTGTCAATAACCTGACTTACAGAAGAACGAATCGTCGTAGGAACCGCTTATTTTCATATCGTCTTTGTTCCTGCAATAACTTCTATATGGCATATTTATGGATTTTGAGATTTTTGCTCTATTAAATAACTTAAATATAACAAATCAGAAAGAAATCACAATATAAATCAAAAGACGAAAGTGGAATTGGATAGGGCACACAATCAGGAAAGAAGATGGAGCGGTAGAAAGAATGGCTTTGGATTGGAACCCCCAGGGTAGTAGAACAAGAGGAAGGCCAAAAAATACATGGAAGAGAACAGTTTTGGAGGAAATTGCTAGGGAGGGGAAAACATGGAGCGAAGTGAAGAAGTTGGCTACAAATTGGGTCCGATGGAGGCACTTTGTGAATGCCCTATGCTCCTCATGAGGAGATACAGGAGTTTGATTGAAATAACTTAAATAGTGATACAGCAAATAATAAAATCTCCTATTTTAATTATATTTCTTTCTTTCGAAAATGTAAGAATTCACAATCCCCTATGTACGGCTGCCATAGGATGAATTAATGCGTTTTTTCCTCCTACTGAAAAATTGTATATTTTACACATAGGAGTTATTGCAGGAACAACGACGATATTTTACTAAAGCTACGGGATTTACATTACTGAGTCCACACCTGTGGAGTAACAGTCAGCGCGTCTGGCCGCGAAACCAGGTGGCCCGGGTTCGAATCCCAGTCGGGGCAAGTTATCTGGTTGAAGTTTTTTCCGGGGTTTTCCCTCAACCCAATACGAGCAAATGCTGGGTAACTTTCGGTGTTGGACCCCGGACTCATTTCACCGGCATTATCACCTTCATATCATTCAGACGCTAAGTAACCTAGATGTTGATACAGCGTCGTAAAATAACCCAATAAAATTTAAAAAAAATACGTTACTGACGTGTCAATTTGGAGGGCGTAATATCTGCTGTGCTGTAACCCATTTGCAATGTGAATTGCCGATTCATGCTCTCCGCATTCATACGATTTAACCTAGAATGAGATGTCATAAATTGCTACTTCGTCAATAAGTTATTATCTAGCTACAAGTTAAGCAGAGTTTATTCTGCCCATTTCATCGACGTCTCCGCAAAATTGTGGAATACAATGATCGATGATGAACGAATAAATAATTATTGAGAGACTTTGTTAAAAATGCATATTTTCAATTTGCTAGACAGGGCCTACTTTGCGTTCCAGAATATTATTCTAACGTGTTGACTCTGTCAGATTGGCCATCCTTCACATCATGATTATGTGTACAAAAAATCAAGGACTGTGCCTTGAAAACGTAGAAAATAGAAATTTCACCATCACCCCCCCCTTAATAGTTTTATTTAACTGTTATTGAACATGCACCTACACATAAACAAAATCATTTACTGCTTACTCAAATAAGATGAAAGTACATTTTCTGAATTGCACAAAAATAGTATTTTTTTAATAATCCGAATACGCAAGATATGGTAGGCCTATGATTTATAAATTTTACGGGTTTTTAAATATGTAATTATTTTTTTTTTTTACAAATTCACATAGAATTCGTATAAATTATTTTAATAATTTATTATATTTTCAAATATCTTGGAGCAACAGTAACAAATATAAATGATACTCGGGAGGAAATTAAACACAGAATAAATATGGGAAATGCCTGTTATTATTCGGTTGAGAAGCTTTTATCATCCAGTCTGCTGTCAAAAAATCTGAAACTTAGAATTTATAAAACAGTTATATTACCGGTTTTTCTTTATGGTTGTGAAACTTGGACTCTTACTTTGAGAGAGGAACATAGGTTAAGGGTGTTTGAAAATAAGGTGCTTAGGAAAATATTTGGGGCTAAGAGGGATGAAGTTAGCCTACGGGAGAATGGAGAAAGTTACACAACACAGAACTGCACGCATTGTATTCTTCACCTGATATAATTAGGAACATTAAATCGAGACGTTTGAGATGGGTAGGGCGTGTAGCACGTATGGGCGAATCCAGAAATGCATATAGAGTGTTAGTTGGGAGGCCGGAGGGAAAAAGACCTTTAGGGAGGCCGAGACGTAGATGGGAAGATAATATTAAAACGATTTGAGGGAGGTGGGATATGATGATAGAGAATGGATTAATCTTGCTCAGGATAGGGACCAATGGCGGGCTTATGTGAGGGCGGCAATGAACCTCCGGGTTCCTTAAGCCAGTAAGAAGTAGTAGTAGTAGTAGTAGTAGTAGTAGTAGTAATTTATAACATAACGCTACTTACACAAATCTGTTCAAAAGTTATATTGTATTAGAAAATATTTTATGGTTTTTAGTGGGAGTTAAGCAGCAGGACTGCTAAATAAGAAGGGATAGTTGTATAACTAATCGCTTCTGTGAACATTCACTCGCGCATAACAAGGCCATTAGAACAAATTACCATCAATACTTTAAGAAGGAGCCTCGATCCTTTTGTTACGCAAGGCAGGTAGCCCGTCGCATGGTGTTTTGTGATTAGTCTTCTGTATGAAATCACAGTCAAGAGTGTAAATAATTTTGCAGATAATTTCTCTAGAGACCATCATCATTATCATCATCATCATCATCATCATCATCAACTGGCACTACAGCCCTGGGTGGGTTTTGGCCGCTGGTACAACAGTCCTCCATTCTGTCCTGTCCTGTCTTCTTTCTCCAACCCCTCACTCCCATTATTTCTAGGTCCCTGACGACTCCATCCAGCCATCTCTTCTTAGGTCTTCCTTCCCTTCTTCTGCTGTGGACTTTCCCTTGTAATATTCTCTTGGGAATTCTGTTTTCGTCCATTCTCTGTATGTGTCCCAGCCATCTCAACCTCTGGGATTTTATAAATTTGACAGTATCTTGTCCCCCAATCAGTTGATTGATTTCTTCATTATAACGTATCCGCCATACGTTGTTTTCATATACCGGTCCGTATATTCTTCTTAGAATTTTTCTCTCGAAACACCGTAGGAGATCTTCTTCTACTTTAGTTAGTGTCCATGCCTCAGATCCATATGTTGTTACCGATCGAACTAAAGTGTGATATATGTTTAGTTTGGTTGTTCTCGTAATTAGCCGACTACTAAGCAATTTAACATTTTCAAAGTATGCTCTGTTGCCTGCCAGTATTCTGTCCTTAATGGTTACGCTCATATCGCAGTTGTAATCGAGTATGGCGCCCAAGTATTTAAATTGTTTAATTGCTTAAAACGTCATATCTCCTACTGATATGTTTTGAGGAATGTTTCTAGTTTTGGCGGTAGGCATTACCATATACTTAGTTTTCTCTTCATTAATCCCATTGGTTGAGCTGCATTAGAAAGTTCTGTAGTTAATCGTTTAAGGGTTGCCAGGTTCCTAGTGATAATGGTAATATCTGCGTATGCACATATTTGGCTTGACTTGAGGAATATGGTGCCTTTTTGGTCTATTTTTTCGATTGCCTGATGTATTGCCAGATTAAATAATGTTGTGGATAATCCGTCTCCCTGTTTCACCCCTGTATTAAAAGAGATACTATTAGTGACTTCGTTTCCAAGACTAACTTGTGCCTCAGTATTGTGCATCGTCATTTGTATAAGTGTAATTAACTTTCCAGGAATACCTAGTTCTAGAGACATAAGATATGAATTACACGGTTTCACATGTCACTCTATCATGTGTGATACAAAAGGTTACGGAGAAAATAATCTGATTTGATTTAAACAGATCCGTTCAGTGATTTGAGAGAAATTGCTGTGCACACAGGCAGACAGTAAGTAAGCTCTAAATCACCTCATGCACGAGGGATGCTAGAAACGAGTATTACCATGAAAATCTCAACATCGATATTTTTTAGGATCGCAGTATTTTCTCTTTGCATTTCGTATAACGAGGAGCTAAAAAATTAGCAAAACCATAACATCAACTTAGTATACGCTATCCGCTTCAAGCAGCGTAAATTACAGATATCTAAATGCAAGTTATTAGATTAGATTAGATTTATTTATTTAACCTGGTAGAGATAAGGCCGTCAGGCCTTCTCTGCCCCTCTACCAGGGGATTACAACTATAACATGAACAATAAGATTACAATTAATATTAAATTTACAATTACAATTACAATAAAAATTAAAGTACGACAAGAATACCTGATTAATGAAAGCTAGACATTTTATCATAGAAGTTAAGAACAAAGAATATTTTTGTATTTACTAAATTACAAATTAAACCTACAATAACAAAATTCTATAGTGATGAAATTACCGGATATTGAGATATGTTGTGGTAGATTAAAAGAACTATTTACAAGAAACCATGTCTGAACGAGTCTCAATTACTGACCAAGTGCCTAGTAAGTTTGCGTTTGAATTGAATTTTATTTCGACAGTCCCTGATGCTAGCAGGTAACGAATTCCAGAGTCTTGGCAGGGCTATTGTGAAAGAGGATGAGTATGAGGAGGTGCGATGGGATGGTATTGTTAGTATTGTTTCATGGCGAGAGCGTGTGTTCAGATTGTGGTGGGAAGAAAGGTAAGTGAAGCGAGACGACAGGTACGAAGGAATAGAAGAGTTCAAGATTTCGAAGAGAAGTTATGTTATAATTACAGCCCTATGTTTGGTTACTTTGAGTACACGTTAGGTGTACAAGGATCAACTAGCTTCGCTCTGCAAGACAGTTATGTTCCTCGGTTCGTTTCGTGTGTTTACATCTGCTTATTCGCCTGCCTGTGAGAATAGTACTCACGTACAAAATATACTGTCACGTAGATTTAATAACAAGCTAAATATCTATTTAAAACCACCTTGTGAGCAACAGAAGATTATTCCCACAAAAAGTAAAATGCTTCTACAATCTAGATTAGGCTGATCAGACGTCCCCGATTTTGAATTGCTGTCCCCCGGTAGCAAATGTCCCCTTTTTGCCTCCAGAAATTTTGATTTTATTTCAATGACATTTTACACATGAATATTTAAGTATCGTGATGAAACTGCTGTGATTCATGCACATTTCTGAACGGTTCCCAGTACGAGGCAGAAGAACCAGCGAGCACAGTATGAGATATTCTGCACTCTTTGAGAAGAACATACGACATTTCATCTTCGTCTTCATTCGCGTTGCGCGGAAGCGTTAGAACTGCCGCAGCGTCCATTTTTAAGTAGTTCAAAAAATGAGAAGTTTTGTGACAAACCAACAGGTGAAAATTGGTGTGATGTTTTTCAACATTTCAAAAAAAAAAAATTCTATTCCATTTGAAAATCTTCTCAAAATAGTGTCATTAACCATGTGTCTTTCAGTCGGTAATTCGTCAATTGAAAGACTTTTCTCCACAATGAACTCAATCTGGACTGATGAAAAGTCGAGAATGAAAATTGAAACAGCTTTGTTACAAGTGAAAACAAACTTTCATTTCTCATGTGAAGAACTTAGTGTGAAGCTGTATGGGAATAAACAGATCCCTAAAAAGATATACCGGTATTCTTCAGACAAGTACTTGTAAAATGTGTGTTTTAGAATTCAGTGTGTACAATATCATGTGAAAGACTTCCATTCATGCGTCAGTACTGAAATTGAATTCTTAGTGGCCATAATTATGTATAGAAGTTGTGTGTGTTTATTTATTTAATTCAGAAAGTTAAGATACTCTACAAATTTAGTGTGCAAAGCTCTATAATTGTATCTATTGTTACATGTAATTTCTGCAACATTTCAACGGATAGTGACTAGATAAGTGTTTGTGGTTTTTCTTGAAATTGCCGATGTTCCCTGTTGTATCATAAAAATCTGGTCAGCCTCTTCTAGATACATCCTGTTTCATAATATATTTTTCATCCAAAAAGTAAAAACCAATGTGCTCATTATTTTTCTCTTATTTGTAGATTTTTAAAATATTTAAATTGCAATTTTTTAAATAAATATATTTTATAAAAGTGAAAATGAGTTTAAAAGTAGCTAAATAATATTACAAGTTATTGAAAGGATTGAGATTTCAATATTCACAATAGAAAATGAGCTAATTTTGAAGTAAGGTATATAAAATATATTTGAGTCCTGATGTTTCAACTTTCGTTCATTTAGAAACGTTTGTAGTTTTTTTTTATTGTCTCTATGCTTACCGTCTTTTGCCATATTGTAGAAATTAAATCCGGATACTTATTTTACACGCGAACGTTGTAACTGGACACAGCCTATGTATGTACACATCTATAAATAAAAGAATCAATCAGTCAATCAATTAATAAATAAATACTACTGCTACATTAAAATAGGGACAATATATTTCTATTATTAGTATTATAGCTGAGGAAGAGTTAGATGTGAATAGCGTGTGGGCAAATATCAGAAATAATATCAAAATTGCAGCTGAGCACAGCATAGGTTATTACCAAACTACGAAAAAGAAAGTTTGGAAGTAAATACCGAAAAGACAAAGTATATGATTATGTCTCGTGACCAGAATAATGTACGAAATGGAGTCAGCCTGGGTGGCGTAATCGGTATAGCGCTGGCCTTCTGTTATCGAGGTTGCGGGTTCGATCCCGGCCCAGGTAGATGGCATTTAGGTGTGCTTAAATGCGACAGGCTCATGTCAGTAGATTTACTGCCATGTAAAAGAATTCCTGCGGGACAAAATTCTGGCACACCGGCGACGCTGATATAACCTCTACAGTTGCGAGCGTCGTGAAATAAACCATGATTTATTATTTTTTTACGAAATAGAAATATAAAAATTGGAAATTTATCTTTTGAAGAGGTGGAGAAATTCAAATATCTTGGAGCAACAGTAACAAATTACTCGGGAGGAAATTAAACACAGAATAAATATGGGAAATGCCTGTTATTATTCGGTTGAGAAGCTTTTATCATCCAGTCTGCTCTCAAAAAGGCTGAAAGTTAGAATTTATAAAACAGTTATATTACCGGTTGTTCTGTATGGTTGTGAAACTTGGACTCTCACTTTGAGAGAGGAACAGAAGTTAAGGGTGTTTGAGAATAAGGTACTTAGGAAAATATTTGGGGCTAAGAGGGATGAAGTTAGCCTAAAGGAGAATGGAGAAAGTTACACATGCAGAACTGCACGCATTGTATTCTTCACCTGACATTGTTAGGAACATTAAATCGAGACGTTTGAGTTGGGCAGGGCATGTAGCACGTATGGGCGAATCCAGAAATGCATATAGAGTGTTAGTTGGGAGGCCGGACGGAAAAAGACCTTTGGGGGGGCCGAGACGTAGATGAGAGGATAATATTAAAATCGATTTGAGTGAGGTGGGATATGAAGGTAGAGACTGGATTAATTTTGCTCAGGATAGGGACCGATGGCGGGCTTATGTGAGAGTGGCAATGAACCTCCGTGTTCCTTAAAAACCATAAGTATTACAGCTCTGAAAGCGAAAACGAAGTAAGCAGGCATTCTGGGGTGTATAATGTAATAATTTTATTATTAGACAGTAAATATTTCAAATAAAGGCTGGTTCACAATAAACCGGGAACGGAAACGAGAACGAGAACGGAATTAATGTTAAAATAAATGTATTTAAATGTGAGCATTCATAATTAACATCTAACATTATTTCCGTTCTCGTTCTCGTTTCCGTTCCAGGTTTATTGTGAACCAGCCTTAAGTTTGTAAGATCCCATTCCCAAACCATAGCGACAGTGCTACATAATAATTTATATTGATCTGTTTTTTAAATTTTGTTGGAGTTTCAATAAAGTTTTAACAAAATATACCGGAATATTGTTTATAGCGGTACTGCAGTATACCTGCACGACTTGTTTCTGACAAACAATTATTTCAACGTTAATTTTCGTCTGACCACACCTTATTTTTAAACAAGTCTCAATCTAGTTTTGAAAATTCAGATGGAAGTTTTCGAGAACAAGTCACCTATCACTAGGTCAGATGTGAGTTTGCACTTGAAAACATACTGCAGTAAATACAGACTGCAAGACTGGATGCCAGTGGACTTACCGCCGAACAGCTGGTAGTCTTCTACGATTGGCTGGTCACGGAGGTGTAAACCTTTCCTATTGGGTGTTTCTCCCCACTACGTTCGTGTCGTCGCTCCCTGGTGTTTTGGCGGCGGCCTCCGTAGAGTTCACAGCTCAGTGCCCTGTGATGCCTCACAGCGAAACGGTGGTTTTCGTTTAGGTGCTCGACAGCGTTGCTGTGATAGTGGTCAGTGACAGACGTGTTGTCAGCGAGGTGGCCTTCTAGTCATAACTCCATCTCTGCACCATGTTGTGGGATACAGTCGCTATCGACTGCTGCGAAATATGTCAGAGCTGCTCTAGGTAACATCTTACGATAAGCATGATGTCCGTAGTTCACAACTCTATTGATGGTAGATTTGTCTCTTCATACTTCTTTATTTATCTTAATATTTTTGAAATTGTGTGTTAAATTAAGTGTTCTTATGTCATAAAATCGACAGAAATATTTATCAATATCATCAACTGTACTTTATTCTTAAGACATTCCGTTAACAAAATTTGTCAATTCAAGTGATACATAATGAACTCCTAAACCATTCATTCATTCGTATAGACGTGTAGACTAACGTTTGCATTTCAATGCTAATTTCGTATGTATAGTGGTTGAAATGGTAACTCCGGAATAAAGTCTGCATCAACATTGTCTCCCAAGGTTCAGAAAACTGTACGTACGGATATTCCGGTCATTGACGTCAAGGCACTTGGACAGAAGCTAGGGACGCACGAACTCTTCAGTGCCGTCGCGCGCAAAAAAATTATAACCACCAGGTATACCTGAATCCATGAAGTTGGCTCTCTTTCATGGAATCAGTGTATTCTAAGCCGTGTCGTGTTTTGCAGCAATCTCGGCAATGTTAGAACCGACTGCGTTTACGTAACTCACTTATTGATACATCCATAATATGCAACCAGATGAAGTCTTGTCTGTTTATGATTAGATCTAGTAAAGTCTCTGAAACCTTTCACATATGTGTGACTGGCAGACTTGCATTACATTACACACAACACGTAGTTTTCGATGTGCGTGATATACAGGCTGATCACGAAGAGTTACCGCTTCTTACGTAGCATATTCCCGAAGACATTTTGAGCAAATAAGTCATATAAACATGAGTCTTATTCTCAATATTTTCGGAGTTGCACTAATTTGAAGTTGTTAAAAAATACCTTTTTTCTTTAGTTTTGAGGGTAAAAGAATATTGCAATTAGAGAATGAACTATTCAGAGGTATAATTTCTTTATTTGGTTAGTATTCTGAAGATAGAAATGTGTTTATTCCATTGTTGCTTTTTTTCTTCTTCAATGTTTAACTACAAAATTACATTTTTCTAAGCATTTGTCACAACAATTGTTACAAATCAAATCATTCTTGTAAACTTTTAAGACTGTAATTAGGATGCAAAATTGAACTTTAAGGGTGCTATTCATAGACATTTCGCAGCACGCTCTACGAGCGTACTAAGCTAGCCCCGGCTATCGACTGGTTACTTGTACAGAATTCAAATCATATCCTATCGCTAACACTGGTTTATGAATACGAAAAACGCTGATCGTCCACCGGAAACCCGCGCTAAAAATGTCTATGAATACGGCCCTAAAGAATCAAGTTGCTAGAAGTAGTGTGTCTGTAACAATTGTTGTGATAAGTGTGTAAGAATGATTACCCTTAAAACTAAAGAAAAATGTATTTTTTAACAACTTCAAATTAGTGTAATTCTGAAAATTTGAGAATAGGACTCGTGTTTATATGGCAGTTTTTGCTCAGAATGTCTCCCGAAATAAACTCCATAACTGGCGGTAACTTTTCGTGAATCACCCTGTATTAGCGAATGCCAATTCAAACGATGGGCTATTTATGACTTACCAGTTTCCCAGTAAAGCTGCCACGGTGGTCCAGTAACTAGAGCGCTGGACTCATCCTGTGGACCGGGTTCGATCGCCGGCCTACCCCGATTGGCATTCTAACAAATCTCCATCATTGTCTCATTTTATGTAACGTGGATCAGCTTCCTATAGCTAATCCTGGGCAACGACTCTGTCGATAAATTGGTTCACACGTTATTTATGGGTGAATAACGAAATCAAATACCCGCATTTAGTAAACAGGAAGTTTCCCAATAATTATTCAGTGGAAAATATTACGAACGTGTTGTAAGCCTACTCGTATGTTATAATAAGTTTATTTCTGTAGTTAGTCTTCCGTAGTTGACTGTTGTCTATAATACAAGGCATTGCGCTTGAATGTTGTGTAATTTACTTATTAATTTGTGTATTTATCTATTTTGTTGAGTTTATTTATGGTCTACACGTTTTAACATCTGTGGTCATATCGCGTGTTTATGATTGTAGGTATACCGGTAGACCATTTTTTACTATTGTTGAGTTTCTGTCTTTATTGTGTGTTGTAGATGGCTTGTGTTCATTTTACTGATTTAGATTTTGATTAATGTTTATGATATTGGTGATCGAGATGGTGATGAATCATGGTATGTAAATTTCCAATCCGGCATTTGCGTTTTGTGACAGAGAAATCATGAAAAAGCCCGGTCAGATTGGCCGGCCAGGGTCTTTGAACCCGGAACCTCCTGAATGCAAGTCTCAAACGTTAACGTATGAACCAACTAGCTCGTTGTATATTATATCTTGGTAATTGTAGGTTCCTCTTTTGTAAATAGCCTCGCATTACTCCGTTACCGTCAGTATGTAAAGTACGTAGTTAAACTGACTGTCGGGATTTCATGTTAATTGTATGAAAATGTAATAGAAAGTTATGGTGGAACCGGTTTATAGAAAATGTGATAGTACATCATAACTGTTATAGATGTTGATGACAATAAATTAATAATTGGAGATCCTTAGAAAATTAAAGGTTCCTGATAAGACTCTTCAGACTATTGCATCACCCATTTTAAAATATTCACTGAACATCATCAATCACCATCTCTGTTCATCTTTATAATATTCAGTGTATATTATTTATTTTCAATAAATTTGTATCGTTTTGATAGCCACCACATCTTGTCGCAGAATATTCTTTTTTAAAATTTCATTATGTATTTTTTTAACATTAATTTACGTTTTCTTTTTTGTTCATTTGAATTGATCAGGATGCCGATATTTTAAATCCAAGATTTGGACGGCTATCATTTCGATGATATTCTCTCTTTATCATATCAATATACGTAGTTGTGTCGGCCTCGGTAGCGTAGTCGGTATAGCGTTGGCCTTCTGTGCTCGAGGTTGCGGGTTCGATCACGACCCAGGTCGATGACATTTAAGTGTGTTTAAATGCGACAGATTCATATCAGTAGATTTACTGGCATGTAAAAGAATTCCTGCGGGACAAAATTCCGGTACACCAGCGACACTGATATAACATTGCAGTTGCGAGCGTCGTTAAATAAACCATAATATAAATTTTTACGTAGTAGTAACACAGATGATACCATGGCATCACTTATGAGGCAACTAGGCCAGGAGATGATGGGGTAGGATGGCGAGTTCCTTTTCCCCAAGTGGTAGTACTATATAGTAATTATATTTGTCGAACCTTTTTCAGTACTATAGTAAAGATGTTGCCATACTTACCGAAATTTGTTTACGTAATATTTCATGCCTCTCTCGCATGTAGGGTTGCCGTGTTTCCGTATTTACAGACGAGTAAAAGAATAGCCATTTTTTTTTTCATAATTTTCTTTTAATATTCCATGTCTTTTTAGTGTACGGATATCATGCCTTGTGTTAAAATAATCGCATTACAGTTAAAATGAAAGAATTCCAAGTGACAAGTAATTGTTTCTGTACGCTTCTACTGTATGTCATTTACGAAAAATAAGTGGAGAGAAGAAGGGACTAGATCCTCCACAGATATCACGAAAATTGAGGTCCAAGTTAATTTGAATTTTAATCATAGTTTTCATTAATTTTTTAAGCAACTGGGATATATTGAACTTTGCTACCTAATACTAAAAAAGAAACTATCGATAAGCATAATATATTTTGTACTATACAGTAATACGATACGTCTAAATTTAGTTCATAAAAATGTATGCTTTCCACTAGAAATCAGTATTTCATGGAGTAATTTAAGAAGCATTAAACCATTTCAATTGCTTTAAAGTAAATTGCAAGTAATCAAATTGCAATAAAATAAGCTGCTGATTATTAATTCAGTGTGAGTGGTTTTAGATATCTACAAGTCTGTGGCAATAATGTGGCATGGTGTGCAAATGGGATTCTCTCAGATTGTGTGTAATTTTTCTTACGGTAAACATCACACCTCGATGCTCGACCTCATCCCGTCCCGTATTGACATTCTAAAAACCTGGTAACCGTAGTACACCATGTGCTTTTATTTTGGTCGTTCTTTGGGTGGTATCCAATGGTTTTGAGTAAAATTATCGTAATTTTGGATTTTACAAGAATGCTTACTTTTCGAATGGAATAAAGTACCAGTACAATAGAAGAGGGGTCGCAAAAAAAAAGTCCCGCCCAAAAGTGAGTCGCGCCTTCAAAATATTGGGAACCACCTGTATAGTGCTGTGTCCTATTCTTAGCTTAGTAATCATTCTTACTCCATTAACAATGATTTCAGTGTATGAACTTTTTGTTTTTGCTTTCGCTCTACAACTTTACTAACTCCTGTACACATACTCCATATGATAGTAACATTAAAAAGCACGTATGTAGAGTTCTATAAAATATTCAAATAGTCCCGAGCACTGAAGGGGAACGAATGAGGAGAAAGAGACATCTTGCGGGAATGCTATAGTGAGGATCACGCAAGAGTACCTAGTTCCTAAAAGGCTAATTTGGCCGTCTCTTCAGTGTTGCCAACTTATACCAAATATCACCAAAGAAGATCTTCAGTTGCAATTATTTATTATATAAATATTATTTATATTGTATTTATTATTAACAGTTCTCAGAATAGTACATATACATAATAATTAAAACTAACATATACGCCTATACAATTTATAATTTATTATATAAATAATAATAGAACGATACCTTTTGCTGTGAAGAGACTATTATCATTTTTATTCTCCCAAATTCATAAGAAATAAAGGCTTTGGATCTGACAGTTGATATATGCATATTATAGGCCTATTCTCTGCATACAATATAGGACATTATGTGACTAGTATATTTAATTATAAAATATGGATGGCATGCCATTTCATACTATCGATGGCCGTATAAACTGTTTCAGAAAACCAAGATATAGAAATTATGTAAAATTATTTTCCAGTACACCATCACATCGGTCTGTAACATCGTTGTGTCATTAATAGAATGCGCTGTAATATATCACTGTACCGTATAATTTAATCGTATTACTTTAGTTGTAATAATAAATTAATATTATAACTTATAAGAATTCCAGAGATTCAGAATCATTCATAGTATGTTGAAATAAACCATATTTGAGACATACACATCCTTTCTGCCTTCCTTCAGAAAATTGGATATAGGCTACACAGAAAATATTTTACAATTCATTTTTAATTTTCAGAGAAGTCTGTATTGTATCTTAAAAGTATTTATTTCAGTCACTGACTTCACTCACTGATATTGCTGAAATGTACTTCGTATCTGATGATGTTGGCGTTGACCAACGACAACGTTCATATGTCCTTTAAACATGTAATGTAAAGGTGTAGCACCTTAAACATATGCTGTGAAGTCAGTGACTGAAATAAATACTTTTAAGATACACAGAAAATGTTTGTAATGGATAGAATGTCATAAATTATCGAGTTGTATATGTTACATCACATTATGAATTATACATATTATGTAACGGTCCACATACAAAGAATACATACGTAGTGTGTTTGCCTGTTTGCTATAAAAACTGAATATGGAAGTTTTCTCACATTCATTGTCTTATTACATGATATGGCTGCAGCATATACCTGCTTATGTATAGAAAACTGTTGCATAGGTTATCACTTGCACTGTTTTCTGTCCCACTTTTTCTCTTTGTGTTACTGTATGAGGAACAGTTATTTTCAACATGCGTGGCCTATTTCTAGAGACATTAATGCTTCCACTGATAAGCATACTTAAGGCATGTGCACAAATACACATTATACGATAAAAATTGGTAACGTGAATGCAAGTGTAGAGGGTGTATTTATCCTTTGTAAACTGTAGAGAGACATAATACCTAGACTTCATAATATATGAAAACGCACCGGTATACTGTATCTATTTAGGCAAAGTCTCTTAGCGTGAACTAGCAATGCTACTGACTATGTGCGGAAAATAGTGCGTTCTATTACGTAACATTAAAAAACCCATCAAGAATCTGCAAAAGTTTGTTAGAATATAGTATTATAATCTTTGAATTCCTGAATTACAATTTATTAATTTCATTTACAGGTTGTTGAAGAATAGCATCAAGTTATCATATTCCAACGAGGGAAATGTTAGTAGAGGTCGAGGATTTTCAAGACGTCTTAATGTGAATCTCCCAGCATCGCCTCTCAATTACGAGAAGTGCAATACTCCGAACAATGACAAAGAGAACATGGGTTTTGGAGGAAGTGGAACCCCTGTTGGAGTTATGCCCGAAATTGACGTTCACTCCTTTACGCATCATAGCAGTCCGACCAAACAGATCAACAGTCCCTCTAAGGTAAGAACTAGATTGTAGCTTTGCGAAATGATTTATATGAATTGGATATACAGGGTGAACTGAAATAACCTTGCAGATTGAAAGGAACGATAGAGCAACTGAAATGAATAAAAAACCTATATTACGTTTTGTGATTAAATGCACGGTTAATTAGAAAATTAAGTTTGAAGTTTCAGCAGCCCGGTAACATTGCCGCTAACACACACTTCTCGTGATACAGGTGTAAGAGGTCAACGACCTCTGTTTGTCTCGCTATGAGCTATTCTTTGGCGCTGTGTTGCAACCAAATTGCATCATGTAGTGGCTTCAAATTAGAGGTTTTTAAAAGTAAATTTACACGAAAAACACCCACACTATTGAAATACGCCAGAGGGCTAAATTATTCCTTATTACTTTTCCTATCGATATGGAAAAAAAAAATCACGATTCTAATAGCAATAGTTACCGAATAAGAGGTTGTTAAAATATTTGAGGAAAAAAAAAAAACGTTTTTTTCACTTCCACCTTGTATGTACGTGTTCTTCTACTCGTATAAATTACTTATTTGCTTTTAAGGAACGGAGATTCATTGCCATCCTCACATAAGCCCGCCATATATATATATATATATATACATACGTATATCATCACCATTTAATACGAAAAAAATTCGTTCCGGCACCGGGAATCGAACCCAGGTCCTCTCAGCTCTACGCGCTGAGCGCTCTTTCCAACTGAGCTATGCCGGGACACGATCCACGGTGCCGGCCGAACTCCTCTCGTAATGTTTTACGGCCTTACTACCTGCACTTTAGACAATGTAAGTCATACATGCAGGAGCGCATATTTAAATGACCATATGGCCATATTCAACATCAGTTTGCGACATCTGCTAACAGTTAATACATCACATATTCATTATATATGAGGTCTCGCCCACCTCATTGAGTATTACATGACTACTATGAAGTAGCCAATGTGTATCATCACCATTTAATACGAGAAAAATTCGTTCCGGCACCGGGAATCGAACCCGGGACCTCTCAATATAAATATATATGGGGCAAAACAAAATCATAGAATCCCGATATAACGAGATTATGAGGGACATCATTTATCTTCTCCCCATTATAGCTTGACCTTGGTACAACATATCGGAATATCATCATTTAATAAAGGTACCGGTATTGTAAAATAAAGTAAAATTGTAACAAAATATACAGACAATTAAATTTTTTTTTCCTCTTATATGGAGTAGGGACCCGAAGGCTTGCACTGCAACCTGAGGCCTATTGTGCTTACCACTCCTATTCTATGAATGAAAGGGTAGCCAAACGGCCGCGCTCTTGTACAAGTACAGCACGCCACACAGTGAACTTGAAATGAGTCCGAGGTCCAACATCGAAAATTACCCAGCAATTCTGCTTCAAGTGGTTGAGGGAAAACCCCGCAAAAACTCCAACCAAGTAACTTGTCCGAACCGCTCGTTTCATGGCCAGACGTGTTAACCATTACTCCACAGCGGTGGATCAATTTTATATTTACTTTATCTGTTTATTTAAAAAAAAAACAAGATATCATATGAAATGTGTATTCCAGTTATTTTATTTAATCTCGTCTTTAAGTTTGCACATTATACCGCGATCACTTTTATTTTTTTCTGCATTGTTGTGCAGTATGTTATTCGTATTTCTCCAAGTGGCTGTTTGAACACCTGCAGAGTTCTAACATATCAGTACAGGCTGTTACAAAAAAAAAATACAGTGCTTCCATTCATCAAATGAGGTATAGAAATTCTTATACATTCAGAAATTTAAAATAAATATTATAGTCCAGACACATGGTCCGAAGACAGTAATTCGTCAATTTAAGCACAGGAACATAATCATAAACAAAAGCAAGAAAAATCTTTTGAATTCAATATTTTCTAACGTTAATAGAAAAAAAATGAGTTCGGCCAAGTTTGGGGGGGGGGCAGTGCCCTCCCATTCCCCTCCATAACTCCACCTATGACAATGATGTTCATTTTTTTTTTTTTGCACATTGTTCAGGAGCTACGCGACATAGAAGAAAAAATAAGTTTTTGTGATATTTACATTATTATGAAATTAATTATTTATTTATTTCTAACTAGTATCCTTGCGAATAGGTCACAGAATGTGTTCAAAGTGTCTTCCCTGAACGTGATTAGGTATAATCATAATCTTCATCATCATCATCAGCTATTATAGTTTGACTAGTTGTTAATGATACACATTTTGTTCTTTAAGGAAATCCATCAAAACATCTTTAAATGAGATTTACTGGTATACAAAAAAAAATCTGATGAATCAACTCTAAATTGTTATCAGTCAACTCTGTTATCTGCTTGAAGGTATGCCCCATAGAAAATAGACCTTTCTGACTTAATTTTTACTGTAAAATGTTAATATTTTGATATGTGAGTCACTTTACGAAATTATGATCAATGGGTCAATATTATGCATATATGTGAGCCAAAATCTGAAACTCTACTTCGGTCTGTTTCAGGTACTGTATCTGTATAACTCGTTTTAATTGCAATATTTCTGTAATCTGTGTTAATTGAATTTTATTTTTTGTAGTTTGCAGCTCTCAGACAGAATTCAAACCCGCTGCGACAGCGACAGCCCTTAGAAGATCAGGATCCAAATTCTCAAGATAGTGGCTATGGGACATTCCTGGACAAAGATGAATTGAAGCCAGGATTTCGATTTGTGGAACCTAGTGGGCTTGCTCCTAGAAGAAGTAATTCAGAACTGTCACCAAGGAAGGAAATTTCTCCTGAAAAATCCCCACGAAGCATACCTTGTGGCAGTCCGAGATTGTCTTTGTTCCACAGTCTGTCTTCCGGAAGTGAATCTATTGACGATGGATTCACAGATCTTCTTGATGTTGACAAAGTGGTAAGATACTTAATTACTTAATTGCCTTACAACTGATTAATTTATCTGATATTTTAAATAGTTGCTTTTTTCTCTGAAATGAAATTTTATGTTTTCATTTATCATCAAGAAAAGCACAGCTTATATATTTTTCTTTTGGATCATTTTCATATAAATATTCCTTGGGCTCAGCATGTTCACAATTCTCCATTCACTCTTTGCTAACAGTGGTTTAATAGTTATTTATGGTACTTGTGAGGTAAGTGCATCTTTATTGCACGAGTGGAAAGATTTAAGCACTCGGCTGAAGCCTCGTGCTTAAATTACACGAGTGCAATAAAGATCACGCTCACAAGTACCATACATAATTTTATCCATGACCATAACGAAAAATTCTGTTTTATAAAAGAAAATATGTTGAAAATAAGTCCTCATGTAATCACATACCATGGCATGGATTTTAGAATCAATACGTTACTAGGTAGGTTATGATGTAGGAGGCCATGATTAGTAAAGAATGGTATCTAAGGCGTTGGATAAATAACAAATTATAATTAATTATATAATTTTAATATATATTTTTTCATTTTAAACGTGTATTTTCGTCGTTTTGAAGTTTCAGGGATCATTTAGAAGTTTTCACGGGACTATTGTGATTAAAATAATTTCACATTTTACTTCTGTAAACTTAAGAGGAATATTAAAACTTAATTAATCATCGTATCTCTTTAGCTCAGTTGGCTAACGCGTGTTGTTTTAAAATCCTGTAAACCCAACTTCGCAGGTTCAAGTCTCCTCGCATCCCAAAAGGTAAATTATTACAAAATTTTAAAAAGATGCATAAAAGATATGGATGTAATGTACAAATTACGACGTAGCAGATAGAGAAAAGAGAAGGAGATTGAGTGTATGTATATTTAAGAAATGGTAATAAAGAAGTAGAGGTAGTGACATATCTAGTAACTAATATATTAACTTCTTGAGTAATAGTTCAATGGAAAAGTATACGTGTGTACCCGGGTACTAGGAAAATACTAATGAACTGTGAGATAAAGTTCAAACTGTGAGGTAAAGTCTTTATCTCACTGGTGAAATAAAGTAATGTTGAATAAAAGCCTACTTTACAAACGCAAAAGCATTTAGTAAAGGCATGTTTTTCGTTATGGTCATGGATAAAATGTAATATGTAATGGTACAAAGTTGCTGTCATTTCCTTCTGCACATTCTTCATACTGGAGACAAAATGTAATACTAAATAAACTATAGAACACTCACCTTCGTACTCAGGAAAGTTAGGTTTCTATTTTTGAGATCACTTTCACTGTTATCTTCAGTCTCTTCAGGTAAATTCAGTAATAGAACCTTCTTCCTTCCTTTTTTTTTTTTTTTTTTTTTTTTTTATATAAATCTTTGTTCCTTTGCTTTTGTTTTATCTGCTTTCTTTTTATTTACTTTTTCCCCCCTCTTCTGAGTTTGCTGTACTCACCGATTATACATAGTATTGGGTAGGCGGAAACTGTACACTTTGATCCAGAAACTGCACACCGCTTTTCGAGGGACCCACTAATCCTATCCGGATACTGCACATTGATTCGCAAGGGTTTTACTTATCCTACCCGGAAACTGCACAATTTACAAAATATATTTGTTTTGCATTTGGCTGATTTTACATTGAAACTTCGCTTGCTTGCTTCCTTCCTTCCTTCCTCCTTCCTTCATTGCTTTGCAGTTTAATATAAGCCTCAATTTGTATGTCCAAAAGTTGATTCACGAATTTATACAATGAAGGATGCTGTAAAAATTGACAATAAAATGCTTGTGAAATGATTCACAGCCATTTGTTGTGTGAGAGGTCTATGCAGTCATGGCTGCCCATACAGTAGGAGGGAAAATTGCATCTTCGGAGATGTACATTTCTAGTAAATAATCTGCAAATTTCTCAGGTCTAATAGGCTATCTATCAGTTTTACCTCAACCAATTCCATAGCGAAGAAATTCCCGACTTCCTCTGGATTCAAATACGTTATGCCAAAAACCATCCTGAGCTACTATCCTGTCTCACTGTCTTCTTTGTACTCCTTCGCCAGTCCTACACACTGTATTTTACGCCACCATGCTTGCGCAAGATGGAAGCGGCAACCTACGAGTATAATAGGAACATATTTCCCAAGTTTTCACCACTGCAGCATGTATAGCTAGTTCAAAGACTGTTACTACATTAGATGGAGTGAATTTTGTCAATTCTTTGGCTTTATAAAATTTACAATCCTCACATACCAGCACTAAATTTCCCCATTCACTTTCAGATGTAAACAAACGCTCCATTTTGAACAAAATTAAAACTATGTGTAGTATCGGCAAAGCAGGTCGAAAACATTTTGGTGTGAAGTTTCCATATGACTGTAATCCAGGTAGAAAATGTTGGTGTGCAGTTCCTATATGACCGAAATCCAGGTAGCAAATTTTGGTGTGCAGTTCCTATATGACCGAAATCCAGGTAGCAAATTTTGGTGTGCAGTTCCTATATGACCGAAATCCAGGTAGCAAATTTTGGTGTGCAGTTTCCGACGCCCGATAGTATCATCATCATCTCGTCACCTGACTGACATACGACATTATCTGTATTACTGATGAAATAATCAGACATATATGTCTCTTTGGAATGAATTGCTTGTTTGTAATTTAAAATCAACAATCCTTCAGAATTGATGCTTAATTTTGAATTTTTGTATTTCAGGAAGAAACAACGCATCTGCCTTCAGGAATTAGCAGTCTTCTCTCAGGTCCAATTATCAGAGATCACAACACCATTGCTTTGTCCTGCTCCCCCAAAGAAGAAAAACCAAGACCAATTTTTCAACGCAGTATATCTTTAGTGGACAATCTTACACCAGCTTCAAGCAGAGTAATAATCTTTCATTTGTGTATTATAATTAATGGGATAAATCGTAATACAGCGAATGCCAGTAGGGGAAGTTATCCCCACCCTCACCGCTCAGCACCTCGCTCGCCTGCTCTCTCTTTCTCTCTACTGTCTCTGTCTACTATCTGCCCCACTTCGGTGGATCACTGCCTACCGCTTCGCATGTATTTCGTATTTTATACAACCAAATTTTATGTGCATTAGACACAACTTTTTCCTCGAAGTAACACATGGATCATTGCCTACTGCCTCGCACAACACAATACAACCAAATTTAATGTGCATTAGACGCAACGTTTTTTCCTCGAAGTAACACATGGATCACTGCCTACCGCCTCGCACAACACAATACAACCAAATTTAATGTGCATTAGACAACGTTTTTTCCTCGAAGTAACACATGGATCGCTGCCTACCGCCTCGCACAACACAATACAACCAAATTTAATGTGCATTAGACAACGTTTTTTCCTCGAAGTAACACATGGATCACTGCCTACCGCCTCGCACAACACAACACAATGCAACCAAATTTAATGTGCATTAGACAACATTTTTTCCTCGAAGTAACACATGGATCACTGCCTACCGCCTCGCACAACACAATACAACCAAATTTAATGTGCATTAGACAACATTTTTTCCTCGAAGTAACACATGGATCACTGCCTACTGCCTCGAACAACACAACACAATACAACCAAATTTAATGTGCATTAGACAACATTTTTTCCTCGAAGTAACACATGGATCACTGCCTATCGCCTCGCACATATTTCCACACAACACAACACATGTAATGTGCATACGACACAATGAAGCTACATTGCATTTCTGCAATACGGTATGGCAGTTCCCTTGAACATAAATAGATTCATTTTCCCTTCTACCACCAACTCGTCTTGATAGCCAAGAGGTCTAAAGCGTGCGTGTGTTTTGTTGGGAAGATCGACGGATCAAATACTACCCTCTTCAAAGTCGTAAGAAAAAAAAAAGAGACAGGAAGCAAGGAAGAGAGAAGGAGAGGCTGGAGAGGGAGAGAGAGAGAGAGAGAGGGAGGGACACAGGACGAAGTTCCTCTTTTGCTTTGTAGATGCCGCATTCAATCTTTTTGTTTCACTTTCCTCCACTAGATGCCACCCCACCCTAAACCCCTATTTCCACTCTTTCCCGCTAGAGTGTCTGGTGAGCTTGTAGGGGAAAAGTGGAAAGGGGTCTTGGGTGGAGCTTAGCGTTCGCTGTATTGTGATTTTCCCAATTAATGTTACGTGATGTATTTATATAGTGTCAAATAGTATGAAACAGATATTACATTTCAAAACATTATAATATAAGAAAATACATATTATAATACAGAAATAGTGTACGCTATAACCTAATGTGATCAAATCACTATTTTGTTAGTGATAGTGTTTGTTTATTTATTTATAATTTTGTATGTTACTTTAGGCACGAAGTTGCTTGTTCAAGCCATCATCTTCAACACAGAATAATGAAGAAGATAATAGTCAGCTTGTTACCCTTGAAAATTTACGTTCTTTTAAAAGACCTGACCCACCATGTGAAATAGGACCTCTTCAACCAAAACGCCGGAAGTCCAGTTCACTACATAGTATTCGAGAAAGTACACTTACTTCCAACCCAGGCATTCTGCAGCGAAGCTTTTCTGAAACAGAAGCTACAATTAAACGAGCACTGCAAAGATGTGAGTCTTCACCTACATACTTCTTATATTATCTTAATTTATTATTTAAGGATATGGTGACATGTTGACATAGAAATCAGTGTAAAAAGAGTGATTTATAATCATTTCTTTGTTTACAGCTACTCAAATTCCAGATCTAATAGGAGACTTTAGCAAGCCATTTGTTTTGCCATTGATGGAAGGTCGGCATCAAGATCTCAAAACTATATCTGCCGACACTCTAGCATCCTTAATGAATGGAAATTTCAACAATGAAGTAGACTCATATACTATAGTTGATTGTCGGTAAGTATTTGTTATATTAGGCATCATATTCAGAAAAACAGAATTTGATTGAAACACAGTGTTAGAATCTATTATAAATATTGAATTATTCTCAAACTATTTTTTTATAATAATTTTATTCAGAAAATAAAGGAAATATTTTGGAATACAGTAATCCCTCTTTATCCACGGAATTATTATTACAGTGAAACCTCTCATTTACGGACATAGAAGGGAAGTAACAATCTGTCCACATCTGGGAAGTGTCCTTTATTGGGAGGGAGGCTTCCCAATCTAAGAGTAAATTTGTAATATGTATTATGTATCCCTTCACGCTTTAAATGAAATGTATTACTGTAGTTTAATTCTAAATACAGTATACAGTACTACAGTAAATTCTTTGCAACTTTGAACTACAGTAGATAAGACCGAAAAAGAAAAATACAGTATTGTGCCATGCAATTTTATCCTAAGTCTACAGTTATGCAGTACTGTAATTTACAGTTTTCAACTTAACCTTTACGTTCAGGTGCCATGTCTCTCGAAACAGAACAACTGATTGAAGTGAAGAGAATAATCCTACTAACCCCATCATGTGTCGAATACAATTTCACGATCGCGAAAACCTTGGATCGATAAGACTGGTTAAATTTTATGATTTTGTTTATCCACCCGCTTCCAGCTAACAACAAGGAGTAGCCAGGTGGGCTAGTGGTAGCCTACGAGACCCTTATTGTCTTCTTTCATGTTAAGGAATTTCTGTACAGTTCTCAAAACTAAATTTTCCATTATTGTAACACATTAGGTCTTGAAATCCAAGTTCTGTCCGCAGTCAGGAGGTAAAGCAAGCTTTAGGAATGTCTGTGTCTGAGAGTGTCCTTAAACGAGAGTTAAATTTATCATTATTTCTATATTATTTCAGTTGGGACATAAAAATCTGTCCGTATATGAGGACTGTCCGTAAGGAAAGGTTTCACTGTATTATTATTATTATTATTATTATTATTATTATTATCATCATCATCATCATTATCATCATCATATCCCTCACGTATTAGACCTTACAGGATCTGTTACGGTCTCATGCCAGCGCTTTCGTGGTCTTCCCAATTTCCTCTTATTATGAGACTTGAATGTAATACCGTATAGAGTTCCTGTGGATAGGTTACAAGCCTGTCGCACAGTAGTCCAGTGGTAGGGCTGCTACCTTAATAGCCTTCTGGACAGGCGTTTATATGGCATTTCCTCCATATGTGTTGGAGCAGTTATACCGCTGTGACTCGGTCCCCAGAGCCTCGTCTGTTTAGGAACAGGTTGCACCACGTGAAGGTGAGGTTGGGAATTAGGTAGGAGAGGTGATAGATGGAATGAACTTCACTACCCTCTGCAACCCTGATTATTATTATTATTATTATTAGCTTCTCCTAATGTTAGTCAATTAAATTATATCATAGATATGTATGTTACTGAAAAAAGGTTTATTTATAGAGTTTGCTATTATCTGTGGTGTGCAGTAGGTTTCGAAACATATCTTCCGCAAATACAGGAAGATCACTGTACTCTCAAGTTGTATTAATCCTGTACCATAGAAAAGCATGGCAACATGTTGAACATATTTTTGGGGTAAAATCCTTTAATATAGAATGAATCATTTTATTATTTTACATAAATTCTCTACTATATAACTACATTGTCATTTCATTGTAATGGCTATGAGTTAATATGTTTGTTTTATTTAATTTCAGTTACCCATATGAATATGATGGTGGTCACATAAGGGGAGCAAAAAATATTTATACCAAAGAACAAATCTATAAAGAATTCGTAGATACGAAACCATCAGCACAAAATTCAGGCCTCAGGGATCCATCACAGAAGGATGAAGCAAGCGCATCAAAGCGACGTATTTTAATTTTCCATTGTGAATTTTCATCAGAACGAGGTCCCAGTTTGTAAGTATTTGTTAGTAATGCCAAGCATGCAGTGTGACTGCATATCATGTTAGTTTTACTCTGTGTATTGGCCTTTGAAATAAAATTGCAGTATATTTATGTTATTTGCACCCATCATAAGTTTTAAGGCAATGCATCGATGACAATCCTAAAATTTGTATTTATTAACCTATGGTCTTGAAATTTTTATCAGATCATGAAAATGCAATGTTAATACAACATACCAAATTGCATTGCTGTATAAATGTACCATTCCTGAGATATTAATTTTTTAATTAAATCTTTAATTGCTAAATTTATATTTCATCATTATGTACCATGCAAGGAATAGTTTCAAATTTCTATCTATCAATTTAATATTCGCGTCACAAGACCATATAAACAAACTGATTTGGGAGTTTTTAAGAAACTGTTGTTACTTTACTTTACAACATAGTGTTCATATTTGACATCCATTCTTCCTGTCTTAAATTCCGCAACCCAATGTTCATGGTGGCGTACAAAGGATAATGCACCTAAAATATCTGCGTAAATTCATTACCGGACAACCCTTTCAAAAACAGAAACTTTACACCATTCGGTAGCTACTCAATTTAATCAAAATCGAATTTTTATATGACAATTTTTTAAACAATAATTCACAATATAGAATCAGCTAAACCTTTACCACCATGTACTAACTATTTTTAAATTATGTGATCATTATTAGCACTTACTTGCTTACTTACTGGCTTTTAAGAAACCCGGAGGTTCATTGCCGCCCTCACATAAGCCCGCCATTGGTCCCTATCCCGAGCAAGATTAATCCAGTCTCTATCATCATATTCCACCGCCCTCAAATCCATTTTAATATTATCTTCCCATCTCCCAGGTCTTTTTCCCTCCGGCCTCCCAACTAACACTCTATATGTATTTCTGGATTCGCCCATATGTGCTACATGCCCTGCCCATCTCAAACGTCTGGATTTAATGTTCCTAATTATGCCAGGTGAAGAATACAATGCGTGCAGTTCTGTGTTGTGTAACTTTCTCCATTCTCCTATAACTTCATCCCTTTTAGCCCCAAATATTTTCCTAAGCACCTTATTCTCAAACATCATTATTAGCACTATGGAGAAAAAAGCCCAAATCAGATTTTTACTTCAGTATTTATATACAATTCCTGAAAATTTGAAGACAATTGTATCGTGTAGTGGATTTTGAATGGAGCAAAAAAAAATAATAGAGAAAAATGAATTTTAAAATTCAAATGTGAAGAGCTGTACATTACCATCATTCTGTTGCCCTAGAACTTTCCAGGGGAAAGTGCCATATTAAAGTAGAAAGTTGTTGTTTTCTAATGCCAGGCGTTTGACAATAAAGTCATTTGACCTCTTGCACTCCAATATTTTTCAAAGATATTATCATGGCCAGGCACTGAAGCACAGATTTTGAGGTGTTCCGAATCCATTTCTTGGTTTGAGTTGCACAGTGGGCAGTTAGGGGACTGATATATTCCAATTCTATGCAGGTGTTTGGCCAAACAATCATGGCCTGTTGCCAATCTAAATGCAGCTACAGACGATTTTCGTGATAAATCAGGAATTAACTGTGGATTTTGATGCAGAGAGTTCCATTTTTTCCCTTGCGATTTAAAGTAGAAAGTTTATTCATAATAAAATATAAAAAAATAAGAAACGTTTTTTCTTTCATTTTCGACCAAAATTTCACTGATACATGGCCTTAAATGAGTTGTTTTTTTTTTTTTGCAATACGTCATGTGTGAAATTTCGAACTTCATATGTAGATATATTGAAATATGTTCTCATACAGCTCGACCAAGTTAAGTCTGCAAGCCGAGAGGGGAAGTTGGAGGCAGTTCTGTAGTGAAAGGAGGTTGTAACGAGAGGAGACCAGTACAGTCTCATATGACAGCAAAGTTTTCCTACTGCGCTTCAGTTCATAGAGCGGTAACAATTTAAGACGCTTTGAAATAGACTGTACTTCTACTTCTGCTTGACAGTGAGGTTTGGTGTTCTGATTGGCAAGCGTGGGCGTAGGAGAGAAAGTTGCATGAGGGGGGAGGCAGCGTAACTGTTGCCTTTATCTGAAGACAAGGACAAGAAATGCGTGCGCTCCGTAGTGTATTTTAAACGATGTGCACACGTTGAAATCTGAGCGTCAAGTGACCTATGTGCCAACTGTGTTTTGCCTCTACATTCCATCCCGATATCCCCACTCGCAGACTTGACTTGGACAAGCTGTAGAATCTGTTATGATTAGAATAGTATGCCTCAAATCTTACGTGCATATTGGCATATTGTTCGATTTGTAATAATTGTGATCAAAATTCCCCATTCCCAGTGGGTTTTGTACCAATTGTACTATTTTTGTTGCAGGTTCCGATTTTTGCGCAATTCCGACAGAGATCAGAACAAAGAATTCTATCCTGCTTTGAACTACCCAGAGTTGTATCTTCTTCATGGAGGTTACAAGACGTTCTTTGAGAGGCATAGCGACAAATGCGAGCCTTGTGCTTATCGACCTATGCTTGACCCGAATCATGAGACAGACCTCAAACACTTCCGCTCCAAGTCGAAATCCTGGAATGGTGACAGTAAGAGCCGCCTGGCACTTCGCAATAACCTCAAACGATTAGGTTTGTAAATATTGTCAGTTGAACGATAGGTGCTATGGTTATGTTGATCTTGGGTGAATGTGAGATTTTATGATACAAATTAGTTTAATGAATGCATTACAATTCATTATTTTGCAATGATTGAATTTTGTGTTAAGTGAATCAGTGAATAGAAATTATTTTGACATATTAGTTTCTGTTCCGATTAAAGAAATGAAGTTATGAATATTTGGACAATATGTGTGTGTATTTGAGTATGTGACATGTCGAGTTTAGACACAATGTGTATAGTCCATTACCATCATCCTCAGAATTGGAAATGCTTTCATTGGTGTTGATTTTAAAATCTATATAGTGAACTAGGTATGTAAATTTTATTTGAAGAAATGTTTACATGGAAATATTGTCATGCTTGATCTCATTTCGTACAGATTACTTTAACTTACCACAAAATAATAGTGCCTTTGAATAAAAATATGAGATACAAATGGTTCAACTGAAATTGAATAAAGAAACAATTATTATTATTTTAGCTTAATTCAGAGTCAGAAAGAAACTTTAATGTCTATTTATATTTCATATATAACATTGAAAATAAGAAAGTTAGTGGCTGAAAATAAGAAAATTCGTGGCTGAGAAATGGTGAAAGATTTTACCCAGTGAATGCTCTCTTTCGTGATGTAGTGTATTAATCTATATAAACGTCGATAAAAGTATGTTGTGCATATCACTTATTTTAATAGTTGAAAGAAAAAAATATATATTTTTGGGCAGTATACTGAAAGTACTTTTTTTGATATCAGCCTTATGAATATTGCTAAAGCTAATGTTGAATCTCCAGTCTTGAAAGAAGAGCTCAGGAAATGTAATTAGTAGACCTCGGACTTTTAGGTCCTAAAAATCTTAAATTAGGTACCTAAAATAGGCTCTATCACAAATCAAAATAGGTTCTAAAATTACAAAAATAGGTGAACAAAAAATGACATTATTTCATTTCCCATTACAAATTAGCCGAAATATTTGACATTATTTCATTGTACATGTCCATAATTAGAGCCAGAGTAAACAACTAACACCTTTTCTAAGTTTTCCATTGAGAAACTGCATCGCTTCTCAGATAACACCATCTTATATGCCGAAAATGAGCATTCCACATCAACTGATGACACCAGAGCACATTTAAATGTTGGTATTAGATGCAAGGGAACAGCACATTCATGTTCAGGTGTTTTGCCGGCCAAGATGTCAGCAACTGTGCGGAGAACTGTCAGTCCTAGGTTTTTTTGAAGCACTGATTTGAGTTTTTCAGAAACTTTTTCACCAACATAACTAGGAACCAAGTTGATTTTTTCTGTCACCTCTTGTATCAATCCCAGTTGCGTGTAGACCGGTTTGCCTGAAGACTCTAGAGCATTAATAATGGGGACCAGAAATACATAATGTGATTTGATGAATGCAATATCCCGGGCAATTGTTGGGTCCTGCAGAAGTTTTTTAGCTGAAGTAATGCTCACTGCATCCTCCCCCAGTTTCAAAACAAAGTTCTTAATGTCCTCCAAATGATTGCTGTAATATTCCACGCCCTGTAACCATGTTCCCCATCGGGTAAGAATAGGTTCTGGTGGAAGTGGCACATTGGGAAGTTGCTCTCGAAATAACTGAATCCTCGTAGGTGCTTTAATAAAAACCTTTTTAATTGTGGAAACCAGCTTATTCACTTGTGGATATTCAAGCTGTATCGTCTCAGCTACGCGATTCGTGGCATGGGCAAGACAAGTAATATGGAACAAGGCAGGGTAAAATACTTCAAGTAATTTAATGGCAGCAATCATGTACGGGGCTGCATCAGTGTAGATTACTAGCTGCGATTGTTGTCAAGGCACGACTGGCATACAGAATTACACAGCGTTTCCATATTACCAACTGTAGAAATTGGAAAATGTAAAATTAGGTAAAAATAGTTTCTAACGTGAAATTAGATATTTTTAGGTTGTATAGGACCACCATTTTCGAACATATATTTCCATAATTCGTATATATACAACTTTTCTTTTGTATATATCATGAGGAACAAAATAGGTTTTTACCTAAAATCCGAGGTCTAGTAATTAGCAATTGTACAGTATCCATTCGGATGCTTTGAATAAAAGGTGGAAATTCTAAATTCTTTCTGAAATTGCTGACCCATATAAAATTAGCCATAAAATCGTATTTTAATTTGAGAAATATTTCCAACAATTAACATGTTGGAGATGCCACATAATTTAACTATGAAGTTTGATTGTTATCTAATAAATTAATATTGCTGGACACTAGATAATCAGAAAAGTCTGATATCTGAAACAAAACTCATTTTATTAGAGTTCGCTTTTTCATGCAACACTTGGAAAAAATTATTTATAATTTATTGTCCATTTCTTCTGATACGGAAAATATACCTTCCATTCTGAATCTATAATAGTAAAATTATCAACAGTACAAAATTGTGAAGTGATGAAATATTCAACTCGAATATACTGTTCTGAACTGTGATTGAGAGCGCCAACATTTCTGAAAGTATTACAGTTTTACAGTACTTGCACTTTGTATTAACTAAATTCTGAAATTCTCACATTTTTAATGGGTTATGAAGATGTAAATTTATATCACAGAGACACAATATTGCGTATTGTGATTGGTATGTTAAATATTATTTCGTGAATTAGCCCATCTTGTAAATTATTCTATTAAATAGTTCTTTAGAGCATAATTCACAAGATTCTTCTGGTTTCTAACGTGATGCAGGTTCAACAAATTAGAGAATAGCATATTAAATATAAAAATGAACTTTGATTCAAGAAAAAAACATATGTAAATATTTGGACAATACTTTTTTCTGCACTTAACTAAAAATTCGCATTTTTATAAAGTGTAACATACAAAGGGGTTCAGGGTATGTAAAATCACAGAATTATTTTCAGTGTGCCGCGTATGAACAGACATATAATAACGAAACCAAATGCTAGTAAGGGTAATGTATAGAAGTATTTCTGGTGTACAGATTATGTTTATTCGGAAATATAATTTTGAAATACAAAGAGATTATGGTGATTACAAATTTCTTCTTAAACAATGTAAGGTAATAAGTTAATAAGTGAAACTTTGTTATAAAGCGCATATAAATACAAAATATTTTAATATAAGTGGAGATATTTGCTGATGGAAAAATAGTTCGCAGTATATTACTATCTGTGCTATTGTGCATTTGAAGAATATAAATTCTACATTTTGCATCAGAAAGTAAAGAAGCCTTGGGAAATCATTATTAGCATAGATCTGTTCAGTTTTTATTAGGTTTAGGTGAATCTTAATAGGACATCGAAGTCTTGGATACTAAAAGATTAACAGTAATTCTGATATGGTGAACATTGATAAGCATTAGTGATTCATATAGAGAGATAGTGTGTACACAAAGACGAGCCATAATTTCGAAATGAAAGATAAAATTTTCTCGCACATTTAGTTAATAACTGTTTTTCACCATTTTGTTACTGAAATACGTGAGTAAAAATTAATGTAATGAAGTTTCATTTCATAAACGGGATTTGTAATTGAAGCTAGGAGAAGAACATTACATAAGTAAGTATTTATAAGTAGCTAAGTTTAAGATTGCAGAACAGATTTAGAATGTACAACGAACTCAAACATTTATTCCTTGAAGAAATTGATGTTAAGGAAAACTGAGATTTCATAAAAAAAAATCCATTATTTCTGGAATTTATTTAGTTGTAATTTTTTCTTTTAAAGTTTTTTATATTAATCGGTATGTTCTTTGTATAGGCCTACTTCAAAGAGAAGGATCCTTTACCCTTATCTAAATTCATATAATTTCGTAAAGGTAAAAGATGAAAGTTAAAACTAATGGAGGTATTGAATTTACATCTTTTAAAGTTTTTTATATTAATCGGTATGTTCTTTGTATAGGCCTACTTCAAAGAGAAGAATCCTTTACCCTTATCTAAATTCATATAATTTCGTAAAGGTAAAAGATGAAAGTTAAAATTTATGGAGGTATTGAATTTACATCTTTTAAAGTTTTTTATATTAATCGGTATGTTCTTTGTATAGGCCTACTTCAAAGAGAAGAATCCTTTACCCTTATCTAAATTCATATAATTTCGTAAAGGTAAAAGATGAAAGTTAAAACTTATGGAGGTATTGAATTTACATCTTTGAGAGTAACATTTCTCAGTACACAGTTAAAATGTCTGTAATAGAATATTCAATAGGTTTTTGGTTTGGATTTGGATAATGTTGTACAATCATCTATATATAGCCTAATTTAAAGTAACATAGGGAAGTTAAAATGTAATGTAGATTTCGAAATTTATGTACTATTTTTATATGTTGTTCAGGTATTAATTCATATCATTAATGTGAAAGTATTTAAATTCCACATAACCTCCAAAATTCATATTTTTAAGTAGATAACTATGATTGTTTGCCTCGTTTTAAATGGATAAAAATGGAAAATGTTTGGAGAATAACAAGCTGTAATCTGCTTCAAATTTTGTGTGTCGAGGATACATGTGTTAAGTATAAGTGAAGAATAAGCTAATACTCGCATCTACAGCCATGGTTCCTTAATGTGAAAAATGAATTGAGGATTATCGTCTGTCTGTCTCTGACTCTTTATCAGGATATATGAATATTATATTCAAGTGAGTTCGTGCTATACTATAACGCTACAGATGGACTTAATAGTTATCTCTCTGTAGTGTTTTCTGTGCAATTTTTATTACTATTGTGAAGGGAACATTGAAAGAGGCCAGTGTAACGGATAGAGGGTATGTGATGTTATAGGTATCATTATGACATTTTTCAAACGTGTTTGTTTTGTTGTATAAATTAAATATTCTAATTTTGATTTTTCTTTCATTTCTGTACACTTCTTACTGGCTGAAGTTTGTCCTGTCAAGTAATTTGACATCGAGTGTAAAATTTCCTTAGTCTAATGTGTTAAGTTTTAAGTGCCTATTCTAAAATTTCTATTTTATGTTTTCTGAAATAAACAAGGATAAAGTGTTCTATATTTCCAATGTCATGAAGATTCCAATAGTCTCCTTCTATCATATCCTGGCGTATGTTAAGACATGTTCAGGTGGAATATGCATAATCTTTTATGGATTATTGTATATATATTAAATAATAATTTGAGCATTCTACTGCATGTGTTAAGTCTTACAATTATTGAACTGCCTTATCGAGAAAACCTGTTTGTTTTTATTGTTATTTTTATTTTATTTTTATTTTATTTTATGAGAAGTGTATTGTATCTCATAGTGTGTGAATGGGACGTGAATTTTTATAATTTTAGTTTAATTAGAAACTGTACTCTAATTTGTTCGTAATAAATGTGGTATGGCTATATAGTATCTCGAGTTCTGTGTTTATTTTCTGGAATGCGACCTTATTTGAAGCATAATATCCTTCCTTTGAAACATACATACATACATACATACACACATCAGCAGCTATATTAGAAACCTGAATCGAAATGCTTGCACTCCAAATGGATTTGTATTGGACAAAATTTTCTCAGGATTGTTCCATTTTCCAGCATTTCTCCATTCTCTGCCATTCATAAAATTAAATACTGGTATTGACAAAATTGTACTGCCATTCTGATGACCTCACAGATGACAACAGAAGATACAGTACCCAAAGATGAGAGAGAGAGAGAAAGTGTGTTTAGTGTCCCTGCTTCATAAGTCCAGCATAAACATATCGCAAGCTAGCTGTCAACATTGCCACTTCGGAATTGTTTTCTTTTCCATTTCCTATAATGTTACAAGTCTTAAGCTGTATTCGTAAGACAAATTTGTTGGTCAAGGGAAGTATAAATCAGTAGTAACTTACAAGCAATGAGGAAAATGGGCAACTCTAACAGAATAATTCAATTATCAATTGCAATAAGAAATCACTTCCAGACTGGTGCATCATAGCCGTAAAAAAAAGGGTATTCCCATAACATGCCATGAAGGCACTTGGGGGGGGGGGGGCATGGAGGTAGAGCCCCATGCTTTCCATGACCTCGGCACTAGAATGAGGTGGTGTAGTTGGCACTACGCTCTGACCGCCTTTTACCCCCGGAAAAGACCCGGTACTCAATTTTATAGGAGGCTGAGTGAACCTCGGGGCCATTCTGAAAGTTTGGCAACGAGAAAAAAATCCTGTCATCACCTGGGATCGAACCCCGGATCTCCCAGTCCATAGCCAGCTGCTCTATCAACTGAGCTACCCAGCTGCCCCAGCATCATAGTCTTAATCACTGTAAAAATGTAATACAATAGAAGCCCAATATAACACAGCTGTTGAGAGACATGCTCCACCCTCCTGCTATAGCATAACCATGGTATATCGAAAAGTGACCTATAGAGTGACGAAACTTCTAAATTTAATATTATTGTGATATACCGAAGTATATAAAATATTTTCGTGTAGGAATTCTGCATTATCATTATGATGAAGGATGGGTGGAGGGGAGAAAAATTCTCTCCAGCACCAGGACTCGAACTCAGGTTTTCAGCTCTACGTGGTGATGCTTTATCTACTAAGTCACACTGGATTCCAGTTTCTATGCCGGATTGAATCCTCTCAGTTTGAGTTCCACCTCTTAGTTTTCCTTCAGTGGCCAACCTTCATGCACTGTGTCACAGATGTGTGGCAGTGGCACTATGTCCATCACACTATGTGCAGAGGTGCACTCATTATGAGTGACTAAGTGGCTGGGATCCGATGGAATGAGCGCCGTCTTTCTAGCCCTCTTGGTTCTAACTTATACCGTGGTTGGGAAGTTCGTTTACATGATCATAAAATCGTTGGTCAGATATCTTTGAATGCCAGTATACCTTCGGGAATCTTTTTATCTTCTCAGCAGTGTAACAATGGATCCACATGTGGTCTGTGTTCTTCAATTCTTTTTCAGTCATCAGCATTATTACCAACATAGCTATTTTGTTGCTAGGTCTAGTTTTTTTTATTATATCTATTTAACTAGTAAAATTTCTATATTTTATATAATAAACATAGTGTTTTGCTATATTTTCCGATTAATTTAGCAACTGAAATTAAATCACTTAGCATTGTTAGCAAATTAGTATAGAAGTCACTGTAGGAGTTTAACTAAGGTTGTCAACTCTCTCGTATTTCCTGGGATCTCCCATATTTGCCTCTAATTTTTAACAATCTCTCAGCTCCCGTATTCTTCTCTTCAAGCATTTTTCTCTCTTATTTTTGCATAATATAATTTTTTTAGTCTAAACATTTGATTTTGCCGTGAATTATGATGATTTATATGATGAATTTTGTTGTTCAAAAGATGCATTAAAACGTGCAGTGTTTATAGAAAATGATGCTTGTCATAAATAGGTTTTAGTGCTCACACGTTTAAAATCAAACAATGTTAATATTATAAATTTGGAAAAACTCACTAGTTTTGTTCTAAGCATAACAAGTAGTTTTGCTTATACAAAAAGAATGTTTCATCTCATGAACAATAATTGGACAGATGTTCGAAACATGACACATTTAACCAAAAATCAGAGCTGAAAATTGCAGTCGACTTCAACTATTATAAGAGACAAAATCTGTCAGAAAATGCTCTTAATTTAAGCCTAGCTGCCGAAGTGTAGAATAAAGTTGTTTTTAGTAACTGAACCGAATAATTTGTCTATTTTCATTAGTCTCCCGTATTTTCTTCAAAAATAGTTGGCAACCCTAAGTTTAGCTATATTCAATATTATGGTTGGTCAATTTTTCCTTGATAGGCTTGCAACGCTGGTCATTTATAGTTGTATAGGACGGTGTAGGACTTTTTTTTTTCAGTGTTGCCAATTTAGCCTTTTTCTAGCTAAATCTAGTTTATTTTTAAGTTTAGCTTAGCGGCAACCCTGATCACAATATTATAAACGTAATCAAAAGCGGCAAAAAAAAAATTCCGTTCTTAGCGGGGAATCTAGCTGATATATCTTTCGCTCAGCAGGGGAGAAGCTACTTCGATGTAATCCAATTTTAGATAAATTTATTTAATATTGTAATAGTGTGTAGTCTACTTTAAAAATGTTCTCCCAGATATCAGCAGCGTTTTAGGAAAGAATGGTTCAATGACCCCTTCTTTAAGGATTGGCTTTTAGCGGTACCTGGTGAAAGTGACAAGGCTAAGTGTAGATTTTGTAAAGCCACATTTAATGCCAAACACAGCGATATTTGTCGAACATGTAAAAAAAAAAAAAAAAAAAAAAAAAGAAACACTTTGCATCATCCAGTGCGTTTTCTTCATCAAGACAGTTGTAAAGATTAGATATTGCCAATAGATGTGATACGTAAAAAAAAAAAAAAATCGGATCAAGTGACGACTCACCGAGTACTTCACATGCATCTAATAGCAGAGATATTGCCGCCACTGCAAGTACCGGTACTTCATTGCTACTGAACTTAAGGATCCAGACATTGACCCTGATGATCCTGAGGAAATCTCTATTTAAATCAGGTAATCTTAGTTTCATTTATCTAGTTTTAAAACATGTGATATAACAATATCTATAAATGAAATTTTGAAATACTTGATTTCAAAGTATTTTATGAAAATTAGCTTTTTTCGTTCGAAAATAGCTTATACAGTATTTTAGCTTCGTCTAGCGAGATTCAGTGAGTCAGTTGGTGACACTGCTTGTTCACAAAGTTCACTTAGGCTCTAGAGTCGAGAAGAGAGTTTAGAGGTGCTTTTGTATTAGTGTCCAGTACGGTGTTAAAAGAGAGTGTTTGTTAAGTAAGTTGGCAAGAAGAGTGTAGAATAAAAACTCAACAGAGGTGGTTTACTGTGTGAAACAAATTCGATACATTCCTATGCACTTTCAGAGATCGAGTTAAATAAGTCACACCGCTGTCCGGTTTGGATCTAGTAGACTCGTGTCTCCTGTGTTTTTCATGTCCTCGAAGACAACTGTTCACTAGATTATTACTTATTCATATGTCTTCGTAATCTTCGTGATTAGCCAAATAACTTTCACAGATCATATTTTAATGTTCATATTAAAGCGATGCATTTCATTTAACACTGATAGGCCTGTATTTTGTTTTTCGGTCTTCACAAAATGAACATAACAAGGGAATTTTTCAGTAATATTCTTTGAGTTTCTGGTTTGGATCCTTTACTGAATTTCAGTATACGGTTACCACATTGATAACAATTATCTCAAAATACTAAAACGAGCAGATTTGTCTGCTTGTCGAATGCGCATCATCTTGCCTACGAGATTATATAAGCTGGCGCATAGCAGAACACTTAAATGACATTGACATTTGAAGGATTCACCATTGCTTATTAAATGTTTCGTACAGTATTTTATGGTCAATAGACGTAATTTCAAAATTTCTACTTCTCAATTATATTAAAATAAATGGCTGTCATTCTTGATATTAAAATATATTACATAGGCCTATCAGGCCTATAAACTAAGGCACTACCTTCTTGTCGTTCAATTCATACACTATACCTTTTTGGAAATAATGAAAGAAACTTACCTACATTTTACATGAACACTGTGTTTATTTAATAATAATAATAATAATAATAATAATAATAATAATAATAATAATTTCCGGTGAATTAAAGTATTGTATTTTTTCCATTTCCCTGAATTCTTAATTTAATCATTTGTAAGTGGGCGTAACTTTTCCCTTTCTTTAAAAAAAATATATTCACGTTGAAGTGTTATGATTTTTACTAATGGAAACTGCAGTCACAGTGCATGAAAAGTACAATTGTGCTATTTTTCTTGCACACCTTGTAGTGGCGAAATCCCTAAATATCTAATACCTAGGCTTGCTGATTAATCTGTAGTGGACAGTACGTAATGGTAAATGCTGTAATATTTTAGCGTGTATAAACAGTTTTAAATTAGAAGTTAAAATTACATTAAATTAGGAAGTCTGCAATATAATGATTAGAAATGGTTTTCTCATTTGACGATTTCTCAAAACATAAACAAATATCTCAGGATCCTCAGGGACGTTTTTTTTTTTTTTTTAAGAATTTTTCCGCCCATACACATGCGCATCTGCTCTCTCCGATTCCCATTTCTCTTTTAGTATTGTCTGCATCTCGCTCCCCTGAGGTGTTTTCTGTCGTCACTCATGACATGTCAATTTAATGAAAGCATAAAGAAAAATCTTCGGTACACCATACGGTGATAGCTGTACCTTATTATAACGAATAAATTAATTATTGTTTATTTATTATTCGTAATGTTGTAATAATATTTTATTTGGCTTGGAGGATGAGGGGAATATGTTACACTAAACTCGGCACACACAACATTAAAATCGCATTGTTGCGTATGTTGTATCCTAAATGCAAATCGTATATGTGTCAATATTCAGCAGTAATAATTAACCATTGTCGTAGAATATTTCGCCATTACAAATGATTTTTTAATCATAGGCTACTCTTTTCCTCGAAAGTATTGAATAACGCTACTGATTGTCTTAAGGCAAGTCAAAGTAAGAACTAGACTAGTTTAATAATAATAATAATAATAATAATGTCTGAAAGTAGAAGACATCGGTAGTTCACTTTGAACAATTAAGACGAATTTGAGGTAGCGAAATCTGAAGGAAAAACACAGGAAAACAATCAACTTGCCAAAGTAAATGACCCAGATGAAGAATGTAGCTTGAAAGCAAAATTTTTAATTGGTCAATTCCAGACTTTCGGGAAACAAAATTGTAAATTCCATTAAATCACACTGAAAATCTGCATACTGTTATTTAACAAGTCAACAATAAATACATACATACATATACATACAAATAACTTTAAGGAACCCGAAGGTTCATTGCCGCCCTCACATAAGCCCGCCATCGTCCCTATCCTGTGCAAGATTAATCCAGTCTCTATCATCATATCCCACCTCCCTCAAATCCATTTTAATATTATCCTCCCATCTACGTCTCGGCCTTAAATAAAACTGTAATATGCTTGGCATGTTTATAATCTTCGTACTCGAGTAATGCAAAATTAATCAAAGAATTTTCATGATACACAATGCTTAGTAATGGAACTATTCATCATTTAATAGAACTGTGAGGCGAACCTAGTGGCAGAAATTGTAATGACACCCCGAGACAAAAGAAAGACATAAACATATAGGATAGTATCAAATATTAAGTAAACAACAAAACAAAATTATAATCTCTGAAAGCCAAACATTCTTTTGACTATGATGACGAAAATAGCAAAATACTTCAAAATTTCTCCTCCCTTCCTGACTGGACCTCTCACATATTTATGCAATCAAGCAAAGAACATACGGTGTTTTTCCTGATCGACTGAAATATTCAATAGTAAAACCATTATGTGAAGGGTTCAGAGCCATAGTGGGCCAAGCGCCATTTATTAAAAACGGAGAAAGCAAGGGTTAAAGTTAAGTGAATACCATAATTTAATGAAGATTGACATATTTAGTTTTAATGTGTATACTTTATAATACTTGCTATACATTTCCATTGAATTGTGGTAATAACTTCATTTTAACCCTTCTTTTTCCACGGTTTTAGTAAATGGCGCTTGGCCCACTATAGTTCTGAACCTTTCATATAAGAAAAGATCTATAGGCTAACTAATATGGTAAAATTAGCAAGGGACCGCCGGTCTTTTACAAGGCATGTGACAGTGTTAGTGGGTTAGATGTGAGGACGAAGGGTTTAAATCATTGAAATCTTGGAGTCACAAAGGGAAAAACACTAGAGGAGAGGGATTCGATCCGGTGCTGTGGATTGAGCTTCAGCATAGCTCAGTGGTTAGAGCACTTGGTACGTAGAACCAAGGATCCAGGTTCGATCCCTGGCGCCGGAGCGATTTTTTCTCCTCTAATAATCATTGTCCAGTAGATAAGCTTATTTCTTCAATTCCTTGGACGTGGAAGCAGTATGTATCGTAAAGAAAGTGCTCATTTGCGTAATGGACAGGACACAATTTAGACATACACCTCACTACTGCATGTTTAAAATGAAATTCCTGTGAATTTATTTGAAGTCAGTCAGTACAGTATGAAGTATATTGTTCTTTAGTCTTTTATTTAAAACCATATCTCAAACTTTAAATCCATACTAATAATAAATCTGTAAGCGAAATTTTTCTGGTAATTTTCGCTTTTCTAAAAATAATTGATGTTAACATGGATAATTAATCATCCTGAAACCGAAAATCGCTTTTTTGAAATTTTTGTTTGTATGTCTGTCTGTCTGGATGTTTGTTACCTTTTCACGCGATAATGGCTGAACAGATTTCGATGAAAATTGGAACATAAATTAAGTTCGTTGTAACTTAGATTTTAGGCTATATGGCATTCAAAATACTTTATTTAAAAGGGGGGTTATAAGGGGGCCTGAATTAAATAAACCGAAATATCTCGCTTATTACTGATTTTTGTGAAAAATGTTACATAACAATAGTTTCTTTAAAAATGATTTCCGATCATTTTTATTCCAGGCAAAATTTTGATAGGACTGATATTTGTCTGTCTGTCTGGATGTTTACCTTTTCACGCGATAATGGCTGAACGGATTTCGATGAAAATGGGAATATAAATTAAGTTCGTTGTAACTTAGATTTTAGGCTATATGACATTCAATATACTTTATTTAAAAGAGGGGTTATAAGGGGGCATGGATTAAATAAACAGAAATATCTAGCTTATTATTGATTTTTGTGAAAAATGTTACATAACAAAAGTTTCTTTAAAAAAGATTTCCGATAAGTTTTATTCCAGGAATAATTTTGATAGGACTGATATTTAAGGATATACAAAAGTTTTAAAATAACAATACAATACATTTCCACCGCCGCCTCAGATTATAGTGTCGTTGTTCTATGTGCAAAATATTAAATTTTTTAGTAGGAAGAAAAACAAATTTATTCATTCTATGGCAGTAATGCATAGGAGATCGTGAATTCTTACATTTTCGAAAGAAAGAAATATAATTAAGTTATGTATAGTAGATTGTATTATTTGCTGCATCACTATTTAAGTTATTTAATAGAGCAAAAATCTGAAAATCGATATGTGACATAGGAGTTATTGCAGGAACGATGACGATGGCTACAATGAAATCAAAACAAATGACTCCATCTATTTAAGGCGGCCTTGACGTTTATCAATATTAATATACAGAGAATATTTTGTGTGCAGTAAGGTTAACATAAAAATGATCTTCGTACACAATCAACTCTCTTAATTTGGAGTGATTTATTAAAGGATGCATTCAAGACTCATTTAGAAAAATGTTAAACGAATTATCTTTGCACCAAATGAGTGGTCTCTGGACCAAAATGATAACATTTTAATTATTTAAATAGAATTTAAATTAAGTAGCATATTAAACGATATATTCTTCTATAAAACACGAATGTTCCATGGACCCAATGTTCTATTTTAATTATGTAATTACTTTATATTTATTTCTAATAAGTGCAGCGGAGCGCACGGGTACAGCTAGTTAAAATAATAAATTTTTCAGAGTTATTCTCTGTTACATAAGCAACTTACATAAGTAAGTATACAGTTTGTATACTATTGAAAGGTCATGAATTAGATAATACCAGATTACTTAAGTTTTAACATTATTATTACTTACTTACAAATGGCTTTTAAGGAACCCGAAGGTTCATTGCCTCCCTCACATAAGCCTGTCATCGGTCCCTATCCTGTGCAAGATTAATCCAATCTCTATCATCATATCCCACCTCCCTCAAATCCATTTTAATATTATCCTCCCATCTACGTCTCGGCCCCCCTAAAGGTCTTTTTCCCTCCGGTCTCCCAACTAACACTCTATATGCATTTCTGGATTCGCCCATACGTGCTACATGCCCTGCCCATCTCAAACGTCTGGATTTAATGTTCCTAATTATGTCAGGTGAAGAATACAATGTGTGCAGTTCTGCGTTGTGTAACTTTCTCCATTCTCCTGTAATTTCATCCCGCTTAGCTCAAATATTTTCCTAAGCACCTTATTCTCAAACACCCTTAACCTATGTTCCTCTCTCAGAGTGAGAGTCCAAGTTTCACAACCATGCAGAAGAACCGGTAATATAACTGTTTTATAAATTCTAACTTTCAGATTTTTGGACAGCAGACTGGATGATAAGAGCTTCTCAACCGAATAATAACACGCATTTCCCATATTTATTCTGCGTTTAATTTCCTCCCGAGTGTCATTCATATTTGTTACTGTTGCTCCAAGATATTTGAATTTTTCCACCTCTTCGAAGGATAAATCTCCAATTTTTATATTTCCATTTCGTACAATATTCTGGTCACGAGACATAATCATATACTTTGTCTTTTCGGGATTTACTTCCAAATTGATCGCTTTACTTGCTTCAAGTAAATTTCCGTGTTTTCCCTAATCATTTGTGGATTTTCTCCTAACATATTCACATCATCCGCATAGACAAGAAGCAACATTATTATTATTACTATTATTATTATTATTATTATTATTATTATTATTATTATTATAAACTTACTGTACTGAAGATTCTATCTCAGATAGGAGAAATGTTTGCTGATCTTGAACTATACTACATTGCAATACTAACTTTAGATCATCAAAATCCAGGCCCTGGTGATCAGTGTTGTTCGTGTAAATTAGTTACCAAAGCCTATTTTAGAGGTAACTATGGTAGAAGACAGAGTTGATATATACCTTCCTTTTAAGTATTCAAGAGTTCGTCCACACCTGTGGAGTAACGGTTAGCGTGTCTGACCGCAAAACCAGGTGGTCCGGGTTCAATTCCCGGTCGGGACCAGAGCAGTGTATATTGGAGAGTACCGCATTCTTTTGATCCGACAAATGCCGACGCGGTGGCCATATTTACTCCTGCGGAGAGACTGTACAACGCAAGACTTGTGTAGGAACAGAGGTTTCTAGTGTGATATTTCATAGTTATCTTGAAGAATGCCGTGTTGTTGTGCAGTTAATCAATGTGTAATCAATTGTCGATGTACAAAATTAGCATTAAGTAACAAACAAGAGGAGGAATATACTTCAGTGATTAATTTCTCACTGCGGGCTAAAGCAAGGAGATGCACTATCGCCTCTACATTTTAACTTCGCTCTAGAATATGCCATTAAGAAAGTTCAGGATAGCAGAGAGGGTTTGGAATTGAATGGGTTACTGCTTCTTGTATATGCTGATGACATGAATATGTTAGAGAAAATTCACAAACTATTAGGGAAAACACGGGAATTTTACTTGAAGCAAGTAGCAAGTAAAGCGATAGGTTTGGAAGTAAATCTCGAAAAGACAAAGTATACATCTCGTGACCACAATATTATTCGAAATGGAAATACAATACAAAAATTAGAAATTTATCCTTCCAAGAGGCAGAAAAATTCAAATAACTTTGGAGCATCAGTAACAAATATAAATGATATGGGGAGGAAATCAAACGCAGAATAAATATGGGAAATGTCTGTTATTATTCGGTTGAGAAGATTTTGTCTTCTAGTTTGCTGTCAAAAAATATGAAAGTTAGAATTTGTAAAACAGTTATATTACCGGATGTTCTGTATAGTTGTGAAACTTGGACTCTCACTTTGAGAGAGGAACAGAGGATAAGGTTGAATAATTTCGAGGAAAAAATTGTTCCGGGGCCGGGTATCGAACCCGGGACCTTTGGTTTAACGTAGCTTATTATTGATTTTTGTGAAAAATGTTACATAACAAAAGTTTCTTTAAAAATGATTTCCGATAAGTTTTATTCCAGAAATAAAAACCAAAGGTCCCGGGTTCGATACCCGGCCCCGGAACAATTTTTCCCTCGAAATTATTCAAATCAACTTTACAGGGAGTTATACCTGAAATCTTGATTTGCAGAGGATAAGGTTGTTTGAGACTAAGGTAATTAGGAAAATATTTGGGGCTAAGAGGAATGAAGTTACAGGAGAATGGAGAAAGTTACACAACGGAGAACTTCACGCATTGTATTCTTCACCTGACATAATTAGGAACATTAAATCCAGACATTTGAGATGGGCAGGGCATATAGCACGTATGGGCGAATCTAGAAATGAATATAGAGTGTTAGTTGGGAAACCGGAGGGGAAAAGATCTTTGGGAATGCCGAGACGTAAATGGGAGGATAATATTAAAATGGATTTGAGGGAGGTGGGATATGACGATAGAGACTGGATTAATCTTGCACAGGATAGGGACCGATGTAGAGCTTATGTGAGGGCGGCAATGAACCTCCGAGTTCCTTAAAAGCCGTAAGTAAGTAATGACATAATATTTATAATTGAAAATATCAAGGTGGGCAAAAGCGGACGTTGGAAACCATTCCAAACTGGTATAATACTGGTAACAAAAACAGGTCTTGATTCTCAAGAAAGTTGTCATGATAAAGTGTTATCTCTAATCAGTCATTTCACTATGACAATAATGTTTATTAATCCTCGTATCCTGTATTCAATAAATCACAATAACATGTATGATATCACCTTTAATGACCTTCCTTATAGCATTACTGCTTACGCTTCTGTGCGAAGCCAGGAGTAAATATGGCTGCCGCCACCGAGAATGCGGTACTCTCTAATATACACTGCTCTGATCGGGACAAGTTACCTGGTTGAGATTTTTTCCGGGATTTTCCCTCAACCCAATATGAGCAAATGCTGGTAACTATCGGTGCTGGACCCGGATTCATTTCACCGGCATTATCACCATCTCATTCAGACGCTAAATAATCTAAGATGTTGATAAATCGTCATAAAATAACCTACTAAAATAAAAAAATTCAAGAATTCGTAGGTTGTTTTTCCTCTTTAAAGAGTTATAACTGTTATAAGAATAAAAATTGGTGAATGTTACTTATTCCCCGCCCACTATAGGAGACCTAGGCCAGTTTTACACTAATCCTAAACATTTAATATAAATTGTTGCTTGTGTAGGCAGTCTTTTACATTATATTTGCGAAAATTGGTTTATAGCGCAACATTGGCAGTGATAAAAGTGTTAAATATTCGGGTGAAATGAGCATTGAGCGACTTCCGCCGATTTTGGAATAGACACTGACACACTTGAACTGCCAACATAGAAAACAAAAAATCACACTCAATCGCTTTCACCTTCATCTTGGCGGGATAATAAAAGCCTAAAGTCCACACCTGTGGAGTAACGGTCAGCGCGTCTGGCTGCGAAACCAGGTGGCCCGGGTTCGATTCCCGGTCGGGGCAAGTTACCTGGTTGAGGTTTTTTCCCGGGGTTTTCCCTCAACCCAATCTGAGTAAATGCTGGGTAACTTTCGGTGTTGGACCCCGGACTCATTTCACCGGCATAATCACCTTCATCTCATTCAGACGCTAAATAACCTTAGATGTTGATAAAGCGTCGTAAAAAAAAATAAAAAAAAAAATAAAAGCCTAAACTAACCTAACCTAACCTAAGTGTGTCGGTGTCTATTCCAAAATCGGCGGAAGTCACTCAACGCTCGTTTAACCAATATTCGTTCAGTGGGCAGTAGATACTCTACATTGACCTAAAAATTACAAGATGATTGATTGGTTTTCATCATCCTTTATAGTTATTACTGTGCTGGGCATTGAATCTGAAGTCTGTGGGTTCAAACCTTGCTGAGAGCGATGAAAATTAAAAGGTGGTATAATCCTTAGTACGTATGGATACCTCATAGAGAGAATTAAATCTGGGAGGCCTATGTGTTAGATTTACAAGACTCATACAAGTTACCTTAAAAGGGTCAGTAAAAGTGTGCAGTTCCACTATATAAGCATGCTGATCTTTTAAACACAGCATGTAGAGTCACTAGCATGTGTGCACACATAGATTATCAAAATAAAGAAGAGCATTAGAAATAAGTCCTCTCTGGTGGTAAAGATTCAATATACATGTATGGTAGCAGCCATACAGAGGCATGTCCAGCAGAAGGTAGTCGGCTCACAGTCTAGTATATAAGCTCGAGTTGTGAGGGTGCTAGAAACAATAGACTATACCGGTATTATTTTGCATTGTCTGTAATGAGGCGATAGTAGCGATCCTAGTGGTTAGCAACTATCTATGGATGCATATTTATTACATATTGAGCTTCGTGACTGTATATACTAGACTGTGGTTGGCTTCTTATTCATGCATTACTCTGTATACTATGAATTAATCTGATATTCGTAAGTTAAGTAATGCCACTTATGTTTTTTAATAAAAACAAAGTTTGTTTTAATACAAATATTAAAATAGCAAGAATTATTGTGATTCGTGAACACAGGAATATAATGTTTTATATATTCAACCTAAGGCTATGTTTTACAGATTTTTTTTTCTCGCTGTTATTTATACTCTAACATCTCTGGTCATATCGTGAGTTAATCTTCTGAGTGAAATCCGAAGGCCTGTGTACTATTGTTGAGTACTGGTTCTATTGTGAACTAGATGGCGACTGTATATGTATTACTGATTTCTTATGAATATGATTTTCGGTGATGAATGAGGCCAGTGATATTCCGGGATGTTGTGGCCCGAATTTCCTGGCATTTGCCTTATGGTTGAGGGAAAACCCTGAAAAACCTTAACTTAACCAGGAAATTTAACCCGACCAGGAATCGAACCCGGGCCCTCTGCGTAAAGGCCCACTCCCACTTAGCGGAATCAAATCGAACAGAGTTTCTCTTTACAATGTACTTAAATAGAAGATTGCAGAAAGCGACATGTCAAATCGAACAGAATAGAATTCATGAACTAGAATATTTTGTTCCACTGCCGGAATAGAATTTTTTGTTTCGGGTATGATCGTAAGTTCTCGTGAAGCCTTCGTGAAAAAACAAATGAACCACATCCACCATTCTTGGCAGCTTAATTTGTTTACTATTAACACAGTTATTGCTAAAATAGTATGTACAAAAATCACAATGTAATATGAACGAAGAAAAATTAATAAATCTAGTGTAGAATTATTCTATTTTGTAAGACAAAACACAAAAGTACTGTTCGGTTTGATTCCACTAGATGTGATTGGCAGCAGACTTTTCGTTTCGATTCGATTCAGTTCGATTCTGCTAAGTGGGAGCGGGTCTTAAGAGACCAGCATGCTGACCCCTACATCACATAGGTTTTACAGATATTATTTCAGTGATTACATGTTATATGCAGTAATATCTCTTTTTTCTTTATACAGGTATTCACTAAGATGTCTCTTGGACGACAGTTTTCCTTGCTACTGACACAGACTCATCGATCGTACCTGAGAATTGTATCACCAACATTATGTTCCAAAGTGAGAATATCAAATTCTGATTGTAATAGAGGTTTTGCTTCTGCTGAAAAATTGGTTGATGTAGCAGTGAATGAGAAAACAGGTACCTTGTAATGCAGGATTTTTTACGTAATTTGTATAGATTGGTGCAGAAATGTAAATATTTCTTTGTACTCATTAACTGCTGGACTTTTCTGGGATTGTGTGGCATTACTAGAAGACATTCATAACTATCACAGCTATGTCACAATACAGTACAATAAATTGTTTGTGACATGATAGATATATCCATTATCAGTAGACATATGTTATTATTTTGTGAATAATGTTTCTCGTTCTAGTAAGACTAAAATTTGTTGAGTTTCTATGTCATTGGAAGAAGCTACTTACTGTCTATGAATAATTTATCTACCATACATAATTCAATGAACATTTCAGTCTTGTATTTCAGTTATCATATTTAGTTCCTGGATATATTTTTTAAATTGTTTGTGACATAAGATAGATATAACCATTATCAGTAGACATATGTTATTATATTGTAAATAATGTTTCTCATTATCATGTCATTCTAGTAAGACTAAAATTTGTTGAGTTCCTGAGTCATTGGAAGAAGCTACTTACTGTCTACGAATAATTTATCTACCATACATAATTCATTGAACATTAGGTCTTTTATTTCATTTATCATGTTTGGTTCCTGAATATATTTTTTCTTATATCATTTGAAATATCCTTGACAGGAATTAAAATTGATTCTTTTAAAGAATTTGTTTTAATACTGCAAAAATTCATGACAGGAATTGTAATTATTTTTACCTAAAAAGTTTTTACCATATCAAATAATAGTACATTATGCAACGAGCCTATAATGAAGGTAATTAAGAAGTGATTATGGATATTTATGAAACGAGCGCAAGCGAGTTTCATAATTTTCATACGAGCTTCTTAATTACCATTATAGGCGAGTTTCATACGACTTTTTATGCTCGACCATATTTCTAACTTGATATTATTAATTTTATTGTATCTGACCTGGAGCAATGTCCTGTATGTTGTGAGATGTGCGCAGACGCGAAAGTATTGATTTTTTCCGAGGAACAGATGTCCACATTGACCTTGCTAGGCCATAAGAACCTACAGAGGTAACATTGAAATAAAATTAGACATTGAAAAACAAGATGACAAATTGAATTTATTTGAATATTATTTACAATTAACGCTAATTATTATAGTAACAGAACATAACCTTCTGCGACAGTATTGGATTTCGAGCCTCCGTGACTTTTCGCTAATTCTCTTTCGATTGCATATCCGAGAATAATCGATACTTGCGGTTTTATAATGGTAGAAAGCTGACCTGTCATTGGCTGAACAGTTGTAACCTGAGTCGTCATTGGCTGAAAGACCTGACCTTTAATGAGTAGGTGTACTTTAATGACATGCATTAAAGGTCTGCTACCAGGTGTATAATTACTACATTTCGGCATGGTCGAGCATAAATGATATCTTCCTATTATTGTTTATATTGATAAAAATTAAATGAGTGAAGGATAAGAAAAAAATCTTGAGCAGTGATTTTGTATCTTCTTAATGTTACATTTGGCTCATTAAGTTTTTTTATAAGACATGTTACAGGAATATGTTAGATATAATTGCAGAAGTTATATAATGATCGTAATTGTGAATTGAATTAGACTGTAGATTGTCCGAATAAATCATTACTAGTATTTAAAGGAAGCAATAAAAATGGTACTTGATTGACATTAGAGCCAAGTTAGTCAAGTTCTTATAATAATACTTAATGCTTTGATGTGCATGCAGTGCTTTGACTATCGCAACTTTGAGCATCTTCTGTGAATAAGCTTGGTCATAGTCACGTCCATTTATTGTTATTTTTTGTTTTTGTATTACCTCCACTACATCCCTTTAAAAGCTCCTGGTGCCAGATGGTGATATCAGTGGATATACTTGCTAACAAAAAATATTTACATTGGTGTTTCCTACTTCCTATAAAAATGTATACAGATAATTGTGCATTACCTTGTATTGTATTGTATTTATTAACATTCCATGGTATTCATACATGCTTACAGCTAGAATATGGAACAAGTCAAAAAACTTAATACTATTATAAAATCTTAATTTATAGTCACAGTCTAGATGAAATATATACAGAAGAGATTTACAATATAGTCTACTAGTACAACACAAAGTTTTAGTATCAATTTCATGAAGTGTTATTGAATGTCATGAATTCACCTACAGAATAGAAGGCGTGAGAAATTAGGTACTTCTTTAATTTGGCCCTAAATAATTTAATGTTTTGAGTTTCATTTTTTATATCGATAGGGAGGCTATTAAAAGTTTTTACTGCCATATAACGCACTCCTTTTTGATAGCACGATAGACTTGCCGATGGAGTATGAAAGTCATTTTTTTGACGTGTATTTATGCTATGAACTGTTGAATTAGTTACAAAGTTTTCACGATTACATACGAGGAAGACTATTAATGAAAAGATATACTGACAAGCCATGGGCATTATTTGTAGTTTTTTGAAAATAGTCCTACACGATTCCCTAGATTTGGCACCTACTATTATTCTAATTACTCTTTTTTGTAATAGAAATATATTGTTACTATCTGTGGAATTTCCCCAGAATATTATTCCAAAACTCATTACCGAGTGGAAGTATACAAAGTATATTGTTTTTAAGGTATTGATATTTACTATCTTTTGCATAGATCTAATAGCAAAACAAGCTGAATTTAGTTTGGGGGTAATTTCTTTAATATGATTTTTCCAATTTAACACATTATCGATTTTTAAGCCAAGAAATTTGGTTGTTGTAGTTTCTAATAGGGATCTGTTATTAATTATTGCGCTAGAAATTTGCGACGTTGAATTTGGACATGATTTAAATTGAATTATGTTAGTTTTGTTACAATTTAATACTAATTCATTGACTGAGCACCAGTCACATATTTTGAAGAGAATTTCCTCTGTTGAAGATTGGAATGTGTTGGAGTTATTGGCTGTAATTACTATACTTGTGTCATCTGCAAATAATATGGGATGACCTACATCTTTTATTAGGGGGGCAAGATCATTTATAAACACTAGAAAAAGTAGGGGACCTAATATTGATCCTTGAGGAATTCCATTATTACTAGTTGTATACATCTGAATCACGCTTTATAATCTATTGCATAAAGTTAATTGCAATGTAAATATGATTGACCATTTGTAAGTAACATGAGAGAAACCTAATATTGTGTTGCTTGTCTTACAGGTATTTCAACAGTAACAATGCAGCGATTGCCAGTAAATAGTCTTAACTTAGAACTGATTCAAGAACTCAATAAAACATTCGACTCATTGGAGAAGGATAATAGTCGTGGTATGATTCTTACTTCAGTAAGTGGATAAGTACTTTGATTTAGAAGTAAAAATACAACTTGTCTCCTATTTTGAAACTATAAAACTCACATGTTTTGCTTGTGCAGAATGCAAGATGTAAATTATATAGTGTCCGAAAAAATTCACACCTGGAAACTTCCATTGATACAGATGGGGTTGAGAAAAATTCGAACAACTGCCTCATCCACACAGACATCTTTCACTTAAAAACGAAAGTACGAGGCGCATCCAGAAAGTAAGTTTCCCTATTAAAAAAAAAGAAAAGAACACACATTTTCAGGAAAACATTTATTGGCAACAGGTACAGCAATGTTTCAGCTATTTTTCAACATAGCCACCATCAGAATTGAGACACTTGTCGTAGAACTCTGCCGCCTGTGAATAGAACCAGCGTGTGACAGACGTCTTCAGCTCTTCGTCGTTGCCAAAACGCTCACCGGAGGACAGGAATTTCTTGAGGTGCAAGAAAACGTGAAAATAGCTGGGAGCAAGATCAGGACTGTAGGGTGGATGATCAAACAACTGCCAGCCAAATTCCGTCAAAACAGCTGCTGTGCGCCGAGCTGTATGTGGACGAGCATTGTCATGGAGGAGCACAACACCTGCAGTAAGCATTCCACGCCTCTTGTTTTGAATGGTACGTCGCAATTTTCGCAGTGTTTCACTGTAACAGTCAGCGTTCACTGTTTCACCTCTTGGAAGGAAGTCAATGAGCAGAATGCCCTTCCTGTCCCAGAACACTGTGCACATCACTTTCCGTACCGAGAGCGTCTGTTTGAATTTCGTCCTGACCGGAGATCCACTATACCGCCAATGCATTGACTGCTGCTTGGTTTCCAGGGTGAAGTGCGAAATCCAAGTCTCATCGCCCGTGACGATCCTGTCAAGGAACTCGTCGCCATCATCGTGATACCGTTGCAGAAATGTCAGTGCTGCTCCTAAACGTTGCATCTTGTGTTTGGGTGTCAGGTTTTTCGGCACCCACCTGGCACACTTTTTTGAACAGCAGGTGCTTAATGACAATCTGATGCAACAAGGATCGCGATATCTGCGGCAAATGGCTGCTCAGCTCCATAATCGTGAAGTGACGGTTCTCCATGATGCACTGCCGCACCAGCTCAACACGATCATCATTGATGAGGGATGGTCGCTCACTGCGCTCTTCATCATGGACACTTTGACGACCTTCGGAAAACTGCCTACACCAACGACGCACCATCTGCTTACCCATGATGTTGAGCCCATAGACCTGACAGAGCTGCCAAGTAATTTCAATTGGCGCAGTGCTTTGTGCATTAAAGAACTTTATCACCGACCGAACCTCGCAGGCTGCGGGAGAAGAAATAAGAGCTTCCATTTCGGACCACTGCTGCCACGCTACTGGCACCAGGCGGGACCTGTCTGGCTGGCATATGATTGATACGTCATAGATCTGTTACGCATACGCAATTGACACGGCTATTTACGTTTACTTTCAAGGGGAAAAAATCGGGAAACTTACTTTCTGGATGCGCCTCGTAGTATCGTCAATTAGGGTAACATTGACTCAATTTTTTGCCATTCTAAAAGTAAACTTCTGTAATTGATGCACTTGCTCACTTGTTTTAATAAAACACTTTCGAAGGAGTTCTGTATGAAGTAATAATGGCTTCTAAACCATTGCAAACATGTTACTTTATTTTTATCTGAGTTTATCATTTTTTAGATATTGGCCCAATGTTATCTTGACATAAACAGTTATATTACCGGTTGTTCTTTATGGTTGTGAAACTTGGACTCTCACTTTGAGAGAGGAACACAGGTTAAGGGTGTTTGAGAATAAGGTGCTTAGGAAAATATTTGGGGCTAAGAGGGATGAAGTTACAGGAGAATGGAGAAAGTTACACAACACAGAACTGCACACATTGTATTCTTCACCTGACATAATTAGGAACATTAAATCCAGACGTTTGGGATGGGCAGGGCATGTAGTACGTATGGGCGAATCCAGAAATGCATATAGAGTGTTAGTTGGGAGGCCGGAGGGAAAAAGACCTTTGGGGAGGCCGAAACCTAGATGGGAAGATAATATTAAAATGGATTTGAGGGAGGTGGGATATGATGATAGAGACTGGATTAATCTTGCTCAGGATAGGGACCAATGGCGGGCTTATGTGAGGGCGGCAATGAACCTCCGGGTTCCTTAAAAGCCAGTAAGTAAGTAAGTTATCTTGACATGGGGTAAGTTTGCCCCAACTTTCCAAGATGCATAGTGCACTGTATTTAGGATCATCTTGGGCAAGTGTAATCCCAAAATTAGTGCTGGTTTATCAAACTGAGTCCACACCTGTGGCGTAACGGTCAGCACGTCTGGCTGCGAAACCAGGTGGCCCGGGTTCGAATCCCGGTCGGGGCAAGTTACCTGGTTGAGGTTTTTTCCGGGGTTTTCCCTCAACCCAATACGAGCAAATGCTGGGTAACTTTCGGTGCTGGACCCCGGACCCATTTCACCGTCATATCATTCAGACGCTAAATAACCTAGATGTTGATATAGCGTCGTAAAATAACCCAATAAAATAAAAAATAAAATCAAACTGATATGATAAAAAGCACTGAAATGATACATGAAATTTTAATTAAGAACTGTGCATATTTTATCAGGAAAACACGCAAATTTGAACGTCATAATGGAAATTATGCATATTATATTATATTCATTGATAATCTCTCCGTCAATGGTTGCACAATCCTTTTTAATACTGTTGCATAATCTGACTGTCAAGTTAGGATGACTTTTACAGAACGTTTTGCCCACTCGTAACCAGGCATATTATTTTTAAAATTAGTTACTCTGTGTCCTGTTTTGTCAAGATAGATCTTTATTGTCATTTGCCCATTGGAAATTCAAATTCGGCCATCTTTTCCAGATCTTTTGCAAATACAGTCTCTTCTTCATTTGTGAATATTGTTGGCCAGTCTGGTTTTGCATTGAGGTTGCCTTTGAGTTTATTTTTTATGGTGTTACGTGAAATACTATAATATGTTATAATTATGTTGTATAGTTGTGAGAAAACATGTATGTATGTATGTATGTATTAACACTACAATTGGATGTACACTAGGGGTGGGGACGGTTTGGTTCGGAGCATTTAATGTGACGGCATTACTCAGTCAACCGAGTACAGTACCGAGTACAAATTTGTGGCGGCAGATTTAAAATTTAGATAGATTGAGTCGATTTTAGAACGTACTTTGAAAGTGAAACCAAGCGTGTTTTAAAAGCGTTGTATTAAAGCACTTTCGCTTTGCCAATTGAGAAAAAAGTGCAAATGCTGGTTGCAAATTTCATTTGTGTGATTACAACTATTTGCGGAGTTATTTTGTATGAAAGGCCTATTTAACTTTCAGTGTTGTTATATATGACAGACGAAATAAAATTGATAAAATAATTTATAACACTACAGCTAATAAATTAACATGTGACGTACACGTTAAACGCTGCAGCTAATTAAAAAAGAAGATAGAAAGAAACAGGATCCATGAAGCGCTGCCTAAAACACTTAAAAATAACACAAAAAATTATCTACTATTACGGAAAGTGGATAAAATAATCAATAAAACGTGGAATCTTAAACTGAAGAACATAATGTTTATTTATTTTATAACATTACTAGCCTTCAATACAACCATGTTCTCTGTGGTGAAGAGTAATATTATTGATAAATTAAAGTAATTACGTAACATAATTCGTAGAAATAAATATAAATAAAATTATGACTGATGAGGTAACACAAATCCAATAAACACAAATAGAAGAAAAATATAATGCACTTCTTTTTTAACACATTTTAATATTAATCAAACACTCTAATATGATGATGCTAATAATAATAATAATAATAATAATAATAATAATAATAATAATAATACAGTAGTATTATTATTATTAGTATGTATAGTAATATGTTCAGACTGTCAATGTTCATTAGGTCCACTTAACAGGTCATGTAATAGGATGAACTCCTCTTCAATATTTGAGGCCTTTCAGCCCGCCTTGGGGATAAGGAAATAATTTGTCCTGCAGCAGAAAATTTTTAAATGCAACAGTACCTACATTGTTGTCTGCTAGAATTAAGTAAAACACATGAACTATGTTTGAACTTGAACTGACCGGTAACGGCTACGGTTAACCGAGTAACTTTGGTGCTCCGCTGCGAAGCACATAAACCGATAGAACCGAGTAACTCAACAGTTCTACTCGCTCCGTCCCCAGCTCTAGTATACACCCTGTGGCAGTGATATATAATATACAATAATATTACAATAATTACAGTGAAAAAAAATAAAATAAACTTAAATTGAAATCTAACTATAAATAAATAAATGCAATAAACCTAGGACTATAAATGAAAACTATGCTATAATAATGCCTACTATAAGCAAAAGTAAACCTAACTTATAAGTACTTCTATTAAACTCAACTATTATCGACTTAAGTAATTACAAGTCACCGTAATTATTTGCATATCAACTTAATTAATTACATGACATAACTTAGACAATTACAATGCACCTACAATTAAATTTTCAGTGTAATCTTCTCAGTCTTTTGTTAAATGTATTAATTTTGAGAGGACCACCCTGAAAGATTGCCGCAGGTAAGCTGTTTGTCTACTATTGTGCGGTTAACAAAAGAAAATTTTGCCATTTCTGTTCCTTGTTTTCTGCATTTAAACTTCCTAATATGATCAGCCCTGCCTAAGTATGATGGTGTCACTAATCTAGCATTGATGTCTGTCCATGCTTTGTATCTCATTTGTGACTTAAACAATGCGGTCAGTCTGGTTTTTCGTGGCCTTGATTTGAGAAATTCCCACCCTAAGTCTTTTCTACCTCTTCGCCATGTCCCTTTCTCATTTTGACCTATTTTGCTGTCCTGCGTATAATTTAAGCTACGGTGTTATGGACCAATGTTACCCTAGTGGTATATCAGAATTTCAAGCTATCTTATTTTACAAAATATAATCAATATGGCAAATAATGTATTAAATTTCAAACTTAAATTACTTTGCTAATCATATTTACTAACTTTTTTGGTACTTACCAAATTTTTACTGCTGAAAATACTATTTCACCATATAAAAGTTTCCAGAATATTTTTCAAACTACTACACAGTTGATTCACTTAAAACATTGCTGCTGCCTACAAGTAAGTTCTGAAAGCACTTGGTTAAACTTTTTTACTGGCTGAAGCTGCCATTTACACAGTACAATTGAAACTAGTAAGTTGTACACATTTTGTGGGAGACATTAAAATTCAAATATTGTCTTTTCATGCAGATCTCTTGATCTACACAGGTTAGTTTACATTCTTGTGATAATTATACTGGTACAGTACTCAAAGCTGTTGTTCCTTATCATAATATAACAATTTTCGTGTAGTAATTTGATTGATGTTTTACGATTTTCCATAATGTAGAAATAGTCTTTCTTCTGCATTCGCATTCAGCTTGCTTTAGCATTCTTGCGCATTTTACCCACTTGTAAAAATAGAAGTACCGTAATTTCCCATAACTATGGTCCAGGCACCCAACTATGGTCCAAAACGCATTATGTACTACTTAGTCCCCCAAGAGTTCGGTGTTTGCCATTTAAGGTGCAACTGTGATGGAATTATGTTCCCCATAGACGCTTCTATCTACCATTACACGTGGTAATGATATGGATGCTTAACAAGGTCAGTGTGCATCATTCTATTGAATGTGTGAAGACACGAAATCATTCAGTTTGTGTTTATCTGTTTTATTAAGCTCTCCTCTGTAGAACTGGTAAGTTATAGATATATGATTCTTTGTACAATTAAACCTGGCTATATAGTGTTTACTTTCACGTAATAATTACACTGGCAGAGGTTAAGGTCTCTGCGTGAAAAATGTTTAACCTCAAGGCTAGAAGACAGTCCTCAACTATGTACCACAATTTTTCGTGGACCATAGTTGTATTTCATTTTGAAATATTTGTTTTAAAGAATTGTGATCAAAGTGATTATTTACTTCTGCAAATACGGTGTCTCAGTATATTCTAAAACACCATTTAACATTATAGTCAAGTAAACAAAGAAACAGGCTGTTCCAGCATCAGTGGTACTAGCACGAATAATGGTCCGGTAAAACGAAAACTTCAGGGTAGAAGGAAAACAACCGTCCCTGTAAGTGACTATGAGAGCGATGAAATTGAATTGGATACAGATTATGTTTCCGGTGTTCTCTCCATATTTACAGACAGTGAGTCAGATGTGGAAAAGAAGACGAAATCTGTTAAATTAATGCTAAAGGCACGTAGTTATATGGTAGTTACTTATGAAGAGGAATTGTGGCCAGGGAAAGTATTGGAAATGAAGAACAATGGAGCTGTTGTTTTATGTATAGTAAGAAGCGGCAATTACTGAGGTGGCGAGAAATGGAAGACATTTTATTCCATAGAAAGGAAAGCATAATAAAACAAATTGAAGACTCAAAATGCGTCTAGAAAAAGTGAGATCTATTTTCAATTTCAGAATTGTAAGAGAAGTGGAGATTCAAAGGATCGAAATAAGCCTACTGAATGTAGTCTCAGTATGGTAAATAAACATTATCAGTGAATTTATTTGCATAATATTTTGCTAAGAAAGTGTTAGTTTATTTTGATACCGTACTTTTGTTCTTTAATATACTGTAGTTGTTCATTATTGCAGGAAAATGACTTTCAGATTTCTCTTGTTTATTGTGTCTTTATCAGGACCTCCATAGGAGGTCCTGGTCTTTATGCAATATGTACCAATGAAAAGAATCCATGTACTTTTAATTTATTTTTAATATTTCTGTGCTAGATTATGTTCCTATCCTTAAATTAGAAACTCATTGTATTGATTTACGAATAAGTACAGCTCCAGCTATAGTCCATTTATGCTTTCAAGCATGAATATATGAGTGGACCATAGTTGGGCAACTCAGAATACAACTATGTACCAATGCTTATTATTTTTTTAACACTTGTAATTAAATCATTTCAAACACATATGTCAATATTTATTTAATATACACTTACAAGAGTCCGAAGCCAAAATTTCACTTAATCTGGATGAATAGTACTGAATATACAAAGAAAAATGTGGACCATAGTTAGGGGAAACTACGGTACTGAAGACGAAATATTCTGCTCACTTTATTGTAATCTTTTTCAGGCATCCCCAACGGTATTTAGTGCAGGATTGGATATTTTGGAAATGTACAAACCCAAGCCAGATCGTTTGAAGGACTTCTGGGCATCACTGCAAGATATGTGGCTCAAGTTGTATGGTTGTTCATATCCATCTGTGGCTGCTATTAATGTAAGTTGTTATTAAAAATATGAGAATGAAATATAAAATGAGGCCCAGACAGAAGTGCCGTGTCTTGACAAAGAGCAGCCACAGATCGAGAGAATGTTGTTGATTGGTAACCATTTGTGACATCACATACTTTTGCTATAGTAGAGTTTATATCTTCGAGTGCACATGGTTTGAAATAATTTCGTCCACAACTCTTGTTAACATTTTCGAATTTATTATCAGTCCAGAAGTGAATGATTCATATGTATCCATAGTTCAGACAACAGAGGAGGTTTCTCCAGTACTCCAGTTCCCCTATGATAGCGTTTCTCAAACTTTTTTGAAGTGGGACCACTTTTTTAAGTCAGAACAGTTCCGCGGATCACCTTACTCTTCGTCCCTACAAAAGCAAATTTGTCATTTTTGTAGTAGGATACCAGTACCGTATACTTATATTTGAAAACAGAATTAATTAAGTAAAATCAATTTAATTCATTTTATTTTATATTAGTATTAACGAATTAAGTTACTGTTAACAGAAAAAAAATTAATTTTCGTTTTTTAATAAATCAAGGCTATTAGAGTTTGGATAATCTTTAACTTATTAACTAAACAAAATAAATAAATGTTGGTACTCACATTAATGAGATGGATAAGCCTGCTGATTCTTGCACAGTTGTTCTATATTTGGATGTATGCTGGTAAGCTTAAATCGGAGATCGTCACATAATTGAGTTGATTTCGGTACTTTGTTTTTGTTAGAGTTAGTGATGAAAACCCTTTCTCACACAAATACGTAAAAGCAAACTGAATTATAATCTGTAAAGCACCATTGTACAGTTCACTAAATTCTCTTTTCACTTGTGATAAGATCCAGAAATTAACCCTACTTTCCGCTTGGAATTTCATTTTAAGTCCAGTATCATTCGAGGATTCAATTAACTGTTCTCTTTCACTCAATGAAAGTTTATAAGTTTCAATATCACAATGAAAGGGATCACGAACCCATGAAAATTTGTCATATTTACTTGGAAAATAAGTTTCAAATTGTGACCTCAGAGTTTCTAGATGCGAACATATTTCATTGCACATTTATTTTCCAATAACGAAATCATTTTCAACCAAAAAAGACTCTAGGGTTGGAAATAGTGAAAAAATCGTCTGTTTTACGGAAATGACTAGCAAACCAAGTTTCCTTTCGAACATTATTATTTTCTCATCTGCATTGAAAACAGTCAAAGAATTACCTTGTAGAGAGAGATTTAGTTCGTTTAGTTTTGAGAATATATCTGAAAGATATGCCAATGTACTTAGCCACATGTCATCAGCTGATTTGCAGGGAAAAGATGGCGAGAAACATCACGTTCATAGTGCTTTAAATCCCTCTTCTGTTGCTGAGAGTAAGAGTGGGAAGTCGGTAAACAGGTAGGGTAATAATTTCATAAAATGTCAGTACTGGGAGAAAAGGTGAAAGGAGATTGCCATGTGTTATTTCCAAACTCTGAGATTTTCAGCTATAGTGTGATACGCAATTCGTTTGAATTTTATTATTTCTTCTGTCCTTTTTGAAGGACCACAAGGGCAGACCTCGAGGACCACAGGTGATCTGTGGACCATAGTTTGAGAAACACTGCCCTATGACATTCGAACAGGTCTCCATCGTCATTCATTGCGATTGTAATGTATTCTGACTGCCTGTGGTGCACTCTGGATAGTCTCTAATGAACTAAGTGGTCTATGCATCTTGACACTAGCAACATCTGTGAGCATGCTCGTAGGGTCAGAATGAATAATGGCAAATTCTTTCATAGAAATTTTTTACTTATTCCGTATCCCAAAACTGATTTCAGATCTTTGGAATACATTAAATGAAATAAAGTCATTCTGTGAGTGCTTCTTACAGTGGAGTGAGCTGTTACAGTTTCTAAAATTACTTGTGATAAACACGAGTTTATAATTTAATGTTCGTAATGTTGACAGGGTCATAGTCCAGCAGGTGGTTGTCTTCTGGCACTTAGCTGTGAGTACAGAGTCATGGTGGGACCAAACTATACAATTGGACTCAATGAGACCAAGCTAGGAATTGTAGCACCCAAATGGTAAGACAATATTGAGTTATTGGAAGTTCATAATATTTATTGCTTCAGTTTTTAGTTCCAGTGCTCCTCTGCTGATATCTGTAAAATTTAGGAATTAGTGGAGTGATGACAAGATAAATTGATACGAGAGTGTTTTGGAAAGTTATGCAGGTAATTTATATTTTGATTACATTTCTTCTTCTTTTTCTACCATAGCACTACAGTCCTGGATGGGCTGTGGCTTCTCTCACAATCCTCGACCAATCACTTCTCTGCTTTGCCAGTTCTTTCCATCTTCTAACTCTCATACTTACTTACTTACTGGCTTTTAAGGAACCCGGAGGTTGATTGGCACCCTCACATAAGCCCGCCATTGGTCCCTATCCTGAGCAAGATTAATCCATTCTCTATCATCATATCCCACCTCCCTCAAATCCATTTTAATATTATCTTCCCTCTACATCTCGGCCTCCGTAAAGGTCTTTTTCCCTCCGGCCTCCCAACTAACACTCTGTATGCATTTCTGGATTCGCCCATACGTGCTACATGCCCTGCCCATCTCAAACGTCTGGATTTAATGTTCCTAATTATGTCAGGTGAAGAATACAATGCGTGCAGTTCTGTGTTGTGTAACTCTCTCCATTCTCCTGTAACTTCATCCCGCTTAGCCCCAAATATTTTCCTAAGCACCTCATTCTCAAACACCCTTAACCTATGTTAACTCTCATACTCTTCAAATCCATTTTCACGTCTTGCAACCATTCTTTTCCTTGGCTTTCCTTTCGTGCTGACTCCTATTATTCCATTGTTCAACAGGTATATTGGTGTCCTATCATTTTGCATCCTTTCTGTATGATCCAGCCAACCAAGTCTCAAGGATTTAATATGCCTCACCAAATCCCCTCTTTTTAATATATGGTCAATCTCTAAGTTAGATCTAATCCTCCATATTCCATTTTCACATATTGGTCTGTATATACGCCTAATGATTTTTCTTTCAAATCGTCATAGAACATTTATATCATCTTTATTCATTGTCCAGAATTCAGCTGAGTATGCTACAACAGGTCGAATCAGGGTTTTATACAGTTTAAGTTTTGCTGCTTGTGGTAATAAACCTGGTTTCTTCTTCTTCTTCTTCATCTATCCCTTATGCTTTGCAGCGTCGGGTCCTCCACCCATTTCTTATATCTCTCCCGGTCCAATGCCAATCTTCTTATTTCCCGGATTTCCTTCCCTCTTCTCCTCACCACATCATTAACGTATTGTTCCCATTCTATTCTTGGTCTACCCCTCCTCCTTTTATCTTCTACTCTTGATTCGAATACTTCTTTCACTTTGCTCTCATCTTCCATTCTAACCAGATGTCCAAACCAATTCAGTTGTTTCCTTTCAATTTGTTCTACCAATGGTGCCTGCTGCAGTTCATTTCTAATATTTATATTTCTAACTCTATCTCTGTTAGTTTTCCCAACTACTTTTCTCAGATATTTCATTTCTGATGCTGTCACTCTACTTTTATGCTTATCCATCATTGCCCAAGTCTCAGCACCATATAGGAGTACAGGTAAATACACTGTTTTATAAATCTGCATTTTTGTTTTCTTGTTTACTTCTCTCTTTCCAATAATTGTATTATTTAGATTATAATAAACTTGATTTGCTTTTCTAATTCGATTGTTTATTTCTTCGTCTAGTTTGCCATCGTCATTTATTATTATTCCTAAATACTTATAACTATGTATACTTGTTCTAATGTTTGATCTTTCCATTTTATTTCGAAATTTACCTTTTCCCTTCCAATCTTCATTATTTTGCTTTTACTAATATTCACAGCCATAACTCGTCCTTCTAAGGTACTTGCCCATTCTGTAACTGCATTCTGAAGGTCTTCAACATTATTATTAATCAAAACAATATCGTCTGCATATATCAGTGATTGCAGGTATATAGGTATAAGTTTCCAATTTCCAATTTTATATCTTCTTGTTCGTCTTCTGCATTGTTTTATGATTTGATCCATGAATGTTATAAATAATTATGGGCTTAGACTGTCTCCTTGTTTCATTCCTTTTTCCATTCTAAAATTTCCACTCTGTTGTCCATTTCAGTAATCTTAAATTTGCAAAATTTGCTCTGTTTCTCATTATTATTATATTATATTTCTTCTGTTATTGCTCCATTATTATTAATTCTAACTCCTAAATAAGTGAAATTAATAACACTTTCAAAAGTATAATTTCCCAATGTAATATTTGTATTAGGATTAGCACCATGACTTCCATCTTCATATACTGGTTTTATCTATATTGGTAGCCAATCCAGGTTGTTTTCCTGCTGTTTCTATTAATGATACCATTTCTTGTAGAGCCGGAATATTTCTTGCTATCAAAGCAATGTCTTCTGCATAGACATAGGCTTGCTTAGATTTTTATAATATCGTTCCATACAAATGAAGTTCTTTTAACACTTTACCCATAAAGAAATAACTGACTCTACGAAAATTATACGCCATCTTAAGAAAAGAATAGTTTTAAATGGGTACCAGCACACTGTGAATTATCTGGTAATGAAGCTGTTAACTGTCTTGCTAAGAAGGGAAATAAATCTTACAAAACTCTTGTCATTTTCAGCAGTTAAAAGATTTATCAACTCAAAATATTGTAACTTTAATACGAAACAATAATGTAATTTTATTCTCACAACAATAATCACTTTCTACAATTTAATTTAAACACTATCGTCAACAATGGGATTTCCACTTCACACAGCAACACAGTATTAGTTATTGCACTCCACAGACAACAATGACAATTCACTTGGATTATTGCGAACAACAATGTCCTCCTAATCTCAACTAATGTTCACAAAACACTATTTATAACACAAAACTGTCAGTTCTCAGTTCACAGTTCGTTTGCCTTGGCCAGTTCTTCTAGCTCAGTCGCTCAAGTTCACAGTATCTCGAACCCAAGACCTTCAGAAACAGTCCACTGAACTTCGAACTCAGGTCCCCCAACTGCGGTCCACTGCACACGAACTCAGGACTTCCGGCGACAGTCCACTGGCCAGGACGCTCACACAGCTGCGGACACACTCAAGTCGAACTCCGGTCTCGAAGCTGGCTTCACTGCTACACAAGACTGACTGGCTTGCTGTCCAAAAACTAGCAACGACTACAACTGGCTTTCTTCGAAGGCTGCTCGCTTTTTATAAGTTAAGCCATACTTTCCAGAAACTACGATTTCGGGATCATTCTCGTTACAACAATCAGTTCGCCTGGCTTCCAGCTACCCCCCTTTTCCTCGCACCACACAGCACGTGCCCGGGCAGTAGATGCGTGCACAACTTCATTTGCCGGGCCCAACCACTGCCGACTTCGCCCTCTTTCTGCCGTCGCGAGATTGAATCCCGAAGCAACGAGAAGTTTCTAGCAGTGTTGCCACAATATCAAGATATAATATCTTACCATTTCCACGAAATTTCAAATAAAAAATGGGAATGTCTCAATGTACAATAATAGTAATATACGTTACAAGAGCAGTATGTTAACGTTTTCATGTTCGAGGAAAAGATTGAAAAAGCGAAACGTAGTTGAGCTTTTTTAATTTCCGAGAACATGAAAACAAACATACCGCTCGTGTATTGTACATTATTTTGTGCGAAGATCGTTTATTACATACCTGAAAGAGGAATTTCTAATTAGTTTGGAATGAAATCTCCATCTTGGTTTCTGTTCAATGACGGCAAATTTGCAAAAAAAAAAAATATCTATCTTCAACATTGTTGCTTTAAAATGTTTTCTGTGTTTACTATACTTCAGCAAGCCGTGATATACATCTGTCTTTTTTTTCCCCCAGTCTATAAATACGAACTTAAAACAAACGGTAAGGTTATGTAATGATTTATTTTTCATTTTAATATTTTAACAATATTATTTATATAACATATTGCAGTAATAACATCGGCATCTGGAATCTTGTTGATTTTTTCACGGCTTCCTTAATGTTACTTGTATCAGGAATGCAAAAAGTTTCGTGGAGTAGTAGACTTTACTTAATTTTTGCAAATATTTAAAAACAATAATTAACATTGCAATTTAGGTTAAATTGCAGTGGTAAGTTTCCAATTTATAATTATTACTATGTTAAACGTCTCTAAAAATAATATGTTAAAAGCCTAAAGCAGTAAAATGAATGTCGCGCTTAAGCAGTAAGAAGAGGGAAATTGTTATGTGTGTTACGTTGGGAATACTGAATGTGGTATTTCACACTTACCGCGTATTGGTTCTGTGCAGAAAACAAGCAAATACGCACGATGTCGCACAAAATATAATTCCTGAGTATCCAAGGAAAAGTGCAGTTGCATCCTTTTGACTACTCACAGGGCATGACTGTTTGTCAAAACACTTGAACAAAATAGGGATTATTTATTCACGACTTTGTCTATTGTGCAGTCTTCAGCAAGAAATGGCTCAGAATCATCTTCAGTGATGTCCAGCCCTTTCCTCTAAACCCACTGTGTATGGGGAATATTAGAGAGCAAAAGAGTTAATGGCTTTATTGCTAAGAACTCAGCATTAATTAACAACATGGAATAATTAAGTGTATCTATGGAAAAAAATAAATTAACAGCAGTTCCTATACCAGGTGCTATTAACTCAGTTGAGTCATACATATTTCCCCTTAACTCCTCACTTCACCTTCCCCGGCTAAACAGCTAGACTGGCAGTTAAGCACTGCTCAGTGACTAATTGCATCATAGCTTTTACGAACTTTCACTCTTGCTGGTCGCATTTGTTTATAAGGCAATGAAGCAAAAAGGACATGGGAGAGGGGTTTCAGAGTTTCGTTCCACTTCCACATTGTGCCCAGAGTTGTCCTATATTTTATTTGAAAGTATGGTGAGCGTTCTTTTCTTTTCACAGTTTTCACAGTGTATTAAAAATCTGAAACAAATCCTAAATGTTGTGAAGACATTTAAGGACAGCAACTCAATAAGATAATTCCAAGTGTTAAAAAGCAGACGAGATTAAAAATGAATCACCACTATATAAAAACTGATATGCATGATTAATTTGTAAATTCGTAATCTTTACAAAATCATTTTAAAGAAAACACGAGTAAAGATATTCTGAACTATTATTTACTTAATTGATGTACTAGTGGACTTACTCGTGTTAAATATGTTAAATATTATTTACTACTGTATAATGTTGTTGTTGTTTTCTAATGCCAGACGTTTGACAATAAAGTCATTTGACCTCTTGCACGCCAATATTTTTCAAAGATATTATCATGACCAGCCACTGAAGCACATATTTTGAGGTGTTCCGAATCCATTTCTTGGTTTGAGTTGCACAATGGGCAGTTAGGGGACTGATATATTCCAATTCTATGCAGGTGTTTAGCCAAACAATCATGGCCTGTTGCCAATCTAAATGCAGCTACAGACGATTTTCGTGGTAAATCGGGAATTAACTGTGGATTTTGATGCAGAGAGTTCCATTTTTTCCCTTGAGATTGTGTTATCAAATTTTGTTTGTTGAAGTCTAAGTATGTAGATTTAATAAATCTTTTCACAGAGTAATACGTAGATTTAGTAACAGGTCTGTAAGTAGCAGTGCTGCCCTTCTTTGCTAAAGCATCTGCATTTTCATTTCCCAGGATTCCACAATGGGATGGTATTCATTGGAATACAATTCTTTTATTGAGTGATATTAATTGAGAGAGCATTTTAGTTATTTCTGCCATTTGAGATGAAGGTGTGTGTTTAGAGACTATTGATAGAATAGCTGCTTTGGAGTCTGACAATATAACTGCATTCCTAAATTTATTGATGTGGCATAGAAAATTCCTGAGACATTCACTTATTGCAATGATTTCACCATCAAAACTTGTTGTTCCATAATATGTTTTCGCGGGATATCAGCCGAGTTAAGATTTTGGAATGCTCCAAGCTTTCGACTGCTATCTCTGCAGCCATCTTCAGGGAAGTGATGTCCGAACAGAAAGTCGAAAGGTTATATAGATGTGGCTGTCTCAGGTGAAACGGGATTGGTTGGCGGATCGGCCAATCCGGGGCCGGGAATTGTCATCGCTCGTAAGCTCCGCCCCTCCCGGGATTACTGCGTGAAGTTTGGCGGGCGGCGAGCCCTGTTCCGCCGGTTGGAATTGGCAGAGACAGTGGACTCCAGCTCAGTCAGGCATGGACACCGGCCTTAGACCAACTCAGGCCCTCTTACAATCAAGGTCATGAAGATCACGGACCGAGGACGGCAACCGATTCCAACCGGCGGAACAGGGCTCGCCGCCCGCCAAACTTCACGCAGTAATCCCGGGAGGGGCGGAGCTTACGAGCGATGACAATTCCCGGCCCCGGATTGTCCGATCCGCCAACCAATCCCGTTTCACCTGAGACAGCCACATCTATATAACCTTTCGACTTTCTGTTCGGACATCACTTCCCTGAAGATGGCTGCAGAGATAGCAGTCGAAAGCTTGGAGCATTCCAAAATCTTAACTCGGCTGATATCCCGCGAAAACATATTAGCGAACCAACGCCGAGAAAGCCTCAAATCATACATTGTTGTTCCATATCCAAGTGGTCTATAAAGTGAGAAGAGATAGCACGTAACACCTGCACCGGCACCTTGTTCTCTGGAGATCAAGGATCCGTCGGTGTATAAATGAAGCCAGTTTTGTGGAGGGTACCTAATATTAATTGTCTCTAAAGACAGTTGTTTCATTATTTCAGTGTTTACTTCTGATTTCAGTATTTCTTCTGTTAAATTTAGATTATATTCTATATTTAATAGAGTTAAAGGGTATAATGTACAAGCATACATTTTTCTACACAAAGGCTGAAGTGAGAAAATTAACTTTTTTTTTTTTCAAAAGTTGTCAATTACCTTGATATCAAACTTAAATTCTTCGGCACTAATCACAAAGAAAATGACTTGTCCACAGTGACGTTCCCTGCTAATTAAATATTTAATTTAAACTTTCTAAGATAATCAATTGAAGGTATCATATGTGTTTATGACTAACAAATGCAGAAAGGTGGTGTGTACGAGTAGTATGGCTATATATGCATCTTCAGAGTAAAGAAACTGGCCACCCTACTCCATTATCTACTGGTCTAGTTGCCTCATAAGTGGTGCCTTCTTGGTATCACTTGTGAGGTTCAGACCTGTCTTCGGACAGTTGACTAAACAACAATGTCAACATTATTTTGGAAAATGTGTTAGGAAGTTATAATTTCTGCATATAAACCTACCTGCTTATTGTGTTAAATTCAGAATATAGAGTATGTTTACATGATATATTGGCATAATAAAATAGTTTGTATTTTCATTCATAGGTTTTTATATAGTATGCAGAACGTGTTGTCTACACGAGAAACCGAATTGGCATTAACAATGGGTCGCATGTTCAGCACAGATGAAGCATTAAAAATTGGTTTGATTGATGAAGTGGCATCAGACAAACAAGATGCAGTGTCTAAAGCTGAGAAATTTTTGATTGGCATGTCAAAAATACCAGGTAAGGAGTATTTTAATATGGCTGTGCTTGAAAATGCACACTTTCTTTTAACATAATGTTACAGATAAAAACTGCTATAGTAAGTGAGGTAAGACCTGTCCTGTCCATATCACCAGTGGGTATGTAGGGAAAGATAAGTTTTTAGTCTGAGCTGAACTTCCATGTTTATAGATTTGTGTAATATAACAACCGTCACCCCTCACACACACTAAACTTGTTTTCTGATCGCCTAACCTTTTTCTTCTCATGCAACTCACATGCCGGGTCTCGCCTCCTGAACTATACCATATAAAATCTGCTTCATGATATTCATATTTGTGAAATGTTGGTATTGTTAAGATGTAATATTGTCTATCAATAACCAGGTAGGTGGTAAACACTGGACTTGCATTTGGAAAGGCCTCTATTACACTATCAAATGTCTGTGTCACAGAATATGATAAAATTTTTTATCAAATATATATAATCAAATGTAAGATTTTTGGCCAGTTTGTCCAAGTAATGTTTAAGTTTGCTTAACGAATGTTAAATTAACAGTCTGTTTATTTTTAATGCTTTGTTAATGTATTTTCCATTTGTTCAACATAATTTTGTTTAAGATAACCAACACTTAACTATAACGTCTGTAAGCACTATTTTAACTACTCAACAGCAGTTGGTAATGATTCTACACATGTAAGACAATTTTTGATTGGCTAAAATTAATCTTTAAATTCTATATTATAGAGTGAGTCATGAAACTTGCATAAAATGACAACCTGTTATAGTAGGCCACGCTCCATAAACAAACAGTTGACAAATGAAAGTTGTAGGTGACGTGCTGAATAACAATTACAAAGTAAGGTTATATTTCCTCATTGCTATTATGGATACGAAATACGAAAGAAATAAAATAACACTGATGTATTTAAACAGTCCAAAGTATTTTTTAAATGTTATATTACCAGTCATATGCTAAACATTCCCTACAGAGAGACACAAAATATTAATTTCGCAACTTCTGTTTGAACAGCTGTGGAGACATCGGCCATATTTAACTAACTGTTAAACGAGTTAACTGCCCGAAATCCTACATTTAAAATTAACAATCTGTTAAACCAAACTGGTGTTGAAAACATACAATTTTATTAATTAACAAACTGTTTATTGTTTAACAGTCCTTAAATTTTCTAATATTACTTGGAAAAACCGGCCATTTGAGTATATTACACTATTGGCCGGTTTGTCCAAGTATTGTTAGAAGACTTAACGACTGTTAAACCTTCAACAGTTTGTTAAATACAGTTTTTCCATTTGTTCAACACCAGTTTGGCTTAACAGATTCTTAACCGTTTGTTAACTTTAAATGTAGGATTTCAGGCCGTTAACTCATTTAACACACAGTTAAACATGGCGGATAACACCACAGCTGTTCAGACAAAAGTTGTGAAAATAACATGTTATGTTTCTCTTTGAGGAATGTTTAGAGTAAGGGACGGTTTCACCAAGCTTCAGTAAATCAGTCCAAATGAAACATTTGGCCGGTTTGTCCAAGTAATGTTTAATTTGGCTTAACAAATGTTAAATTAACAGCTGGTTTATTTTTAACGTTTTGTTAAGATTTTTTTCATTTTTCCAACATAATTTTGTTTAAAATAACCAACACTTAACTTTAACTGTCGTTAATACTATTCTAACTACTCAACAGCAGTTGGTAATGATTTTGCATATATAAGACAACTTCTTATTGGCTGATATTATTATTTAAATTCTGTACTGTAGAGTATGTCATGAAACATGTGTAAAATCGTAACCTGTTACAGTAGCCATGATTCATACAGTACAGAGAGTTGATAAATGAAAGTTGCATTGACTACTATTGAATAATAATAATTATTATAAGTATGGTTATATTTTATAATGCTAAATATGAATTTCTGTTTAGAAAAACTCAGTATTATTACCACCAGGTGACAATAATTACACGAATGTGTGTGTAGTCAACTGTACACAAAACCCCAAGGAGAATTCCGTATCATATAAAATTCTCTAATTCAGGTCCATGTATAAATTATATGTAATTTTGTCCTAAAGAAGCAATTGCTGCTGAAACATTTTATTATTTACTCACTGCGTATTTTGAAGCACTATTGACATCGGCTATAGTTGAAGAGCCAGTAACATAGAATCTAGAGTTAATAATAGCTGGTGAATTGGAACAAGTGGCCTATTTCTGTTTCTAGGATATTCAAATCTGACTTCAATTTCTTGCCACGTTGAGATCGCACATTTCCTCAATATTAAATGGATAATAGCTCAGCATCGAAATAAGTGTCAGTATGATAATCAGTTGACTTATAAAGATTATCTTCCCTATATTAATATTCCAAAATATTTTTGAAATTATATATTACCAGTCTTATGGCCGGTTTCACAAAGCTTCATTAAGGTTTTAATGATTCATTAATGTATTTACTGGTTCATTAAATCATTTTTATATCTCACCAAGCATCTTTAGCCTAACAAACCAGTAAAACTATCATTAAATTTAGTGATAGAAATTTCCGTCTTTAAATTTTTAATTATTCATTAGTTGCAGTATAAAATGGCGGAACGTTTCGACGCAGAATTGTTATATCTGGAACTGCTCGAAAATTAAGAGTCAAATGGATATAATTTTAACCATTTAAAAACCGATCATTTTGAAAATTTGAATGACATAAAAATTCACAAAAGATACCGCGTCACGAAGATCATGGTACCGGTACTCAAAATTTTAGAACAAACTGATTGTAGGTTAGAATATCATAAAAACGGCTGAGACAAAGCTGAAACTAGTCAACTAGGTAACATACAACTGAGTTTTATTTTAAGACATGAAAGTGATTATTATAACTACATACCGGTATACCTAAGAAATATTAGTAAATTAATACATAATGTGCATTCAAACATAACAAAACTTAATTGGTATGTTAACTTTCATTTATTAGAATTATATTATAGCTAGCGATAAGATATGTTTGTACTGGCTTTAAAACAGAAGCGAAAGAGCTGGATTCTTGGAATTTATAATCGTTTTCTTTCCGATGGAAATTTAATTTTCCAGCAGGATAATCACCCCGCACACTCCGCCATGTACGTTCAAAAACGGTTCACGGAAAAGCATGGAAAAGAGGAGGATTGACAAATATCGAGACATCCCACCTCAAAATCCAGATCAGTTGTATTGTATGGTATTCATATATGCTTACAGCTAGAATATGGAACAAGTCAAAAAACTTAATACTATTATAAAATCTTAATTTATAGTCACAGTCTAGATGAAATATATACAGACGAGATTTACAATATAGTCTACTAGTACAACACATAGTTTTAGTATCAATTTCATGAAGTGTTATTGAATGTCATGAATTCACCTGCAGAATAGAAGGCGTGAGAAATTAGGTACCTCTTTAATTTGGCCCTAAATAATTTTATGTTTTGAGTTTCATTTTTTATATCGATAGGGAGGCTATTAAAAATTTTTACTGCCATATAACGCACTCCTTTTTGATAGCACGATAAACTTGCTGATGGAGTATGAAAGTCATTTTTTTGACGTGTATTTATGCTATGAACTGTTGAATTAGTTACAAAGTTTTCACGATTACATACGAGGAAGACTATTAATGAAAAGATATACTGACAAGCCATGGGCATTATTTGTAGTTTTTTGAAAATAGTCCTACACGATTCCCTAGATTTGGCACCTACTATTATTCTAATTACTCTTTTTTGTAATAGAAATACTATCTGTAGAATTTCCCCAGAATATTATTCCAAAACTCATTACCGAGTGGAAGTATGCAAAGTATATTGTTTTTAAGTTATTGATATTTACTATCTTTTGCATAGATCTAATAGCAAAACAAGCTGAATTTAGTTTGGGGGTAATTTCTTTAATATGATTTTTCCAATTTAACACATTATCGATTTTTAAGCCAAGAAATTTGGTTGTTGTAGTTTCTAATAGGGATCTATTGTTAACTATTGCGCTAGAAATTTGCGATGTTGAATTTGGACAGGATTTAAATTGAATTATGTTAGTTTTGTTACAATTTAATACTAATTTACAAGTTCCGGGATCAAGTTCTTGCTACCTGGGAAGATTTCGCTAAGGACCAGAACTATTTCCGCGATCTGGTGGACTCAATGCCCCGAAAATGCCAGGCAGTGATAGACGCCGGTGGCATGTGGACAATGTATTAGATCCACATGTGTATTTCTTTTATTTTTCTTTAATTTGTTTGTTTACCTTTGTTTTATTTCGGGAAGAAAATTGATCTCCCAAGAGTTTTTTAAATTCTCCTAGTGGAGCCAGAGTTGCGAAATAATTCGTTCCACTACGCAAAATAAAAAAAAAATGAAACGTAACATGCATAAAAATTAGTTACATTGATAAAAAAAAAAGGTTACCACCGAGATTCGAACATGGGTCCCTGGGATGCCAAGCCAACTCGCTACTGACTGCACTATCAGAGAGTCATGACGTAACCAGCGCGACGAGGCACATATAAGAGCTCGGCTAGAAGTCTACGGAGACACCGCACATATAAACGTACTCGTGTAAATATTTTAATGTTCAGTACTAATTAATGTTTCATTTGGACTGATTTACTGAAGCGTGGTGAAACCGGCCCTTACTCTAAACATTCCTCAAAGAGAAACATAACATGTTATTTTCACAACTTTTGTCTGAACAGCTGTGGTGTTATCCGCCATGTTTAACTGTTTGTTGAATGAGTTAACGGCCTGAAATCCTACATTTAAAGTTAACAAACGGTTAAGAAGCTGTTAAGCCAAACTGGTGTTGAACAAATGGAAAAACTGTATTTAACAAACTGTTGAAGGTTTAACAGTCGTTAAGTCTTCTAACAATACTTGGACAAACCGGCCCATTAACTAGTACTGAACATTGAAATATTTACACGATTACGCTTGTATGTGAGCTGTCCGTAGATGTCATGCCTAGCAGCTATATGTGCCTCGTCGCGCTGGTTACGTCGTGGTACCCAGATGGAGTAGTCAGTAGCGTGTTGGCTTGCTATCCCAGGGGCCCGTGTTCGGTTCTCGGCCATAACTTTTTTTTTTAACGTAACTAATTTTTATACATGTTACCATTCTTCATTTTTATAATTTTGTGTAGTGGAACTTATTATTTCGCAACTCTGGCTCCAGTACGAGAATTTAAAAAACTCTTGGGAGATCAATTTTCTTCCCGAAATAAAACAAAGATAAACAAACAAATTAAAGAAAAATAAAAGAAATACACATGTGGATCTGATACATTGTCCACATGCCACCGGCGTCTATCACTGCCTGCATTTTCGGGGCATTGAGTCCACCAGATCGCGGAAATAGTTCTGGTCCTTAGCGAAATCTTCCCAGGTAGCCAGAACTTGATCCCAGAACTGATCTGGATTTTGAGGTGGGATGTCTCGATATTTGTCAATCCTCCTCTTTTTCATGCTTTTCCGTGAACCGTCTTTGAGCGTTTATGGCGGTGTGCGCGGGGTGATTATCCTGCTGGAAAATTAAATTTCCATCGGAAAGAAAACGATTATAAATTCCAAGAATCCAGCTCTTTTGCTTCTGTTTTAAAGCCAGTACAAACATATCTTATCGCTAGCTATAATATAATTCTAATAAATGAAAGTTAACATACCAATTAAGTTTTGTTATGTTTGAATGCACATTATGTATTAATTTACTAATATTTCTTAGGTACCGATATGTAGTTATAATAATCACTTTCATGTCTTAAAATAAAACTCAGTTGTATGTTATCTAGTTGACTAGTTTCAGCTTTGTCTCAGCTGTTTTTATGATATTCTAACCTATGATCAGTTTCTTCTAAAATTTTGAGTACCGGTACCATGATCTTCGTGACGCGGTATCTTTTGTGAATTTTTGTGTCATTCAAATTTTCAAAATGATCGGTTTTTAAATGGTTAAAATTATATCCATTTGACTCTTAATTTTCGAGCAGTTCCAGATATAACAATTCTGCGTCGAAACGTTCCGCCATTTTATATTGCAACTAATGAATAATTAAAATTTTAAAGACGGAAATTTCTATCACTAAATTTAATTATAGTTTTACTGGTTTGTTAGGCTAAAGATGCTTGGTGAGATATAAAAATGATTTAATGAACCAGTAAATACATTAATGAATCATTAAAACCTTAATGAAGCTTTGTGAAACCGGCCATAAGACTGGTAATATATAATTTCAAAAATATTTTGGAATATTAATATAGGGAAGATAATCTTTATAAGTCAACTGATTATCATACTGACGCTTATTTCGATGCTGAGCTATTATCCATTTAATATTGAGGAAATGTGCGATCTCAACGTGGCAAGAAATTGAAGTCAGATTTGAATATCCTAGAAACAGAAATAGGCCATTTGTTCCAATTCACCAGCTATTATTAACTCTAGATTCTATGTTACTGGCTCTTCAACTATAGCCGATGTCAATAGTGCTTCAAAATACGCAGTGAGTAAATAATAAAATGTTTCAGCAGCAATTGCTTCTTTAGGACGAAATTACATATAATTTATACATGGACCTGAATTAGAGAATTTTATATGATACGGAATTCTCCTCGGGGTTTTGTGTACAGTTGACTACACACACATTCGTGTAATTATTGTCACCTGGTGGTAATAATGCTGAGATTTTTCTAAACAGAAATTCATATTTAGCATTATAAAATATAACCATACTTATAATAATTATTATTATTCAATAGTAGTCAATGCAACTTTCATTTATCAACTCTCTGTACTGTATGAATCATGGCTACTGTAACAGGTTACGATTTTACACATGTTTCATGACATACTCCACAGTACAGAATTTAAATAATAATATCAGCCAATAAGAAGTTGTCTTATATATGCAAAATCATTACCAACTGCTGTTGAGTAGTTAGAATAGTATTAACGACAGTTGAAGTTAAGTGTTGGTTATTTTAAACAAAATTATGTTGGAAAAATGAAAACAATCTTAACAAAACGTTAAAAATAAACCAGCTGTTAATTTAACATTTGTTAAGCCAAATTAAACATTACTTGGAAGAACTGGCCATAAGTCAAAGCTTTTATCATATCTTTCATCACAGTTCTAATAATGGATCCACAATAGTTCTATGCTTGTTGCAACTGTAAATGCAGTAATGGTTAATACATTAATACTAAAGAAGAAATCAAAGAAAATACGTATTTCGTCGGCTTAGAGTGTAAACCTACTAACTAATAAAAATAAAATTTCACAGGGGAAACAAAAGACTGAGTATAAATTAACTCTGAAGCTTTATCCAAAGTACAGATCTGGTCCTAAAGTTTCAGAGTTAATGTATACTCAGTCTTTTGTTTCCTCTGTAAAATTTCATTTTTTGTTATTTAGCAGGTTTACACTGTAAGCCAATGATATGGGTTAGAGATTGGGGTAGAGAGAAAAATACAAAAGGAATCCATCAAGCTCTACTGAGAGAACTTCAGTGTGAAGATGTGAAATCCTATATATATGAATGAATGAAAAGGGACGAAGAAAGAATGAATGATGTTTAAAATGGCAGGCAGGGTAAGCATCCCATGCCTCCATTGGTTTCCGACTAACAATTCACTAACTTTAGATCGAGGTTCCCAGCTAAAAGCCGTTTGCCCTCTCAACTAACAGTAGTGTATTTTCCCCTGTAAATGATTATATGAAAAATGTGCACGCTATCAGTTGAATTGTGAGTGAATGAATGAAGTGAAGTTAGCACCATGCCCCGCAGATGTTAATGAGAGGTGGAGAGTCCAGTGCTCTGGTCAGTTCTGTCCTAGTCACGTTTTTGTAGTGGCGCTAGGGAGACTCGTAACCTGTCCTATATATATGTGTGTGTGTGTGTATATATATATATATATATATATATATATATATATATATATATATATATATATACACACACACACACACTAAGTACTTAATAATGAATGATGAAACATTTCATGTGACTCATAATGCGATATTAAATATATATATATACACACACACACACACACACACACACAAAGTACTTAATAATGAATGATGAAACATTTCATGTGACTCATAATGCGATATTAAAAGTTTTGTGGTTTTCACAGACCATGTGTACTTAATGGCCGCCATTTTCTTTCTTCTCAGTCACAGATTTTATCAAAGGTAAAGATGATGACTATAACTTTTATCACAGAACTATGTCACAGCTAGATGTGATCAAAGATGCTATAAAAGATTTTATCATATATATTTATCAAACTTCTGTGACACAGAAATTTTATAGCATAATATAGACCAAAGTCCTGGGTTCAAATCCCAGATCCAGCAAATCTGATCAAGATTTATAGAGTGATTTATTCAACTGTAAAATAATTATGAATGTAGTTATTTACAAAGGTAAATGCTGGAATTGTTCCCATTTCCACTACAAACTTACAGATAATGTTGTACTGAATGTACAGTAGTGGCAAAAAAAACCGGACCGACCCTTGTAGCTGATTTCAGAGCCTTGTTCACTCCAGAACATGATATACTGGTAACTAAGACTTTCGTGGTTCGAATCCTGCCTGGGAAGGAAACTTTTTTTTGATCCTTATTCAGATTTATTCCCAATACTTTTCGATTGCTGGTAAAATTCTTGTTCTGGGAATAGTAAGTTAATTAAGTAGTAAAATATCGCTGCAATCGAAAAGTATTGGGAATAAATTTGAATAAGGAACAAAATAGTAATATGTGTTACAAGAGCTGTATGTTGAAGTTTTCATGTTCGAGGAAAAGAGTGAAAAAGCGAAACATAGTTAAGCTTTTTTAATTTCCGAGAATTGAAAGAAAACATACCGCTCGTGTATTGTACATTATTTTGTGCGAAGATCGTTTATTACATACCTGAAAGAGGAATTTCTAATTAGTTGCAATGAAATCTCCATCTTGGTTTCTGTTCAATGACGGCAAATTTGCAAAAAAAAAAAAAAAATCTATCTTCAACATTGTTGCTTTAAAATGTTTTCTGTGTTTACTATACTCCAGCAAGCCGTGATATACGTCTGTCTTTTTTTTCCCCCCACTCTATAAATGCGAACTTAAAACAAACGGTAAGGTTATGTAATGATTTATTTTTCATTTTAATATTTTAACAATATTATTTATATAATATTGCAGTAATAACATCGGCATCTGTAATCTTGTTATTTTTTCACGGCTTCCGTAATGTTACTTGCATCACGAATGCAGTAACTTTAGTGGAGTTGTAGAGTTTACTTAATTTTTGCAAATATTTAAAAACAATAATTAACAGTGCAATTTAGGTGAAATTGCAGTGGTAAGTTTCCAATTTATAATTATTACTATATTGAACGTCTCTAAAAATAATATGTTAAAAGCCTAAAGCAGTACACTTAAGCAGTAAGAAGAGGGAAATTGTTAGGTGTGTTAGGTTGGGAATACTGAATGTGGAATTTTAGACTTTCCGCAGATTGGTTTTGTGCGGAAACCAAGCAAATACGCACGATCTCGCACAAAAAAATTTCCTTCCCAGGCAAGATTCGAACCACAAAAGTCTTAGTTACCAGTCTATCGTGCTCTGGAGTGAACAAGGCTCTGAAATCGGTTACAATGGTCGGTCCAGTTTTTTTTGCCACTACTGTACATACTCGTAGTTGGCAAATGTGCTAATAGATAACAGCAGTACAGTGTAACAACAGCAGTATTGATAAGTCGCGTAGTTAAAGCAACTGTAATTAAAATAAATTAAAATGACTTGTTTCTTTTTGTTTTTCAGCAACAGCACGTAAATTGACAAAGTTAGTTTGCAGAGAAGAAGCTTTGAAGTGGCTGACGAAAAACAGAGAGCAAGATCTGCAACAGTTTTTGCATTTTGTTAACCTTGAAGCTGTTCAGAAAGGACTGCATCTTTATTTAGAAGCCCTTAAAAAGAAGTAAATAGCAGGTATAGTTCTCGCCAAACTTAGACGGCCTCATTCACACCACTCTTCGAACTTGGTGGCTCTGTCCTAAAACATAATAAATTATACAGTGCGTACCTGTTAGTTATGAAGTGTTGTCACTTTTTTTAAATAAAGCAGTTAGTAGCTGACTCTCACAAGTGTCTTATCAGCCACCATTGGCGAGCTTAGCATTGGACAGTACTAGAGGATTGTGGCAACATCGTATTTGAAATTACAGAGCCATTAATGCACTGCTACCTGCATAAATATAAACATTTGCTGCAAAATAAGCTGCTCTCTACTTGAGCTGAGGTCGTTTAAGTGTGATGATTAGGGCTAGGATTTTGATGACCTATAAATCATGAAAAAATGTCCTAAAAACAATGCATTTATGGACTAAAAATCTTTCAAAAATGCCCTTAAAAATGCCCTAAAATTGATCTTACATAACTGGCTTAGTAGGAATATTAATATTTAATCTAGTAATTAAATTAAATTCTACTCGTAGTACCAACATTCAAGTTTATTTAATTTTACATAATTTTTTCTTAGTACACTTTAATTAATTATTTTACCTGATGTAGTTCCATAGTCCACAACAAGGCCACTCTTATCAGAAACTAGCAGGTATAGAGGAGTCTATGTTGAAGGGTGATTGGATTGATCCATTACGTGGAGATGTACTACGTTAAAATGACAATATGTGTGTAGAAAAACGATTAAAATAATGGGTATTTACTTACTTACTGGCTTTTAAGGAACCCGAAGGTTCATTACTGCCCTCACATAAGCCCACCATTGGTCCCTATCCTGTGCAAGATTAATCCAGTCTCTATCATCATATCCCACCTCCCTCAAATCCGTTTTAATATTATCTTCCCATCCATGTCTCGGCCTCCCCAAAGGTCTTTTTCCCTCTGGCCGGCAGCCTCCCAACTAACACTCTATATGCATTTCTGGATTCCTCCATATGTGCTACATGACCTGCCCATCTCAAACGTCTGGATTTAATGTTAAATAATGGGTATTAGCTGAAAAAAATATGTAGAGAAAATATCAAAGGAACTAAATAATATTTTACATTAATAATGGGGATTTATGACCAAAATTAAATGTAAATACCCCAAAAATGACAGAATAAAACAAAAAATGCTCTTATGAGTTGTAAGAGGTAAAAAATGCCCTAACACATGTGTCTTAAAACACTCAGTTTATTACATAACATATAAATACTAAAGCAGCTATGTTTCTGGCTTACTAGAAAAAAGATGCAATTTCATCAAAATCCTAGCCCTAGTGATGATACGATTAACATTAAGTGGAATGATACTGTATTTACTAATTTAGTATTTCTCTTTCGTGTACATAATTTTTTATATGTGTATGAAAGCAGAAATCCCTAGAACAGGGTTGCAAAACTGTGCTACAATTGTGGCAGACATACAAGCTGGGACACGTAACTAATCCCGTTCTTTCAACCTTCACATCACTGGATGTGGTAGGGGGAGAAGAAAGATGTATTCAGTGTGCTTACGAAACATCATATACGTCATTGAAAGCCGAGGATTGTGGACAGGAGAACAAACTCTTTCCCCATGCTTCCACCCCCTCTCTTCCACGCTATTTTTTACTGAGATGGTTAGTCATAATTTTTCACAAAAATATACAGGTACAATTTATAATATACACCGATGTGCAAAAAAAAAGTGGAACGCTCGATAATTTTTTAACAATTATAATTAGAATCTTAATTACAATTGAGGGGCATTTTCACAAAACTCGTTATCTACATTTTTTCCGATTTTGAGGTTTTAGTGTAGCCTTATGTTTTTGGGTCAGGAGAATCCAATAGTGCTATCAGAATTAAGCTAAAGTTGGTAAGTATATCAGTAAATTGATCTTGAAATAAAAGAGATTTTTCAAAACTTGGTATCTACAGTTGTGTATTTTAGAAAAGAGCTCTCTTGAAAAAAACAAGATTTTGTAGATAACGAGTTTTGTGAAAATGCCCCTCAATTGTGAAGGTTCCAGAGCTATTGTAATCCCCAAAATGAGGGAAAACAAAACTTTGGTGCAACAACAGAAACATGGACTGAGAACTGTTTGGAACAATGGTATACTCTGTTGGTCACTTTCTCCCCATTCATAATGAAGGGCCCTTTGAAGCTCTTGCAGGGTTTCTGGCAGACGATATCGAGCTCGTAATTTTTTTCCCCAAGGTTCCCACAGGTGTTCAGTGAGGTTGAGATCAGGCTGCTTTAAACCCCCACATTGTCCAGAAATTGAGAGACTTATCGCGCTACACGCATTTTCATGCATTAGGATGAAGTTTTCTTTGACTCCATAGCCAAATGGAAAATGTTCCATTAGTACATAGCGGTCAGCATTATGAGCTCTATTTGCAATTGGCACCAGCTCTGTTCTTGCCACATCATTATAGCTCCTCCTCCAGATGGTATTCTTTCTGAGTAGTAGTGCTCTGCAAGCCTTCTCCACACTCTTTCTCCTGTAGATGTCTTGTGATTGTCCACATGCTCACATCCATCTGATGGAATTGACAAAGACGATTTTGAACCTGAACTGCAGTTGTGTACCAGTCCCTTAACACTTGCAATGTCATGAATCTGTTATTCTTTGTGGTTGTAGCTCTCTTTTGACCAGATCCTGGTCTCCGAGAGAATGCGTCTGACAGCTCTGTGAATGCTTTCTATTGAAGTTCCAAGGCTATTCGTGATATATCTGTAACTTTGGCCATCAACAATTAAAGCTACTGCTCTTACTGAATTTTCTGCACTTAAAGGCATCTCGAAATTGTGACAGATTATCTTTTACAGAATAAACGAAAATAGAAATCATGGAAAACATAGAAACATTACACACTAAAAATACTGGAATTCCCTAGCTGTAAAATTTTATTTCCCTGTTGTCCAAAAAATTACAGCAATACAACTAATGCAGTGTTAAGAGTTGTTCATGAATGCGAGGGGTGGTGGAAATCTTCTATTGTATGAGATGGTCTCTCCTAATTGTGTAAATATCTGTACATATAGGATAACTTATAAAATTGTAATGTTTTTATTGGAAAATTGTAGTTTATCAAAGTGTTCCACTTTTTTTTTTGCACTTCAATGTATAAAATTAATATAAAAATCTTGATAGTTTTAAAAGTACCAGGGCGACACCCTGGCTGACTACACCCCTGCTTGCTTCACAGTCCTTATGTCTTCCTTTTTTTCTGTATTTTCAATCATTTAGAATATTAAATCAATGGTTAATTTGCTCCCATTGAAAACTAGAGCTGTTTCAATAACTTATCAGTTATCAGGGTGATCTTTTTTTTTTTTTTTTTTTTTTTTTCATTATACAAAATATAGTGCATTAAAAAACTTCCCCCATAGTGAGTAAAATGCTCAGAAATCTGCTAGGTATGAAAAGCAGATGGTAGCTGTCTGGGCATTCGTGGACTGGGTGAGGCCTACTAACCTTCACTGAGGATTACACTAAGGCCACCAACCTTCACATTTATTGCATCTTCGGATGAAGCCATTTAATGTAAATTTGTCCAAAACTAATTTCATATATCCACCTAAATCATACAGTGTATAAATGAAATGAAATAAGAATGCCTTTTATGTACAATCAAGGAAACAGAAGTTCATCTCCATATTTGGGTACATATTAAATGATTTCATTTTATGTATATCTTTTGAATAATGGCTCCAGAAAGTGAACTATTATAGTCCCGATGCTGTTATTTCTGGCGTGACTCTGCCTCTTTGCTTACGTCTTAGAAAGTGAAGGCTCTTTAAAGTCTATGTAGGTAATATTGTTCGCCATTTTTGTTCTTACGTTGCCAAGCTACCATACGAGGAATCTATTTGCCACACCGTTAAACATTATCATGTCGTAGCTTCTATGATAATAAATCAAACGCAATGTAATTCAGCAAATAATTGAGCGGCAAATAACGTCTTCGTGTGCTTTCTGCGAACGCCAACGAAAGAGCTAAAATGGCGGGCGATTATATGAAGTATTTATCGAGCCTTAAGAAATGAATCAGCGAATCACAAGATGCACACGTTTAAATGTAGCCGACCTGCAACACGATTGGCTGCCGGAAATTAGAGTGACGGGACTATAACAGTCATAATTTGTAATATGATAACAGAACCGAATTGTTACGAAATGTGTAAGAATGAGAAAACACACGTCATCTTCATGACACTTTTAACATTTTAATTTAGCCTATCACATAAGTGAGTGAACTGATTGTAAAATCTTTATGAAAATATTTTTCTCAAGGTAAAGTTACGAAATTGTTTGCATTGTCTATCATATTTTTTGTACACTTTGTTTCCTGTTTTTACTATATATTACTGTATTATTGCTGTACACAGCAAACATTAATGAGAGCATGGGGGAGTGAAAAATCGGACAACAAAGATATAAGATCATTGTGCATGGAGTTTTTACGAGATGAAAAGATAGAGAGTAAAGTTACAGTGTATATTTCATATTAACTACTTGAACATTTCTTGGTCAATATTCGAATAATTATAGAATTAATTATACATCTTGATTACACAGCTTTTAATACTATATCACTTCGGAAAACATATTGTCTGTCTTTCTCGTGTTAAATTTTACATTACCTCGTTAACAAGCTGAAACATGTTAATGAGGTAATGCAAAATTTAACACGAGAAAGACACATAATATGTTTTCCGAAGAATTAATTAATTTCCACTTGTGTCGTACCATATATTGTAATAGTCTGATACCTTTGTCAAAATTGTTATTATTACTTATATTACAATTACTGTATCTGCTTTCTGTTATTTTGTGCTCTAACAGAAGTTTATCTGTTTATACCATTTTCAATGAATGGTAGCGAAGTTTATGTAAGAAGTTTTTGTTACACATTTTTGTTTTTGGTAATCAATTCAATTCTGTTTGATAAAAATATACAAAATTCATGACTTAGTTGTCAAGCGCACGGTATTGGAAACCACAAGCGATATTTTGGATCTCTTGTTTCTAGACATGTATAATCATAATCATCTTAGTTTTTATAAAGGACAGGCCCTTCTATTCATTTCAAACTTGTTATGTTGGGGATTGGTAGGTAACATAGAGAAAAGATTCTTACTGAACATGACAGTTAAAGGCTCCACTTCGTTCATTGAGAGATGAGCCTTTATCTGTTGGATTTGGAGCACTGCCAGTGTTAGACAAGCAAGCATATTCTTTAATAAAATAGGAGTGAAATGTTTTAATGTCTACTAAATACTGAACAGGTGCTGCATTACATAAACTATATAGCCCTATAATTTATATTTTAAAAGGGCATTTATGATTAAATACATTTAAGTATAAAAAGAATGCATAAAACTCAGGAATGAAATGATCACAACACTGAATTGAACTTTGTGATTCAAATAATTTTAATTTTTATACTACATGAAATTATTGTAAATTAGAATATACTGGACTAAACATCGAAAAGAAACAAATGAGATAAGTTTACTGTAGATTTCTAATGTTTGACAAATATATTTTATAGGTACTGGAGTTTTTAGCCTTTCCTTTTATATAATGTGAAATTGTTGTTATGGATTTTTTTATTTTGTTGTACTTCTTCAAATAAATGTTTATAATAAAATTCGATGCTTGTGAATTTTACACCCTTCAATACCATCAAAGATTTGGCAAATCATCCTTTCCCATATGTGCTTTCCAATACAGCCTGACTCTGGTTACTGTTGTTGACCTCTGTGGATAAGAATTCTGTATTCTTTAGGTTGAAAATGTCAAAATTTATAAATATTATGAGAATTGTAAGTTAAATTTTTAAACCGTCTCTACTGCAAAGATTTATGTAGGTAATTTTGGCAAGACCATTACTTGGAAGTGAGGCTTGGGCTATAAAAAGTCGATCAGCAGTGTGATAGCTTATATGAGAAGGAAAAAGCTGTGTATTCACATTTGGAAATTTTTCATGAATTTAATAGAGCACATAGAGAGGATGGCTAATGGGAGGAAATTAAACAACTCTTACACTACCAATGCAAAGAGAAGTTTGGGACGACCAAATAAATGAGTGAGACCGTGCCTAAAACTCGGAAGGATGGTGGTACGAGGTTGGCTGGTCAAACAAAGATTTGATGGGAGTATACTGTTCATATGGAGAGGGTGAGAATGAATATAACCATCCCTTCTCTACCTACTTACTTTACAATTTATGACTCCGTAGGCGGTGACGTCACTCTCCGCATTCCCTAGTAACCAAGTTGTTTATCTCTACCATGTTTTGTTAAATGGTGCTCATTGTTACTGCAAACTGCAATTAATTGATTTCAATGGAGCACTGGACCGAGCAACAGTGTTGCCATACCTACTGATTAAGCAGGAGATTTCCTGTTTTTCCATTGAATCTACTGCTCTACTTCTTTTTTTTGTCAAAAGTCCGAATTTCTCCTTCGTTTTTGGCATGCTGCAGTCATCTGGTTCTGTGCCCGGATTTTCAATTTATTACACATTATGTTATGTCACCATGTCTTACTTTTGCATCTTATACACAAGTCAAACAATGTTTTCATTTGTCTCCCCAACGAGTTAGAAGTAAGAATATTCTTCCAGCTCGTTGTGTCTCCCTGCTCATAACGCGTCGCCACAATGATGCTTAAAGGAGCAAGAACACGTGAAATAGTGAGAGAATGAAGTGTAGGTAATGGTATTTTTGTGTTACATATCGTGCACATTGATCTTTTAAATAAGTGAAAGTGTCCCAGCAAGAAAGAAATGTAAATACTCCTTCCTAGAATTATAAATCAGAGTCGGAAAATTATGAATAGTTTAAAGGGTAGTTATGCAAAAACAGGAAAAGGGATCATTTTTCATCTATTATAATCACAGCTAATGCAGTACTGTCTTTAATGTCATCTTTAAAATAAATCTCGTTCTATCGAAAATCATTTGTCAATATACGAAAAACTCCTGATCAATACATTTTAATGCGAAACATTGTCAATGAGACATTACTGTGTAAAAACAGAATTGCATGACTTATTTACATACGCAGAGTAAAGATAACAGTAGTAATATTTAGCAAAATTGTTCCATTTCATTGGTTAGGGATGTGTTATATAGTAATACAACAGTATCATCTTTATTACAGTATACACTGTTTTGTAATTAATATTATAATACGAAGAGAAAATTCATGTTTATTAATCTACTGTAAAGTCCTGTTTTTTTCGGTGGTTTTCTCCTGATTTTCGTAAGTAGGTCATGGCAACACTGCCGGGGAACAGTGCTGCTATGAGGTTTCATCAACTGGAATATTCGATCCATTATTTATTGAGACAGGCCGGAAATGCAGTGACTGTTAAATTTCTAAAAATATTTCTTTGTTTACTTAACAAAATAAAGAACGACAATAAAAAAAAGAAGCTCTGATTGAGATTCTGGCTGACAGTATTCCTATTATTAGGCAGTGTATCTCACTTGACGATATGTATCAAAGGAAGAACAATAATTGTTGGTATGCATCTGAAGTCTGATTAGTGAGGTTCAGACCTGTCTTCGAACCACTGCCTGCTGGATCACATCCTATGGCTGCTTACACTGCCTGCCCAATCAACGCTTATGCGCAAGTAGCTGCTAGGTGGCAGTTAGTGAATTTGCATATACTGATAATGTTAATAGCGGTGAGCACTGCCTGCCATCTAGCGGCAAAATAACTTTAATTGAGCAAGCAGTTTACGCAGCTATAGGATGCGATCCAGCAGGCAATGCTTCGAACAGTTGACTAAACAACAACAAAAAAAGACAATAATTTATTAAAAAACGTTTAATTTTTCAGGTTTATAGATATTCATTAATGTGAAAACTGTTTCGAGTGATACTAGATTGTGAGCAGAAAGTTCTCTCCTAAATTATCACAAATATACAAAGTAGATTTTAGAATGTGCACTCATATGGCTTTCAGATACTACTAATCTTCTGTTGCTTCATTTTCATCTTTGCCGTTTTCTTTTGATTCTGCAACTGTGGCTTCGGCTTCACTTTTTGAGTCTTCAGCATTGGCTGCTGTCATACTGTGACTTTTCCTTTCTGTTATGGAAACTTCTCCTTCATCTTCTACTCCTTCGTTTTCTTTTTCTTCTTCTTCTTCTTCTTGATCAAAGATAATTTCTGAGATTTCATCTGGAGGTGGCAAAGCAGCTAGTGTTAAATTGTGAAGATCTTCAAATTCTTCCCTTTGGATGTCCAGGAAGTGATTTATCTCTATTATTAATTTCCGAGAGTATTCAATTCTTTCTCTGCAAAAATTAATGGTGCTGTATGAGTTGTATGTAATTTTTCATTATATGGGTATTTTACAGCAATATGCCTGAAATGAGTTTTGTAGATGTAGTGGGAAAGATAAGGATGCGTGATAAACCATCTGTATGCTCACATTAGACATTAGTAACAAATCCAGAAATCTATATTGGGCAGGAACCAGGTGCAGTGGAAAAAGTGTACCTTGGATGTAGGAAATAAAAGGGTAAATTTACATCAATTTAAAAACTATTGTAAGCTTCACTGAAAGTCAGTTTGTTTCTTATTATCATGGACCAGTAATAATTCTGAATACTGTCAGTGACAAAATAGTCCTCTCTGGAAAAATTTCTTTGATCACACTGAGTTTTAACTACCTCCGTGTGTGTGTGCTTGCGTACTTGTTTCTTTCTTTTTTTTTTTTTCTTCAAATTAGCATACTTTCATTAATTTTGCTTCAGTAAACTTATATTTTACATGGAAGATGAGAAAGTCTCAAATATACAGTCATCCCCTAACCTATGAGGTTCTATGTATTCATACTTATATCCATTTTGTGAGCAAGTTTGCAACAGTTTCAATTTGTTAAGATGTTTAAAAAATTGTGAAGACGGTACTAACAATGCCAATGTTCAAAGTTCACATGTCATTCTACATTATATTTACAGTATTACATTACATTATTCTACATTATGATTGTTTGGCCAAACACCTGCATAGAATTGGATTATATCAATCCCCTAACTGTCCATTGTGCAACTCAAACCAAGAAATGGATTCGGAACACCTCAAAATCTGTGCTTCAGTGACTGGTCATGATAATATCTTTGAAAAATATTGGAGTGCAAGAGGTCAAATGACTTTATTGTCAAACGCCTGGCATTAGAAAGCAACAACAACATTATATTTACATTATTCCACTTCCAAAGCATCTTCAGATTTAATAATCCAATTGCTGATGAGGAATCCATGTTGGTTTAATGTACAAGTCATCAATCAAGCAAGCATTTTCGTTTACTAGCTACTACGGAGTTGATTGCTATGCACTATGTAGCTTTGGATCATGACTTCTGACGTCACATCCGGCTTTTTTAGACAACTATCTAGTTCACTTCAGCTGAAAATGTAGCTTTGAGACACGGCCTAACTAGAATACAGCAAGTCTTTAAATTTATCTTTTAGAGCTGATGTGGCCTCTATCAGGCCTGGAGCATAAATAATTTTTATAAGTTAAAGTACAACACAATAAGTTACATATGCATTACTATAATAAAGCAGGTATGTGAACTTATCTTTAGAGATGATGTGAGTTCTACCAGGGCCCACGAATGCAGTAACTTTAGTGGAGTTGTAGAGTTTACTTAATTTTTGCAAATATTTAAAAACAATAATTAACAGTGCAATTTAGGTGAAATTGCAGTGGTAAGTTTCCAATTTATAATTATTACTATATTGAACGTCTCTAAAAATAATATGTTAAAAGCCTAAAGCAGTACACTTAAGCAGTAAGAAGAGGGAAATTGTTAGGTGTGTTAGGTTGGGAATACTGAATGTGGAATTTTAGACTTTCCGCAGATTGGTTTTGTGCGGAAACCAAGCAAATACGCACGATCTCGCACAAAAAAATTTCCTTCCCAGGCAAGATTCGAACCACAAAAGTCTTAGTTACCAGTCTATCGTGCTCTGGAGTGAACAAGGCTCTGAAATCGGTTACAATGGTCGGTCCAGTTTTTTTTGCCACTACTGTACATACTCGTAGTTGGCAAATGTGCTAATAGATAACAGCAGTACAGTGTAACAACAGCAGTATTGATAAGTCGCGTAGTTAAAGCAACTGTAATTAAAATAAATTAAAATGACTTGTTTCTTTTTGTTTTTCAGCAACAGCACGTAAATTGACAAAGTTAGTTTGCAGAGAAGAAGCTTTGAAGTGGCTGACGAAAAACAGAGAGCAAGATCTGCAACAGTTTTTGCATTTTGTTAACCTTGAAGCTGTTCAGAAAGGACTGCATCTTTATTTAGAAGCCCTTAAAAAGAAGTAAATAGCAGGTATAGTTCTCGCCAAACTTAGACGGCCTCATTCACACCACTCTTCGAACTTGGTGGCTCTGTCCTAAAACATAATAAATTATACAGTGCGTACCTGTTAGTTATGAAGTGTTGTCACTTTTTTTAAATAAAGCAGTTAGTAGCTGACTCTCACAAGTGTCTTATCAGCCACCATTGGCGAGCTTAGCATTGGACAGTACTAGAGGATTGTGGCAACATCGTATTTGAAATTACAGAGCCATTAATGCACTGCTACCTGCATAAATATAAACATTTGCTGCAAAATAAGCTGCTCTCTACTTGAGCTGAGGTCGTTTAAGTGTGATGATTAGGGCTAGGATTTTGATGACCTATAAATCATGAAAAAATGTCCTAAAAACAATGCATTTATGGACTAAAAATCTTTCAAAAATGCCCTTAAAAATGCCCTAAAATTGATCTTACATAACTGGCTTAGTAGGAATATTAATATTTAATCTAGTAATTAAATTAAATTCTACTCGTAGTACCAACATTCAAGTTTATTTAATTTTACATAATTTTTTCTTAGTACACTTTAATTAATTATTTTACCTGATGTAGTTCCATAGTCCACAACAAGGCCACTCTTATCAGAAACTAGCAGGTATAGAGGAGTCTATGTTGAAGGGTGATTGGATTGATCCATTACGTGGAGATGTACTACGTTAAAATGACAATATGTGTGTAGAAAAACGATTAAAATAATGGGTATTTACTTACTTACTGGCTTTTAAGGAACCCGAAGGTTCATTACTGCCCTCACATAAGCCCACCATTGGTCCCTATCCTGTGCAAGATTAATCCAGTCTCTATCATCATATCCCACCTCCCTCAAATCCGTTTTAATATTATCTTCCCATCCATGTCTCGGCCTCCCCAAAGGTCTTTTTCCCTCTGGCCGGCAGCCTCCCAACTAACACTCTATATGCATTTCTGGATTCCTCCATATGTGCTACATGACCTGCCCATCTCAAACGTCTGGATTTAATGTTAAATAATGGGTATTAGCTGAAAAAAATATGTAGAGAAAATATCAAAGGAACTAAATAATATTTTACATTAATAATGGGGATTTATGACCAAAATTAAATGTAAATACCCCAAAAATGACAGAATAAAACAAAAAATGCTCTTATGAGTTGTAAGAGGTAAAAAATGCCCTAACACATGTGTCTTAAAACACTCAGTTTATTACATAACATATAAATACTAAAGCAGCTATGTTTCTGGCTTACTAGAAAAAAGATGCAATTTCATCAAAATCCTAGCCCTAGTGATGATACGATTAACATTAAGTGGAATGATACTGTATTTACTAATTTAGTATTTCTCTTTCGTGTACATAATTTTTTATATGTGTATGAAAGCAGAAATCCCTAGAACAGGGTTGCAAAACTGTGCTACAATTGTGGCAGACATACAAGCTGGGACACGTAACTAATCCCGTTCTTTCAACCTTCACATCACTGGATGTGGTAGGGGGAGAAGAAAGATGTATTCAGTGTGCTTACGAAACATCATATACGTCATTGAAAGCCGAGGATTGTGGACAGGAGAACAAACTCTTTCCCCATGCTTCCACCCCCTCTCTTCCACGCTATTTTTTACTGAGATGGTTAGTCATAATTTTTCACAAAAATATACAGGTACAATTTATAATATACACCGATGTGCAAAAAAAAAGTGGAACGCTCGATAATTTTTTAACAATTATAATTAGAATCTTAATTACAATTGAGGGGCATTTTCACAAAACTCGTTATCTACATTTTTTCCGATTTTGAGGTTTTAGTGTAGCCTTATGTTTTTGGGTCAGGAGAATCCAATAGTGCTATCAGAATTAAGCTAAAGTTGGTAAGTATATCAGTAAATTGATCTTGAAATAAAAGAGATTTTTCAAAACTTGGTATCTACAGTTGTGTATTTTAGAAAAGAGCTCTCTTGAAAAAAACAAGATTTTGTAGATAACGAGTTTTGTGAAAATGCCCCTCAATTGTGAAGGTTCCAGAGCTATTGTAATCCCCAAAATGAGGGAAAACAAAACTTTGGTGCAACAACAGAAACATGGACTGAGAACTGTTTGGAACAATGGTATACTCTGTTGGTCACTTTCTCCCCATTCATAATGAAGGGCCCTTTGAAGCTCTTGCAGGGTTTCTGGCAGACGATATCGAGCTCGTAATTTTTTTCCCCAAGGTTCCCACAGGTGTTCAGTGAGGTTGAGATCAGGCTGCTTTAAACCCCCACATTGTCCAGAAATTGAGAGACTTATCGCGCTACACGCATTTTCATGCATTAGGATGAAGTTTTCTTTGACTCCATAGCCAAATGGAAAATGTTCCATTAGTACATAGCGGTCAGCATTATGAGCTCTATTTGCAATTGGCACCAGCTCTGTTCTTGCCACATCATTATAGCTCCTCCTCCAGATGGTATTCTTTCTGAGTAGTAGTGCTCTGCAAGCCTTCTCCACACTCTTTCTCCTGTAGATGTCTTGTGATTGTCCACATGCTCACATCCATCTGATGGAATTGACAAAGACGATTTTGAACCTGAACTGCAGTTGTGTACCAGTCCCTTAACACTTGCAATGTCATGAATCTGTTATTCTTTGTGGTTGTAGCTCTCTTTTGACCAGATCCTGGTCTCCGAGAGAATGCGTCTGACAGCTCTGTGAATGCTTTCTATTGAAGTTCCAAGGCTATTCGTGATATATCTGTAACTTTGGCCATCAACAATTAAAGCTACTGCTCTTACTGAATTTTCTGCACTTAAAGGCATCTCGAAATTGTGACAGATTATCTTTTACAGAATAAACGAAAATAGAAATCATGGAAAACATAGAAACATTACACACTAAAAATACTGGAATTCCCTAGCTGTAAAATTTTATTTCCCTGTTGTCCAAAAAATTACAGCAATACAACTAATGCAGTGTTAAGAGTTGTTCATGAATGCGAGGGGTGGTGGAAATCTTCTATTGTATGAGATGGTCTCTCCTAATTGTGTAAATATCTGTACATATAGGATAACTTATAAAATTGTAATGTTTTTATTGGAAAATTGTAGTTTATCAAAGTGTTCCACTTTTTTTTTTTGCACTTCAATGTATAAAATTAATATAAAAATCTTGATAGTTTTAAAAGTACCAGGGCGACACCCTGGCTGACTACACCCCTGCTTGCTTCACAGTCCTTATGTCTTCCTTTTTTTCTGTATTTTCAATCATTTAGAATATTAAATCAATGGTTAATTTGCTCCCATTGAAAACTAGAGCTGTTTCAATAACTTATCAGTTATCAGGGTGATCTTTTTTTTTTTTTTTTTTTTTTTTCATTATACAAAATATAGTGCATTAAAAAACTTCCCCCATAGTGAGTAAAATGCTCAGAAATCTGCTAGGTATGAAAAGCAGATGGTAGCTGTCTGGGCATTCGTGGACTGGGTGAGGCCTACTAACCTTCACTGAGGATTACACTAAGGCCACCAACCTTCACATTTATTGCATCTTCGGATGAAGCCATTTAATGTAAATTTGTCCAAAACTAATTTCATATATCCACCTAAATCATACAGTGTATAAATGAAATGAAATAAGAATGCCTTTTATGTACAATCAAGGAAACAGAAGTTCATCTCCATATTTGGGTACATATTAAATGATTTCATTTTATGTATATCTTTTGAATAATGGCTCCAGAAAGTGAACTATTATAGTCCCGATGCTGTTATTTCTGGCGTGACTCTGCCTCTTTGCTTACGTCTTAGAAAGTGAAGGCTCTTTAAAGTCTATGTAGGTAATATTGTTCGCCATTTTTGTTCTTACGTTGCCAAGCTACCATACGAGGAATCTATTTGCCACACCGTTAAACATTATCATGTCGTAGCTTCTATGATAATAAATCAAACGCAATGTAATTCAGCAAATAATTGAGCGGCAAATAACGTCTTCGTGTGCTTTCTGCGAACGCCAACGAAAGAGCTAAAATGGCGGGCGATTATATGAAGTATTTATCGAGCCTTAAGAAATGAATCAGCGAATCACAAGATGCACACGTTTAAATGTAGCCGACCTGCAACACGATTGGCTGCCGGAAATTAGAGTGACGGGACTATAACAGTCATAATTTGTAATATGATAACAGAACCGAATTGTTACGAAATGTGTAAGAATGAGAAAACACACGTCATCTTCATGACACTTTTAACATTTTAATTTAGCCTATCACATAAGTGAGTGAACTGATTGTAAAATCTTTATGAAAATATTTTTCTCAAGGTAAAGTTACGAAATTGTTTGCATTGTCTATCATATTTTTTGTACACTTTGTTTCCTGTTTTTACTATATATTACTGTATTATTGCTGTACACAGCAAACATTAATGAGAGCATGGGGGAGTGAAAAATCGGACAACAAAGATATAAGATCATTGTGCATGGAGTTTTTACGAGATGAAAAGATAGAGAGTAAAGTTACAGTGTATATTTCATATTAACTACTTGAACATTTCTTGGTCAATATTCGAATAATTATAGAATTAATTATACATCTTGATTACACAGCTTTTAATACTATATCACTTCGGAAAACATATTGTCTGTCTTTCTCGTGTTAAATTTTACATTACCTCGTTAACAAGCTGAAACATGTTAATGAGGTAATGCAAAATTTAACACGAGAAAGACACATAATATGTTTTCCGAAGAATTAATTAATTTCCACTTGTGTCGTACCATATATTGTAATAGTCTGATACCTTTGTCAAAATTGTTATTATTACTTATATTACAATTACTGTATCTGCTTTCTGTTATTTTGTGCTCTAACAGAAGTTTATCTGTTTATACCATTTTCAATGAATGGTAGCGAAGTTTATGTAAGAAGTTTTTGTTACACATTTTTGTTTTTGGTAATCAATTCAATTCTGTTTGATAAAAATATACAAAATTCATGACTTAGTTGTCAAGCGCACGGTATTGGAAACCACAAGCGATATTTTGGATCTCTTGTTTCTAGACATGTATAATCATAATCATCTTAGTTTTTATAAAGGACAGGCCCTTCTATTCATTTCAAACTTGTTATGTTGGGGATTGGTAGGTAACATAGAGAAAAGATTCTTACTGAACATGACAGTTAAAGGCTCCACTTCGTTCATTGAGAGATGAGCCTTTATCTGTTGGATTTGGAGCACTGCCAGTGTTAGACAAGCAAGCATATTCTTTAATAAAATAGGAGTGAAATGTTTTAATGTCTACTAAATACTGAACAGGTGCTGCATTACATAAACTATATAGCCCTATAATTTATATTTTAAAAGGGCATTTATGATTAAATACATTTAAGTATAAAAAGAATGCATAAAACTCAGGAATGAAATGATCACAACACTGAATTGAACTTTGTGATTCAAATAATTTTAATTTTTATACTACATGAAATTATTGTAAATTAGAATATACTGGACTAAACATCGAAAAGAAACAAATGAGATAAGTTTACTGTAGATTTCTAATGTTTGACAAATATATTTTATAGGTACTGGAGTTTTTAGCCTTTCCTTTTATATAATGTGAAATTGTTGTTATGGATTTTTTTATTTTGTTGTACTTCTTCAAATAAATGTTTATAATAAAATTCGATGCTTGTGAATTTTACACCCTTCAATACCATCAAAGATTTGGCAAATCATCCTTTCCCATATGTGCTTTCCAATACAGCCTGACTCTGGTTACTGTTGTTGACCTCTGTGGATAAGAATTCTGTATTCTTTAGGTTGAAAATGTCAAAATTTATAAATATTATGAGAATTGTAAGTTAAATTTTTAAACCGTCTCTACTGCAAAGATTTATGTAGGTAATTTTGGCAAGACCATTACTTGGAAGTGAGGCTTGGGCTATAAAAAGTCGATCAGCAGTGTGATAGCTTATATGAGAAGGAAAAAGCTGTGTATTCACATTTGGAAATTTTTCATGAATTTAATAGAGCACATAGAGAGGATGGCTAATGGGAGGAAATTAAACAACTCTTACACTACCAATGCAAAGAGAAGTTTGGGACGACCAAATAAATGAGTGAGACCGTGCCTAAAACTCGGAAGGATGGTGGTACGAGGTTGGCTGGTCAAACAAAGATTTGATGGGAGTATACTGTTCATATGGAGAGGGTGAGAATGAATATAACCATCCCTTCTCTACCTACTTACTTTACAATTTATGACTCCGTAGGCGGTGACGTCACTCTCCGCATTCCCTAGTAACCAAGTTGTTTATCTCTACCATGTTTTGTTAAATGGTGCTCATTGTTACTGCAAACTGCAATTAATTGATTTCAATGGAGCACTGGACCGAGCAACAGTGTTGCCATACCTACTGATTAAGCAGGAGATTTCCTGTTTTTCCATTGAATCTACTGCTCTACTTCTTTTTTTTGTCAAAAGTCCGAATTTCTCCTTCGTTTTTGGCATGCTGCAGTCATCTGGTTCTGTGCCCGGATTTTCAATTTATTACACATTATGTTATGTCACCATGTCTTACTTTTGCATCTTATACACAAGTCAAACAATGTTTTCATTTGTCTCCCCAACGAGTTAGAAGTAAGAATATTCTTCCAGCTCGTTGTGTCTCCCTGCTCATAACGCGTCGCCACAATGATGCTTAAAGGAGCAAGAACACGTGAAATAGTGAGAGAATGAAGTGTAGGTAATGGTATTTTTGTGTTACATATCGTGCACATTGATCTTTTAAATAAGTGAAAGTGTCCCAGCAAGAAAGAAATGTAAATACTCCTTCCTAGAATTATAAATCAGAGTCGGAAAATTATGAATAGTTTAAAGGGTAGTTATGCAAAAACAGGAAAAGGGATCATTTTTCATCTATTATAATCACAGCTAATGCAGTACTGTCTTTAATGTCATCTTTAAAATAAATCTCGTTCTATCGAAAATCATTTGTCAATATACGAAAAACTCCTGATCAATACATTTTAATGCGAAACATTGTCAATGAGACATTACTGTGTAAAAACAGAATTGCATGACTTATTTACATACGCAGAGTAAAGATAACAGTAGTAATATTTAGCAAAATTGTTCCATTTCATTGGTTAGGGATGTGTTATATAGTAATACAACAGTATCATCTTTATTACAGTATACACTGTTTTGTAATTAATATTATAATACGAAGAGAAAATTCATGTTTATTAATCTACTGTAAAGTCCTGTTTTTTTCGGTGGTTTTCTCCTGATTTTCGTAAGTAGGTCATGGCAACACTGCCGGGGAACAGTGCTGCTATGAGGTTTCATCAACTGGAATATTCGATCCATTATTTATTGAGACAGGCCGGAAATGCAGTGACTGTTAAATTTCTAAAAATATTTCTTTGTTTACTTAACAAAATAAAGAACGACAATAAAAAAAAGAAGCTCTGATTGAGATTCTGGCTGACAGTATTCCTATTATTAGGCAGTGTATCTCACTTGACGATATGTATCAAAGGAAGAACAATAATTGTTGGTATGCATCTGAAGTCTGATTAGTGAGGTTCAGACCTGTCTTCGAACCACTGCCTGCTGGATCACATCCTATGGCTGCTTACACTGCCTGCCCAATCAACGCTTATGCGCAAGTAGCTGCTAGGTGGCAGTTAGTGAATTTGCATATACTGATAATGTTAATAGCGGTGAGCACTGCCTGCCATCTAGCGGCAAAATAACTTTAATTGAGCAAGCAGTTTACGCAGCTATAGGATGCGATCCAGCAGGCAATGCTTCGAACAGTTGACTAAACAACAACAAAAAAAGACAATAATTTATTAAAAAACGTTTAATTTTTCAGGTTTATAGATATTCATTAATGTGAAAACTGTTTCGAGTGATACTAGATTGTGAGCAGAAAGTTCTCTCCTAAATTATCACAAATATACAAAGTAGATTTTAGAATGTGCACTCATATGGCTTTCAGATACTACTAATCTTCTGTTGCTTCATTTTCATCTTTGCCGTTTTCTTTTGATTCTGCAACTGTGGCTTCGGCTTCACTTTTTGAGTCTTCAGCATTGGCTGCTGTCATACTGTGACTTTTCCTTTCTGTTATGGAAACTTCTCCTTCATCTTCTACTCCTTCGTTTTCTTTTTCTTCTTCTTCTTCTTCTTGATCAAAGATAATTTCTGAGATTTCATCTGGAGGTGGCAAAGCAGCTAGTGTTAAATTGTGAAGATCTTCAAATTCTTCCCTTTGGATGTCCAGGAAGTGATTTATCTCTATTATTAATTTCCGAGAGTATTCAATTCTTTCTCTGCAAAAATTAATGGTGCTGTATGAGTTGTATGTAATTTTTCATTATATGGGTATTTTACAGCAATATGCCTGAAATGAGTTTTGTAGATGTAGTGGGAAAGATAAGGATGCGTGATAAACCATCTGTATGCTCACATTAGACATTAGTAACAAATCCAGAAATCTATATTGGGCAGGAACCAGGTGCAGTGGAAAAAGTGTACCTTGGATGTAGGAAATAAAAGGGTAAATTTACATCAATTTAAAAACTATTGTAAGCTTCACTGAAAGTCAGTTTGTTTCTTATTATCATGGACCAGTAATAATTCTGAATACTGTCAGTGACAAAATAGTCCTCTCTGGAAAAATTTCTTTGATCACACTGAGTTTTAACTACCTCCGTGTGTGTGTGCTTGCGTACTTGTTTCTTTCTTTTTTTTTTTTTCTTCAAATTAGCATACTTTCATTAATTTTGCTTCAGTAAACTTATATTTTACATGGAAGATGAGAAAGTCTCAAATATACAGTCATCCCCTAACCTATGAGGTTCTATGTATTCATACTTATATCCATTTTGTGAGCAAGTTTGCAACAGTTTCAATTTGTTAAGATGTTTAAAAAATTGTGAAGACGGTACTAACAATGCCAATGTTCAAAGTTCACATGTCATTCTACATTATATTTACAGTATTACATTACATTATTCTACATTATGATTGTTTGGCCAAACACCTGCATAGAATTGGATTATATCAATCCCCTAACTGTCCATTGTGCAACTCAAACCAAGAAATGGATTCGGAACACCTCAAAATCTGTGCTTCAGTGACTGGTCATGATAATATCTTTGAAAAATATTGGAGTGCAAGAGGTCAAATGACTTTATTGTCAAACGCCTGGCATTAGAAAGCAACAACAACATTATATTTACATTATTCCACTTCCAAAGCATCTTCAGATTTAATAATCCAATTGCTGATGAGGAATCCATGTTGGTTTAATGTACAAGTCATCAATCAAGCAAGCATTTTCGTTTACTAGCTACTACGGAGTTGATTGCTATGCACTATGTAGCTTTGGATCATGACTTCTGACGTCACATCCGGCTTTTTTAGACAACTATCTAGTTCACTTCAGCTGAAAATGTAGCTTTGAGACACGGCCTAACTAGAATACAGCAAGTCTTTAAATTTATCTTTTAGAGCTGATGTGGCCTCTATCAGGCCTGGAGCATAAATAATTTTTATAAGTTAAAGTACAACACAATAAGTTACATATGCATTACTATAATAAAGCAGGTATGTGAACTTATCTTTAGAGATGATGTGAGTTCTACCAGGGCCCAAGGTAAAAGACAGCTGGTGTAGGGGCAATACAACATAGGAAAACTTATGTAAAGATTAATGACGTAATAGTAGGTATTTAGAAGGGGAGGGAAGGAAAAATGGGGAACCAATGCGAAAGGATACCAGGATACTGTTACAAATTTCGAAGATAGCAATGATTACAGGGTGAAGGGAGAAAACATGTGACTTTGTCACACAATTACTGTTCCGAAAATATATATATATATATTTTTTTTTTTTTGGGAGAGGTACATAGAGTCTATATTGTTTCATTTGACAGTATTTCTTACATAAGGAAATTGTGAGAGTTGGTTAAAGTGAACTGCTACTTTGTCTTATTTATTTATTCACTTATTCATTCATTCCCTCATTCTATTCACTCACTCTACTCAACTCAACTTATTTATTTATTTATTTCAAATAATGAAATTCCCTCCTTTTTACTAAAAAAATGGTGTATTTCAAGTGCATCATTCCTTAGATAAATTTGCTCTTAGATATTGAATGTAAACAATATTAGTTTAGGAGAATTCACTGTAAACATACGACAAATGGACACATCATGCACAAAATTACTTTTTCCTAACAGCAGCAAAATAATACATTATTTCGATAATTTTATAAGAAGAGGGTAAGCAATAACATTTTTAGAATAAATAATATGTAATTCCATGTAATTCTTTCCTAAAACCAGATTAAGCTCTGTATATTTAATTTTTAGTAAAAATTGTGCTTTTTCACATAATATCCCCCTCCAATATATTGACTGTTATTACTTATTACAGTATAATCAATAGACTTACTTATCAATTTCTTCACAGTAATTTTGGACCCATTCGCGTGTTCTGGATGTCAACTGATCTTCTCGATTATCAATAACTTGCAGATGAAGATCATGAGATTGGGTTGTAGCACTATTCAGTGACTCCTTATCAGTCATAATCTGAAAGGAACATAAAATGAATGTCAGTATAATTATTTTTACACTTCCAAATTTAAGTTTATATTCCAGAATGGAGAAATCTTATGTGTCAATGTAGTACAGAGGGTTATTTCTGATCTCTGGAAACGACTTTGAATGACGTCATGTGTGTCAGGAGTCACACTACAGCTGAATTGCGGCAAGAGGTGACAAACCAGTAGTGAGTGATCTCATAGTCAGAGTGCACGGTGTCTTACAGCAGCAATGCCCAAGAAAATCGAGCCTTTTTGGGAGGGGTACATAACGATTCTTTCTGCTGCCAAGTATAGTTAAGTGAAAACCATAGGAACCTGCAAAAAAACGTGGTTTCGTTTTTTCCAAGAAGGGTATTTTCTGTGTACTTAATAAGACTTGCAAAGCTCGGATGAGATTGATTCCAGAGGGGAGAATGCACGCATATCCATCCCCCACCACAAGCCGCACCCCCTGAGATTATAGGTACAAATTAATCTCATATTTAGTAAACAATAAACTTGTTCATTTTAAATCACTTTCACACGCTCAGTATGTTGTTGTTTTCTAATGCCAGGCGTTTGACAATAAAGGCATTTGACCTCTTGCACTCTAATATTTTTCAAAGATATTGTAATGTCAGCCACTGAAGCACAGATTTTGAGGTGTTCCGAGTTTGAGTTGCACAATGGGCAGTTAGGGGACTGATATATATATATATATATATATATATATATATACCAATTCTATGCAGGTGTTTGGCCAAACAATCATGGCCTGTTGCCAATCTAAATGCAGCTACAGACGATTTTTGTGGTAAATCGGGAATTAACTGTGGATCATGATGCAGAGAGTTCCATTTTTTCCCTTGTGATTGTGTTATCAAATTTTGTTTGTTGAAGTCTAAGTATGTAGATTTAATAAATCTTTTCACAGAGTAATACGTAGATTTAGTAACAGGTCTGTAAGTAGCAGTGCTGCCCTTCTTTGCTAGTGTATCCGCATTCTCGTTTCCCAGGATTCCACAATGGATGGTATCCATTGGAATACAATTCTTTTATTGAGTGATATTAATTGAGAGAGCATTTTAGTTATTTCTGCTGTTTGAGATGAAGGTGTGTGTTTAGAGACTATTGATAGAATAGCTGCTTTGGAGTCTGACAATATAACTGCATTCTTAAATTTATGGATGTGGCATAGAAGATTCCTGAGACTTTCACTTATTGCAATGATTTCTCCATCAAAACTTGTTGTTCCATATCCAAGAGATCTATAAAGTGAGAAGAGACAGCACATAACACCTGCACTGGCACCTTGTTCTCTGGAGATCAAGGATCCGTCAGTGTATAAATGAAGCCAGTTTTGTGGAGGGTACCTAATATTAATTGTCTCGAAAGACAACTGTTTCATTATTTCAGTGTTTACTTCTGATTTCAGTATTTCTTCTGTTAAATTTAGATTATACTATATTATTATCTGAGAGTATATTGGCTAGTTCAGTCTTCTTGGCTGATGTTATACCACAGCATTCCATTGTAAGATGTTTAGTTGATTCTGTACCATTAAAGTAGTCCCCGCCCAGAGATCCGATTGGGGGACTATTTTACCTCCGGATAATTTTACCTTAATGGTACTCATTTCATATTGGATTTCTGCTATATCAATATAGATTACTGCTTAACATGTACCAAAACATTTTACAGGCCAACACAAAAGAAACAATGTAGGCTTACACTTCATAGTATGGATCCTGCTCCCCAATGGCTACTGTATTTGCTGTTATAGAGAGTTTTGACATTGACAACAGTTACGGTAAAGTGTGAAAGATGAATGCTAAAGTGACTTAACTGCAGAGTCTCTCGATTTGGGCCCAAAAATCCAACTTCGTGTCCTATAAAGTTTAGTTCAATAAACACAAAATTATGAACCCGTATTAAATTCTAGAAAAGAAAATAATGATGTATCTATTTTGAATTATAACAATATGTCGGAGGGACTTGACCCCTCTGATTCCTAAGGACCAGCTGCCCCTGTGCCTTAGATTTATTAGAATTTGAACCAGTGTGTCTTACAATAGACATTTACCACTATGTAAAGAAATTTAGGGAGGGAGAGAGGGAGGGGGATATAGGGAGAGGGGTGGGATGATAGAGGGAGAGGGGTGAGAGAGGGGGGGAGAGAGAGAGAGCTTTTTTCCTCTTATGTTGTGTAACTGATTTTGATTATTGTAATTTTCTACTTTATTTTATATATTATGTAACCGATCTTGACTATTGTAATTTTCTACTATATTTTATGTAATTTCTAAGGTATTTTCTTTTGTGTTGTTTTGTAATATAATTTCGTATTTCATGTATATTATTGAAACCTGGTTGAGTGGAAGAGAAGGCCTAATGGCCTTAACTCTGCCAGGCAAAATAAAACAACTACTACTGCTACTGCTGCTGCTGCCGCTGCTACCACTACCACTACCGCTACCGCTACTACCACTACCACTACCACTACCACTACCACTACCACTACCACTACCACTACTACTACTAAGAACATAATATACGTACTATTTTCAGGTCTGAAGGTACAGGATGTGTTGAAATATTTAAATTAGTAAGATATGCATTAGCGACCTCTGATATTTCTTCATTATAGTTGGTTTGTAGATTTCGAATCTGGACAAATAAAGATTGTGCTGCTTCAATGAAGTTCGACACAAGTTCATTCAAGTTCCGCTCAAAATTTCCACCAATTTCCTGTAATTGAAAAGTTTAAAATTAAAAACAGTTTTCATGCATTGTTGAAAGCTAATCCAACGAGAGTTGAGCTCCTACAAGTGTGTGAGTGAGACAGAGAGTAAAGAAAAATACCAAGCCATCATTAACAGCCAGTAATAGTTCCAAGCTTTACACACAATTCCATGATAATTCCACAATGTTGCATGCTTTCTTTCTTAAAATTTTCGTGTGGTTTTCTATAGCTTTAATCTACTGCTCTTCCATTTTTTCTTTAGAATTTTTTTGTGGTGCCTAAGCTTCACCTGCTTTTGAGTTAATCCTGGCAGGCATTTTCACTAGGAAAGTTATTAACCTTTAGGAGCCATGCGTCTATTATAGTGGCCAGCTAATATTATGGTCATGAAGTGATATAATATGTTATAAATTGTATGCTATACAGGGTCTTTAAAAAATACGGGGCATAATTTCAGGTATGTATTTCCCACATGTAGACAATCAAAATAGTTCATTACAACATGTGTCCGGAAATGCTTTATTTCCGAGTTATGGCCTTCACAACATTGAAATTCACCGGAACGTTTTTCTTTCCGCAGGTCGTTGCCGTCAAAGGAGACATTAAGAGGGCACTCTGACAGTTCATTCCGAGGCGAAGGTTACATTCAGTGCTATGTAGGCGTTAGACTATGCGACATGTATTCAAATCAAGAGCTGGCAGAGATACACTTCATGTACGGTAAGGCGGACAGCAATGCTGTGCTGGCTCATCGTTTGTACCAGGAGAGGTACCCACAGCGACAATGTCCAGATCGGAAGACATTTGTATGTCTCCATTACCGTCTGTGCGAGTATGGAAAATTTAACTGTCCTGGTTTGGGAAGGGGACGATCAAGATCTACAACTCCAGAAGTACAGGAGGAGATTCTGGAGGCTGTGAACATGACTCCTTCTATCAGCACACGAAGGGTAGCGTTGCAAGTCAATGTTCCTCATACGACTGTCTGGAGACTGTTGAAAGAGTATCAATTGTATCCTTATCATTTGCAACGTGTACAGGCCCTGTCACCAGCAGATTACCCTGCACGAGTTAGGTTCTGTCAGTGGTTCTTGCAGTAGTGTGTTAATGAGACATCGATGTGAGGTCTGTATTCAAGCAGGAGGTGGACATTTTGAACATCTTCTGTAATGACAACGACCTGCGGAAAGAAAAACGTTCCGGTGAATTTCAATGTTATGAAGGCCATAACTCTGGAAATGAAGCATTTCCGGATACATGTAATGAACTATTTTGATTGTCTACATGTGGGAAATACATACCTGAAATTATGCCCCGTATTTTTGAAACACCCTGTATATAAAATACGTTGATATTGTTTAATTTTAGATAACATTAAGGACATTGCACTTGATTAAAACAATTTTTTTTGTAATATTTTTTTTTCTTAAAAGAGCAAAATCATTTCGACTGCAGTCAACTGAAACCCTGTCAGCTTCCATGCATACCATTACACCGATTGCTTTACATGGGCCCTCCCCATCCTTTATCACAGGCTCAATTGACTGCAGTGGCCAGGATACGAACCTGCGATCTTAGGCACAATATGGTGGCCGAACATATCTTATGCACCTTAAACCACTTGGCTAACGAATCCAACACGAATTTACCCGATTATGCAGGTATACGAACCCGTGGTTAAGAGTTAGGCATTTGCGTGCAATAGTGACATAAATAAGGGTTAATAATGAATGTAAGTGATGCTATGTACATATTCATCTTTAGGGACGAGGAAAGCTCAGTAAAGACGATTCGCTTTGGTTTTCCGTAAGTTGCATTGCTGAGGTATCCAAAAAGTCTAACAATCAGTTTACTTAAAACAGAAACAAGAAAGAAACCTCAGGCAATGTCGGGAACTTTTTTAAGCTAGTAATATTAAATTGCCAATGTCTGGTCTTCAGACCCTCATCAGTGATGGCAGAGATACAGGATCGTTGACCAAAACTAATACCTTTCAGTATTGAAAACATTCCTCGAACCTAGAGAAAAGTTTTAAACACTTTGTTGAAAGCAACTGCATTCAGTTTAGATATTAGATTTCACTTTTATGGAGGACAAAAAGACTTTTACATTCAATCTTGTTTTAAATTTTTAATAACAATGTACGTGATATTCATATTATATTATGGAAGTTAGTATGATGTACTATATTATTATTATTATTATTATTATTATTATTATTATTATTATTATTATTTTGCCTAGTAAAATATGTTTAGATTCAAAACTATTAGAAAGGATAAATTATTATTTTACATATCTCGGATACACATTATCTTTTTTCGATGAAGTAGACATTTCACAGAAAATTTCTAAATAAACCAAAACAATGGGAATAATTAACAACATTATGAAACCTTCCCTAGTACAAAGGCATACTCGAATTCGTCTTTACAAGACCTTGACAAGACCTGTACTTTGTTACGGCAGTGAGGCATGGACATTGAGGAAGAAAGACGAAAGCAGAATAACGGCTAATGAAATGAAATTTATGAGATATACAGTGGGATATACGAAATGGGATCACAAATGCAATGAAGATGTAATGGAAGAATTACAACTAGAACCTATAATTAATCACGTAAAACATTATCAGAACAACTGGATAAATCATCTGCATCACATGCGTAGAGATAGAATCCCAAAAATCATGCTCCACTATCGTCCAAACGGGAAGAGATCTCTCGGTCGTCCAAAGAAGCGCTGGATTGAAAATTCAACTGTGAGATCGTAACAGGCCATTTGGCCTAATACTTGAAAGGAAGAAGAAGAAGATTATTATTATTATTATTATTATTATTATTATTATTATTACTGAACATTAATTTGTTCACATATAAAATAATAACTGGTATGTTGTTTACTTTATTGTAGCATGCATTGAAACCTTGTCCATCTACATGGTACAACTTGCTTGCTCATTCACTCACACAGAACACTTACTGGTACTAGTGGTACTACAATTAATTAATAGGGTACACCTCATCCACTTAACATATTTATTCTTCTGGCTTTTTTTTTAAGTGTTGTGTATAGCAATATACTACTACTACTACTACCACTGAAGCTACCACCACCACCACCACCATGACTACTGCTGCTGCTGCTACTGCTACTTTCATATATTTACCTCTATTTGTTCATAAACGGCAAGTTCTTTAGCCATAAGAATGTACCACAAAGATTTACATTCTTGATTAAACTCATCAGCCAGTCTCTGGAGCTTGGTTATATATTCTCCCCTATTGGCACTTTGATCAGTATCTACACTCTCTTCTACAGTTTGCAGAATTTTGCGAATCTTCAAAAATAATTTTGTTTTCTTCTCAAGGAACTCTTCTATTTTCCTGAGTAAAGAGAAGATTAAAGTAACTTAACATGACAAATTCTTTAATGAAAAAAAAAAAAAAAAATGAAAAAAAAAAAAGATTAGGCTATATTTTTTGCTTGTTCAAAAACTCATTGGTCAGCCTTTCTTTGTTTCTTCTTATTTTCCAGTGTTCTTCATCAGAGATTATATCATGACCATGGACAGTGCACTTGTATCCCACTTTACTGAATATAGTACCTACAGGGTGAATGAAAAGTCTGAAACCATATAGGTCTAAATATCTTCCATATACTTGATTTTAGATTAAGGGAAGAAATAGGTGAAATTACTAAATCTTACAGTTTTCATTTTTTTTTCTCAAAGACCAAGGACACCAGAATAAAATTATGTGACACGTTTCCTTATTAAGATGAAATAAAATTAAAATAAAATAAATAAAAATAAATTAAATAAAATAAAAATGAAATAAAATGAAATAAAATATATTAATTAATTAATTAATATATAAATGGTTCCACACGTCTAAAATTAAAGAAAATCACGTTGAAAAAAATTCCTGCCATTTATTTCATCTTAATAAGGAAACGTGTCACATAATTTTATTCTGGTGTCCTTGGTCTTTGAGAAAAAAAATTAAAACTGCAAGATTTAGTAATTTCACCTGTTCGTTCCCTTAATATAGGTTTCACCAGTATTTGTAAGACCAAATGCTCTACCAGTGACACATTCGATTCTAGCTCTCACCTATCTCAAAAGCCGCCATTTTGGATGCAACTTTGAAATTTTAAATGGAAAGGGGTCCATGTAGGTACTCAAAATCATGTGAAATTTTCTGTAAAAAAAACAATGGAGCAATCTGTTTTGAGATATCTATAATCGTTTTCAAGTTATTTAAAGATAACTGTCATAATGACACAAACATTAGTTACTGCATCTACAAATATTTTGTAACATGGTACAGTACTAAGGAGGCTTTGGAAACGGTATCTTTATGCAATTCTAGTAATTAAGTTTTCCTGCTTTACTGTTTGGTTAACCTGTGACAGTTTCAGTGCATTGTTGTGACTATTTGAAGCTTTTCTATAACAAATCTCTTGATTTTCGTGATGGCATTATCGAAAGAGAAAAGAATTGATATCATTCCTCATTCTGGTGAGTTAAGCCACAGAAATGTCGCAGCAGACTGGGAGGAAAATACCCGAAGAGAAGAAGAACACGGGAGCCAGGGGACTGTTAAAAATTAGGGCAAATAAGGGAGATCCCGGGAAATACAGGAGAGTTACCAACCCTATATAAAACACACCAAAAAAAAAAATGATAGGCTAAATTCGCCAATGTCAGTGGCTGAAACTACAAAGAAAAGTCAAGTGAAAAAATATGGCTTACAATCTTCAATTTGGCATATAATGTAACTTGTTAAATGAGATTTTCATAATTTCTATTTTTATTTAACTTCTCGTGGAATTATTCTAATAATACTTCTACCATTTTCACTAATACCATCACCACTACTATTACTACTACCACCAACACCACCACCACCACCACCACCACCACCACAATCACAACCATCACCATCACCATCATCTCCATGACTAGTACTGCTACCACAAAGAATAAAATTACCACAACTAGCATCACTATCCACATATATTTCTACATTATTATTATTATTATCATCATTATTTTTTCAATCAGACGTGACTCTTACTTACTGTTGACTAAAAACTCTGGTTTCTTCTTTTGCAGCATTCACACAATTAAAAAACTGTCGTATTTCTTCCTGTCGAATATTATGTTGCTCCAAACCAATCTTAAAAATCTGTTGTATAACAAGTACAGTTTCATCATAAAATCTGAGTAAAATTAAGTTAAGAATGTTTATCTATAGAGTTCAACTGGCTACAAACTGGATTGTACGAAGTTCAATCTTGGGTGGTGCCATGATTTTTCCTGTTGCTAAAACTTTCATAATGGTTCCGTGTTTCATTCAACCTTCTGTGAAAATGAGCACTGGAGCTTTTCCGAGGGTAAAAGGCGGACAGAGCATGGTGCTGACCACACCACCTGATTCTAATGTCAAGGTCAGGGAAGTATATAGTCCTATTTCTATGCCCTCCATGCATCTTCATGGCAGGTAAAGGGGAGAGTTTAGTTGAGTTGCCAGTCATCCCAGATTTTAAGGGACAGTTCTGTATTTAAGAGATATTTCGAGTTCTCCTTGGAATTCATTTACAAGATGTCGATTGCCACACATCTTGAAACTTGCCCTTAATTCAGAAATGCCTACTAACGTAAATACTTTACTAAGGCCTACAATAACAATGTTATCAAATTTCTCGAAGTCCCTATCTTTATCTCCAAAAACAGTTTAAATTTTTATTTAAATCTATTCCTAAAAATATTAGCTATTGCTTATACAATATATAAACCTACTTTTGATATCATAAGCAGTTTGGTATTAACATAGACATTCGTGCTGTTATCTGTGGCATAGAGTGGCTTCCGAAGCAGGAGAAGCAACCAAGATGAAGTTAGTACTTAAAATTAATTAAAATAAGGATATAATTTGTTTAATTTTACATCAGTAACAATTAAGAATCCTAGATGTTTAAATAAGATGAAAGTAATACTCTGCTAACAGTCTTACCTTATCATTTATAATGCAATATAGGCCTATTATTTTTAAAAGTTAGATACCAGTACTCTAGTGTCACTTATTATGTTATAAATATCCATTACACTATCCATCGAAACGCATAAATCAATTTCCTTATAATTTAAGTTACAAATATAGTTAGGATATCAGATGATAGATGGCATTAAGATATAGGTATGGATCGTATGTAGAGACTAAGAGGAAGGCAGAAAATAGGAAAGATTGGGGAATGCTGGGTTTGCAGTGAAAGACCTGCCCTTGGGTAGAACACTATGTATGTAGTATGTGTGTGTGTATGTGTGTGTGTATGTATGTATGTATGTATGTATGTATGTAATGTATGTATGTATGTACAACTTAAGTAAATGCAATATAATAGCAGTATAGCTCTTAAGTTGACTGAGCATATTGGGAATTAAATCAAACACACTATAAAATGCTTCATATAAAACAATTTTTATCTCGAAAAGAAAGCAAAAACGATCAAAATTGTATTAAACTTTTTTGTTTCAAATATCTCATAGAATAGCCTCCTGAAATTAATGATATTACTTACTGTTCACCTTATACTGGGTGTTCACTTCAAAGTGTGTCATGACGTCACTGTTGTGAGTCAGCGATTTGAAACGAGTTTCAGCTTTTATGTCAGAGTTACCTATTATTCAAGGCGTTCAATCTGAACTTGAGAACATGTACGGTATAACTTGAATGTCATAGCAACAGATGGCAGTGTGTACGGTCTGTATGCTACCATAACCTCTTTCGAACTGTGTTTTGTGCCGGCAAGTCGTACGCAGGGTATTTGTTATCATCGGTTGTGTACTGCAACATTCCACAACACAAATCAAATGCTGCGTGTCCATGTTGACCGCCCAAGTTAATGTCAACAAATACGTAAGTAATCATCCACATCCCTACAGTAAGAAAAAAACTCACCTCAGTACGTGTTTCCAAACAGTTCACATTCCTGCCACTACCGGCATTACGGTACGTATCGGTAAGTACTCTTCTGAATGAACGCCGTACTTGCCAGGTCTGGCACATAGGTAAATACACATTTGCGGAAATGTAGGAAGATTGAATTCTCTAGGCTCATCGTCTAGCCACATGACGACATACAGCGAGCCATGACACATTTTGAACTGAACACGCAGTATACCATGAAAAGAGATTGCTACCACCACCTATGATGTCCCAAGAAGAGAAGCAGGTGTACATTTCCACATAACCACTAGTCATGAAATGGACCATAGTAATTTAAAACTGTCCAGCACTGTCTTCTGCAAACATGTGAGACCATTATTAGGTAGTAATAATGAAACACTACTAAATTCAGTAATTTCAGCTATTTATATCACATGTTTTTTCGCCTGAATAATATGCAAACAGTAAATGACTGAGTTACATTATAAATAATAAAAGAAAGATTACAACACATAAACATGAAGGATACTTGTGATAAACTTCCTGAGCTGCATCTCCCATTGCCAAGAAAGCTTTTCCATCATCATTTTCAAACATAGCAAGAAATAATTGATCTCCATCTAAATTCTCTATAAATGCTTCTGTCTGTGATTTCAACTCCTCAGCCCTCGCTTCTTGTTCCTCTTTAGCATGTCTCTCTTTTTCTTCAGCATCTTCCAGTTTTTCCAACACACTTCTGAAATAGAAGCATCATGTGAAAGCATAGATAGAGTTCGTTCAGTGCCGGATGATAGCATTTCTAGTATTTGTTTATTACTGACAAGAGATGACAAATATCATCTCGCTATCACCAATTCCATCGACACTAAATAACCTCGTAGTTGATACAGCATCGTTAAATAACCAAGTAAAAAAAAAACAAAACAAAAAATTTCTATTATCTCAACGATTCTGTCGGTAAATTGGTCTACACAACTTGTTTCATATGGGTGAATGACGAGAAGTCAAGTACCTGCCATCGGTGAAAGAAAAGTTCCATCAGTAATATCCATGCTATTAGCATCGAGTGTGGAAATGAATTGCCAAACGTTTCCATCATTCAATGCTGGAGATTGGCTTGATTACTGAAGGGAAAGAGTTTTCATGTGGTAAACAGAGTTTCATAATTATGGACAATAGTGAAATCTTCATTGGCCTCAACATCGTATCCAGCAAGAAAACATAATAAAGGTTACATGAGGAACAAAGCTCTTTGTCTTGCTTCTCTTGCTATAAAGTTAAATTTATGTTGTCCGAATAAACAATCTTGTAAAAAGCCATAAAACATAATTTTATTCTGAGTTAAAAACTAAGTAACTCTTGATTTATATATATATATATATATATATATAGAAAGGGGATGCTCTAGGAATACTTTGAACACTACATACAAAATGTTTATACAGCCAGTGCTGACATACTGCGGAGAAATTTTAATTACTTCACCTTTCATAAACGACATGGAATATGTTCAAAACCAAGCTCTCAGACTCATTACTGGTGGAATCAAAACAACTCCAATAGATTCTATGAGATTCCTCACTAATATTAACAGCATCAAAATGACAATAGAAGAAAAAGCACTGATTCAATATGAAAAACTTATCAGATTATCAGGAAACAATTGGCATTCATACAGTCCTCTCTGTAGATTGAAAACTCAAAAAAGTTTCATATCCATTGTTCAAGAATTAAAACAGAAAATCAATATCCCGAATTTAAAAGAAAACTTACAAATTAAACCAAACCCTTTAACTCTATTAAATACAGAATATAATCTAAATTTAACACAAGAAATACTGAAATCAGAAGTAAACACTGAAATACTAAAACAATTGTCTTTAGAGACAATATTAGGTACCCTCCACAAAACTGGCTTCATTTATACATTGACGGATCCTTGATCTCCAGAGAACAAGATGCCGGTGCAGGTGTTATGTGCTGTCTCTTCTCACTTTATAGATCTCTTGGGTATGGAACAACAAGTTTTGATGGAGAAATCATTGTAATAAGTGAAAGTCTCAGGAATCTTCTATGCCACATCAATAAATTTAAGAAGGCAGTTATATTGTCAGATTCCAAAGCAGCTATTCTATCAATAGTCTCTAAACACACACCTTCATCTCAAACAGAAGAAATAACTAAAATGCCCTCTCAATTAATATAACTCAATAAAAGAATTGTATTCCAATGGATACCATCCCACTGTGGAATCCTGGGAAACGAGAATGCGGATGCTTTAGCAAAGAAGGGCAGCACTGCTACTTACACACCTGTTACTAAATCTACGTATTACTCTGTGAAAAGATTTATTAAATCTACATACTTAGACTTCAACAAACAAAATTTGATAACACAATCTCAAGGGAAAAAAATGGAACTCTCTGCATCATAATCCACAGTTAATTCCCGATTTACCACGAAAATCGTCTATAGCTGCATTTAGATTGGCAACAGGCCATGATTGTTTGGCCAAACACCTGCATAGAATTGGAATATATCAGTCCCCTAACTGCCCATTGTGCAACTCAAACCAAGAAATGGATTCGGAACACCTCAAAATCTGTGCTTCAGTGGCTGGCCATGATAATATCTTTGAAAAATATTGGAGTGCAAGAGGTCAAATGACTTTATTGTCAAACGCCTGGCATTAGAAAACAACATCATATATATATATATATATATATATACCTCTTTGTATCTGTAGTTGTGAGCTTCTTCCTCATTCGTGCACACTCTCACAATTTGTACACTATACATATATATCAGGCGCCATGATCTCATCATTTTGACTACACAGTACAAGACATAATTAATTTTACATACAAATTTGTGGTACCGGTACGATGACCCATGGCACCGCTCGTGTTTTTAAAACAGAATTTATTTTAAGTCTGAATTTTATGAAATTTTGACATGCTATAGCACGTAAGCCTGTATGAAAGAACTGCAACAATTTATCCTCTAAATTAAATGCCAGGCTTCCATCTGACGAGCCACCACTGATGTTTAATACCATTCCAAAGAATATTGTTGAGAGATGCGACTATACAATCGTATTAATAACAATCCATGGCATGCTATGATGGCCGAGATCGACCAATAGCAACTGGCTTCATGCCTCAGCAGAGGTGAACGATCATCCAACCAGAATGGGGATAATATGTGATCAGCACGATGATACCATCAGCTGTTATAGCTAGTTTTAAAATCCAGATTTCGCTACCTATCATAGCTATTCAATTTCATTACGATGCTGGTTGGGCACTGGTCCCATACACTAGCCGAAATTTCATGAGAAAATTCCTTCCTTATGTGGACTCGAACCAGCGCACATTCTGTAAGTAAGTCCAGGCGTGATGCCTTAGATCACATTACGGCACGAGACCATCATATTACAGTAATAATAATTTTATACCAACCTGTGGTTTGTTTTTGCAGCCACTCGCTCCAAATCTGTAATAATTCGATATTCATAATACGTCAGTTTTGGCAAGAAAGCACAAATATATTCTCGGAAATCACCCTCTTGCGTTTCACAAGGATTTCCTGCCATGTTCAATGAGCGTAGCTGAGGAAACTGACGCAGGTAAATCACCTAATAAGAAACAAAACATTATTCTCTAACTACTACTGCTACCTACTGCATGTAAACTTATGTTACCGGTATAGTGTTAATTCGTTCTGAAAATAAAACCTAGCTATACATAATAAACATTTTTCTTTCAAATTTAACTTTGAACGAAATTATGTATTATAATATCATCCTTTAACACTATCACTGCTTCTGATTGAGGTTCTGGCTGATATGTACATCTATTATCAGGCAGTACATCTCCTTGACGATATGTATCGTATTGTTTGTATGCATCTGGAGTCTGACTAGTGTAATATGTAGCTCATCGGCTATGTATGCAATAGAGAGGGACAAGAACTGGCCACTCTACCCCATTATCTCCTGGCCTAGTTGCCTCATAAGTGATGCCATATTGGTTCAGAACTGTCTTCGGACAGTTGACTAATCAACAACACTATCACATTGATTTAATGTAATAAAACATGATTAAATGTTATATTTTTATAGTCTAAACTGTAACAGAAAAGCTTAATGAATGCTTTGAAGTTTATTAAACAACAACTCCTATGTTTGATGGGACTCCATGATTGTCTACCGATTTTGATATTGAAATAACTAATAGTTGGATGCTTTTAAATGCCAGTGAATGTACAGATATGGAATTAAAATTTGAAGCGAGTCTTGATGGGAGTTCTCCTGTATGTAGGCAATAATTTCGCACGACTGTCTATAAGTAGCATATACAAGATGGAGTGGAACCAATTACATTAATTCACAGATGTAATAGATGCAGTCCATGCGAACAAGTTTGATACATCCAATAGTTTTGATAGTATGCAAGCTTGAATAGATTTCTTCATGGCCTGGCCTCTGGAGGTTTTCCATTTCCACGCCATATTATCAGCAAATCTTATGCACTTTATTCGTCTTGAGTTTACGTCCGCAATATTTTACCATGGAAAGATACATCATTGCATGTTTGCAGTTTTTCTTGGGAAAGATAAAAGCAGTAGCTTCCCATTGCTTTGTGTTCTCATCTTAAAAGATCCCAGGAGGCTCCAGCGTGGAGATTATACATACTAGGTTCAAAAAGTTCCCGGAATTTGCTAGCATCATAGAAACAACGTACCTTAAACACTATTCTACAGCATTCCCTTCAAAATAGTTGCCTTCCGCAACAACACACTTTTGCCAACGCGTGTAGAGTTCCTGGAAGCAGGCCTGGAAGCCATTTTGTGAAACCCGTCTTAGTGCTCTCGTCGCGTTTGCGATAACCTCTTCAGCATTGAATCTCCGTCATTTCAGATGACTTTTCAGACGGGGAAACAGAAAGTAATCAGGTGGTGAGAGATCAGGAGAGTATGGTGGGTGATCCAAAGCAGTTATGTTGTGCCTGGCAAGAAAATTCTTTACAATAATTGCGCGATGAGCAGGTGCATTGTCATGCATAAGGAACCAGTTGTTTTCTACCCACTTTTCTGGACGTTTCCTTCTCACTGCGTCCCAGAGGCGACGGAGGGTTTCTACGTACAATTCTTTCGTTACAGTACGACCTTCTGGAATGAACTCATGGTGCATGAGACCCTGAGAGTCGAAGAAAACTTCCAAAATAACTTTGCTTTAAGTGTGCTTAAATGCGACAGGCTCATGTCAGTAGATTTACTGGCATATGAAAGAACTCCTGCGTGACAAAATTCCGGCACATCCGGCGATGCTGATATAACCTCTGCAGTTGCGAGCGTCGTTAAATAAAACATAACATTTAAAATAACTTTGCCTTTGGAAGTGTCCCTAGGAAATTTTTGCTTCCGAGGAGATGTTTTCGATTTCCACTCAGATGACTGTCGTTTAGGGACTGGGTCGTACAAGTAGCACCAGTTTCATTTTGTTTAAGAAATCACCATCTTCATCAGCCATACTGATCATGTCCCCAGCAAAACACAGAACTTGATGTTTGTACTTTGCTCTGTGGACATAATTACAAAATGCGACGAACAAACAAAACACTATGATAAACAATTGCCTACAACTCAAAACCAATAATTGCCATTATCAGCAAACTTTAAGGAAATGACATCATGAATGTTACCAACAAAACAAATGTATAATATCCCTTGTTATATATTAATACGAAAAATGGTAGTAAAATTCCGGGAACTTTTTGAACCTAGTAGTATAATAGTTATGAAAATGGTGCTAACAAGGGCGAGGTGTATGATAATCTACTAACACAGCATAAAGTTATTTGTTCTTATGCATTTTATGTCCTTTGTTCAGCATATTCATTGAATTTGGTTGAACAACTTGCAGCAGAATCTTGTAAAGAAACTTGTTACTTTTTTTAATTATTTCAGCCATTGTAAAAGTTTTCTACTGCTTCACATCACCATTGGGAAATATTACAAAAACATTTAACAGTCCTTGGGAATGTTGAAGTGAAAGCATTACTTCAGGCTAGGTTGCCGGCTAGAAATGATACATGTTTTTGCTCATGCAAAGACTTGAAAAATATATGGCCAAAAAATGAAGCATCGGTTTGTTGAGTCGACTCCAGAAGCGAGAACCTGCTGCTTTGGCAAGAGTTTGAAGAGAAGTCTAAAAAGTTGCGAAATCGTAAGTAACAAGTTACAGGCTGTTTAAATGATTTAAATTATATGATTCTTAGCACATACATATATTAAAAATGCTAACATGTTTGACTATTTTGAAATAAAGACTATGGAAAAATCAAATTTCACTGAATATAACTACAGTAAAACCTCGATGAGATGCGCCCGATTATTACGCTATCCCATGTAATACGATTTTTTCTGTCCGGTCCCTGCACATTTCATATATAACGCCTTTATAAAATACCCCGTTTGTTGCGCTCAAGTCCCGCATAATACGCTGTTTGTGTGGAATATTTTCGATGTAATTTTCAGCATTGTACTGTAACAGCAATGAAACATCTTGATTATTGAACTCACTGGTGCCATTAACCTGAAAAGTATTGGTATTCGACCCTTTACCTGCGCGTTTAAACCTTCATACTTCATACCTTAATATACCCCAGCCTCTTGTTACACTCTCTTCTTCGACTCTTTATCTGTGTGCTTAAAGCCTACATATAATTACAATACCTCACCCTCTTGCTAACCCTCTATCTCAAACAGCATTCCTCTCTCTGCCATAATAAAATTCTGGAAATTTTTGCTGGGCAGTTTGTTGTCCTTTACTGTATTGAAGTATCTGTGAATGTCATTACAATGAGTGTTAAATGAAAAGTGCTTTCTGTGTCAGAAAAATTGGAAATCTTACGAAGTACGATGAGAACAGTACTCTTACTCAGAAACAACTCTCTGATTCATTAGGAATCCCATCATCGATATTAAGAATGATAATAAAAAACCGCCACTCAATCATTACAGTTGCGACGTCGTCGGGAAGATATAATCGCAGGAAACTGAAGTGTGGTAAACATGAGGACTTGGAGAACACGCACACGGCAAACAACTGTAAATGACTTTTTTTCCGAAAGAATTAAGTACAGTACATATTGTAAATGTCTTTGACGTACAGTACAGTATTTACATAATGGAGTAATACTATATTACCTTTCATGAATCATGTATTTCAATAAAGAAAAATGCTAATAGATACTGTATATAAGTCAAAATTAGTATACCCGCCTAATACACGGTCCTGGTTAATACGCGGTTTACACCTGGTCCCTTGAACAGCGTCTTATCGGGGTTTTGCTTACTTACTTACTTACTTACTTACTGGCTTTTAAGGAACCCGGAGGTTCATTGCCGCCCTCACATAAGCCCGCCATTGGTCCCTATCCTGAGCAAGATTAATCCAGTCTCTACCATCATATCCTACCTCCCTCAAATCCATTTTAATATTATCTTCCCATCTACGTCTCGGCCTCCCCAAAGGTCTTTTTCCCTCCAGCCTCCAAACTAACACTCTATATGCATTTCTGGATTCGCCCATACGTGCTACATGTCCTGCCCATCTCAAACGTCTGGATTTTATGTTCCTAATTATGTCAGGTGAAGTATACAATGCGTGCAGTTCTGCGTTGTGTAACTTTCTCCATTCTCCTGTAATCTCCTTATCAGGGTTTTACTGCAGTAAAAGCATCCAAAGAAAAGAAAACCAATTTATGACAAATATCCAGAATGTTAATGGAGTGAAAATTGATCTAAAAGAACAATTTAGAGCGTGAACTTACTTGGCAATGCTGTATCATCTACTTAGTGAACTGGTTAAATGTAGACAAGCTTATAATCATTTAATGGGCAATTTTTTGCTTTCCAATACTTTGAGAGACCTGATCCCTCATCATGCAGCTTCAGTAGCTCTATTCCGTTATCTCGTTACAATACTGATTTTGATGTCTTTAGATGAAGAATGTTTTCATCCATTTTGAATCTTGCGTACCCACTACTTTTAACACTTGAATATAAGTAATTGATTAACATCGAAGAAATCATCCAAATCACAGACATCTTAACAAAGCAAACCTATTTCACACACAACAACAAATACTACACCCAAATAGAAGGATTGCCAATGGGATCATCCATATCTAGCATACTAGCAGAGATATTTTTACACAACATAGAACAAACATACATACTCAACAATGAACACAACAAATATGCAGACAACATAATACACTGGCACAGATACGTAGACGACATACTCATACTATACAAAGGAAACAAACGACAGATACACAAACTACACCAATACATAAACAAAATACACCCAAAACTTCAATACACACTGGAACTTGAAAACAACAACTCCATAAATTTCCTAGACATCACCATAACAAAAATTGACAACAAACACACCTTCAAAATATACAGAAAACCAACCACCATCACCACACACATACACAACACATCTAACCACCTCATACAACACAAACATGCTGCATTCAGGACAATGGTACACAGATTACTCAACATACCCATGAGCCAACAACACTACAATGAAGAAGTGAACACAATCAAATACATAGCACAAGAAAACGGATACAATCCAAACATAATAGACAACATCATAAGACAAAACAAAAACTTTATAAAAACACATAAACACGCAAAACACAACACAAACACAAGAAATACATCACACTAACATATGAAAACAAAAGCACACATAAGATCGCATCTTCATTCAGAAAGCAGAAATACAACATAGCATACAGAACAGAAAACACACTACAAAGACATCTCAACACACAAAAAACACAAACAAATAAATACGACCACACAGGTGTATACAAACTTACATGTAATAGTTGCGACAAGTTCTACATTGGACAGACAGGCACATCATTCCAAACACGCTACAAAGAACACATTAAAGCAATAACCAGAGGACACAATACATCCACATACGCCGATCACATAACCAATGCTAACCACACATACAATAACATAAATGTGGACATGGAAATGCTACACATACAACCCAAGAACCAAAAACTCAACACACTAGAACAATACGAAATATATAAACACACTAAAACACACCCCGATCAAATTCTCAACACACAGATCAATTTCAGTACACACACACACACACACACACTATTTGACTCCACTATTCAACAATCAAACGCACCCACATAACAGGCAGAGAAGTTCGAGATGACGCCGAGATGTAGTAGGCTCTGAGGATGGTGTGATGAAACACCGAAACAGCTGTAAGCCGCACAGACTTACATAATTAACACAAGTAAGTCCGCTAGTTAATCAGTTACTTAGTGTTTTCATCTTTGCAGCCACCTACTTACTGTATAAGATTCTCATAAAAAATATACATATGACATATGTTCCATGTTTTGAGAAAAGAGCTTAAAAATCTTAAAATTACCACAACAAAATGAATAATTATTTTACAAACTGCACTGAATACACAGAAACAGCCAGAATGTTTCTTTAAGTCGACACTACTATACTACTGTACTACATAAGACAAAAACAAAATGAATAAATATGTTTTACTTACATCCTCACGATCTTCAATATTATTATTTCCAACACTGAAAATCATAAGATTAACTAGAGTCTCCATATTCTGCAACTTCTCTATTCTGTTTTCAAATAATGTTAATACTTCAAGTTTGACGAGTACTTCCAGATTCTCAATACTTTCAATGTTGTTGAAAGATAAATCAAGTTCCTTTAAATTCACTAAAGCACTTAAACCTTCGATCTTCTCTATAATGTTATTGTCAATATGTAGTTTTACTAACGACGTCATCATCCACAAATGGTCTATCTTCAAGATATCTGAAGCAATATAAAGACATAAATTTAATTGTATTTAGAATAGCATTAATATGTTGTAAGTACTGTCAACTGGGGTGACTTTGTGTCATTTTCAGTATCTTTTTCTCTTTAAAACATTTTTATTGTGTGAAAAGTAGTTTTGTAAATTTTAGAATGTTATTCTCCAACTGTTCAGCGTCTAATGAATAATTTAAAGCCATTTTTCAAAGTTACTGAAATTTCCTACGTCCACATATTTATTTCCAAAAAAATTGGACAATCTTACCTCATGTCGAATCTCAAAAACCATTGAATAAACCTTTACAGGAAATAGTGAAACAATGTCACCCTTGTATTACCATAGAAAAATGAATCTCAATAAACAATGATAATTTCTATGTATAAAAAAGTCATCATTTTCAGTAGGTGATGGATATAAACTAGGCGAATAATATAATTTCATGAAAATTTCTATTATTTGCAGTAGTAATCACTCAATTCTAGGACTGAAAAACAGTTGTTCCTCTTCACCGATACAGGTCTCGGAGGAGCAATTTTCCTCAAAATGCTCTCCCATTCGTATTGCTGAGATGCCAGCTCTTACTTTCTTCATATTTTGTGCAACCTCAACATTAATTCAGGGTGATCACGGAAAAAATCTTTTGATCCAATCAGAGGCTGGGGTGAAGTCTGGAGATAGAATGGATTTCTGATGCTGATATAGGAAGGGCACTGGGCCTCTGAGACTTATCAGACTTTTCGTATGCGGATGGAACTTGGCTCTATCAGAGGATTAGATAGGATGGGATGGTCCACCTGTCAGCGTCGGATTCATGAATGCCACCTGGTGCACCTGTCGGACTTGGACAATCATCGAATATAAGTAGAGTTTCGATTATCCAAGTTAATGTGGATCAAGACTACCTCGGAGAAGGAAAAACTCGGATAAAAAGGTATGGTTACTGAAAAACTGTGTTTTGATTACAAATTATACAATACATACAAGTTACATTTAAAAAGCAGCTAACATGCAATACTGTACTGTACAATGAAGAAGAGTGGCTAAACGCGAGTCCTCAAACAATTGAATCATTTGGTGCTAATGGACACACGATCGTTATTGACAGTAATTTTTTTTTTTTTTTGGGTCAGGCTCGGATAACACGGAACCTCGATTAATCGAAAGCAGATACAATGAGAGTTGAATCACAAAAAAATATCTACAAAACCGGATGTCGTCATATATGGCAGCTACAAAAAAAAGAAAAAGTAAAAAGTGATAGTGCATCTCCTTGCTTTAACCTGCAGTGAATTGGAAAAATATCCGACAGAAACTGACCTATACGGACTCTGCTGTACATTTCATCGAGACATATTTTAATTAATCGAATTAGTTTCTTGGGAATACCAAATTCAATAAGAGTATAATATAAAATTTCTCTCTTAACTGAGTCATATGCCTTATTTAAATCTATGAATAACTGATGTAGGCCTACTGTACTCTTGTACTCCCATTTTTTCTCCAATATCTGTCGAATACAAAAACTCTGATCAGTAGTCGATCTATTACACCTAAAACCACACTGATGATCCCCAATAATTTCATCTATATATGGAGTTAATCTTCTCAGAAGAATATTGGACAAAATTTTGTATGACGTCAACAAAAGTGATATTACTCGAAAGTTACTACAGTTAGTCTTGTCTCCCTTCTTAAAGATAGGTACAATTATGGACTTCTTGCATTATTCTGACACATTTTTTTTCCCCAAATAGCAAGTGCAAGCTTATCAATTTCGCTAGATAATTCGCTTTCACCTCTTGTATTAATTCTGCTGTAATTTGATCGATACCTGGAGACTTGTACTTTTTCAGATTTTCTATCGCAATTTCGACTTCAGAAAGTGTGGGTTCGGGCATAAATAGCTCGGTAGTTTGCATTTGAATTTCGTCCCGAACATTTATAGGCCTATTTGGCCTATGTACACTAGTCGCCTAGAATCTGAAAGCATAGCGGCCGTTAGCTTCGTGCGCATGAGCGAGCATATACTGTAGTACTGCTTTTACCCACCGCGTGACGTCACTCATGCTTGTAGATCCCAGGCGGGAAGTGTACATTTAGTAGTTGCTCAAAATAGTTTTCACATACATTTTTTCAATATTCATTTTGTATACTGGTACATGAATTTAAATTATTGATAGAGTCAGAAATTAAGATCCTTTTTCTAGTTTTCAAATGTCTTGGAATTTTTCATTAACACTGTAGAAATTAGAAATTTAGGATTTGTGGACTACTCTCTTAACTGACGAATCAAGATTCCATTTAAACTTCACCTTATGGAAAGGAAAGTACCGGTACCTATAAAGGACTGGAGTTGAGCATTCTCATGATGTGAAGGAAACAGGCTGTCAATGTGCTTCTGTTCACACGTGATGTTTAGTATCGGTACCGGTATGGTTAAAAAAAAAAGGTGTTAAAAGGTATTCCTTCAGAAGCCTTGAAAATACGGAGGCATGAAGGTACAGATTCTATGCTTTCACGATCTCTGTAATGAGATGGTATGGTTAGCACCACGATCAGATTGCCTTTAACTTCAGAAAAAGAAAAAAAATAAAACAGTTATAAATTTGACAGGAGGCTGAGTGGATCCCTGAGGCTGTTCTGGAAGTTTTGACAGTGAGAAAAATTTCATCAGATTGAATCTAGTACCTTCTAATGCACAGCCTGTATACACATACACAGATAGGGCTAATATAATATAAAGTTCACACATAATCTGTGTATAAAATAACTGAAATAAAGGAATTTCCAATTTATATTATAATTTTAAATCATTTTGAATTAACTAACTTAAAAACTCAAGTCTGAGACTTGTGACCTCTTCAAGTACAATTCCTTCCTCCGCGGCCAACCTTCCTGCTTCTCCTATCGGTCTTTCCTTTTCCAATGTTTGCATTATCATTGCTGTGTCAATGACACCTGGTTCTAAATCTTGGTGTATGATACTCATTGTACCGTAATTGTTTTCTAATCATAAGTTGTAATAGATTCTGATAATGTTAAAGCTGTGAATATCCTAATTTTCTATAGCTTTCTTCAATCAATAAAATTGAATCTATTAAATTCCTTGTAAATAACTCTCTTTGAAATCTCGAATTAATGAAGCACGAACTTGCTATGATATCCATATGTTTGGCGTTATTGGTCTTTATTGGTTGCTATGACAACGACTCCCAACGAATTTGCGAATGACTTGTCGTCGTCCGAAGTTGTCTTTGGGTTTGAGGGTGTGTTGCATCACATGATTGTCATTTGTCAGTAAAACATGTCGTTCTTTGGTGGAAATCCGTTTGCTTCGCCCGTGGGGCAAAGAATAGGTAAAAATCTTGGTTATATATGATTTTCGTCGTAATATGTTATGTATTTAACAGTAATTCGGTTAGTGAGTCAGTGCTTACAGAAAATTATGGTCCAAAACAGATAGTGCAATTAAAATACGCAAAGTTACAACAAGTGACGATCGATCTTATTTTTTATGCGTAGCCGATGTTTTTTACGAAATACGTAATAAATAATTATTGGTTTGCAATTAGATGTATGTTTATTACATTTATTAAACGATATTCATTTCAGAAACACCGTTTTCTTGTTTGACAATGTCTGTTTATAAAGTCTCTACTGTACACCATTTGCCTTGACAACTGGCAGTTGGGTGTTGATGACGAAATAGTCTTTACTGTAGGACTTTGTGTATTTATGAACATAACTTGTTTAGTCTTGTGGTTTCGACTATCATTTAAACACTGTTAAAGGCACTGAATATTGAATATTATATGTATTTATTTGTTAGTGATAGTCACTGTATCTTTACTTAAGCCTAAGTTGTTTTTTTTTTTATTTACAGAACAAGCTACAGATGCTGCCCTTGCTTCAGAAAATTGGGCACTTAATATGGAAATATGCGACATTATTAATGATACTGAAGACGGACCAAAAGATGCAATCAAAGCTATAAGAAAACGTTTAACACAAAATGCTGGAAAGAATTACACTGTGGTTATGTACACCCTTACTGTATTGGAAACATGTGTGAAAAATTGTGGAAAACGATTTCATGTTTTGGCCTGTAATAAGGAATTTGTTCAGGAACTAGTCAAATTGATAGGTATGTTACAAGTGACTTGGTTTTCAGCTATGAAGTTGTGGTTTTCATATTTGGATAGTGTTATATTACTGTTGAGTTAATGACTTAATTTTGTGCAACGTGGGTAGGCCTAAACTTGGATGGAGAATAGTGCTCATTTTTGAGTGTCTAATGTTGTACCGTAATCACTTTACTGTAGGCTTGTCACAGCTCTAATCTCTTGTGTTTTCTTAACTTTCGATGGGCAATGAGTCTGACGTTCACTCGTGCCGTTCTTGTCAAGAAAAAAATAGTTTTCTTCTCTACCCTCTCTTCTCGTCACCCTTTGTGATAAGTAGCCCCTCCACTGTCTGCAACAAGCAATCCGACTGTTAGTCGCGAAGTTAGGTAGGGTTTGAAACAGTGACGAGGTTAGGTATGGTTTGATGAGGAAGTAGATTAGTGACATTAGACCCACTGTCATTGATAAGGATATGTAAAGTTTATGGAGATGGATTATAATTATATTTACTACAATAAAAGAATAGATTATATCTACTGCAATCAAAGAATCTATTTCTGATGTTTCTAGTGAAGCATTTGGGAGGTAGAGGGCTAGAGCGCGAGTAACTATGCTGCTAGCAGTATGCCCCCTTTCCTTACCTTAGCAGCAAGTGGGCGGGCAGACAGACTGAGATAGCCTATTTTGTGTCCATTACTGATAAGCATTGAAGCATTTACAAATTGACAACTGAGCTAAGGATTTATGCGGTAATACCACAGTCTACTATATACAGTCACGAAGCTTGAGTTTTGAGGGTGCTAGAAACAATAGACTGTGACGGTTCTATTTTGCATTGCCTGTAATGAGGCGATATTAGCGATCCTAGTGGTGAGCAACTATCTAATGTTTGCATATTTACTAAATATTGAGCTTCGCGACAGTATAATGGATAATGAAAAAAAGAATATCTACAATCCTACCATTCCCTATTACCTCGAAAAATACCAGCTAAAAGATGTTGAAGTAATCGGACTTCTGGTTGGAGCAAGAGGTACCGCTACTCTCTTCATGAAAGATGTGTTTAAGAGGCTTGGAATACCTACATCTATTATTCCGATTGTAACCTTAGCTGCATTGAAAGGATCAATTGCTCTCCTATTCGAAATCAAACTAAGTTCAGTAGCATTCTTTACTTTTTTGTAACACTTACCTTTCTAAAAATAGGTATATTTCCACTACTCTCAAAAAAAATTATTTGCAGTTATGTACTTGTAAGAATTTCATTGTTAAAACAAAATTAATGGTTTTTCGTGAACTTGTAAAAATTTCTATGGATAAGTACTCTTTGTCCCTTGTGGCAGCTCACGAATGGTGAGAAGATATGTAAATTTTCTAGAGTGTGGTAATACCGTCTTCACTTGCCTTGTAGTGCCCCAAAGACTAGTGACGAATTCACTTTTGATAATTTTACAGAACTAGACGAAAGGAGGCACATTTTTCTTTAACAATTGCGTACTACGAATAGTGTTGAGTACTAAGCACGTGATTTTACTTTCCGGCATCCAATACTTCTCACTGAATAGCCTAGAACTATTCGTCTGTTGTACATAGGCCTAGTAATGAATGGATGCATCACTGTCATATTGTCCACATCAAACGTCACGAGCGAATGCATCACTGTTTAAATGTAAAATACGATTGTTAATTATGTTGAAATACGACTTCCTTCGACAATAATATCTATCCTAACTGGCACTGAAAATGCTGGTAAAGGTTCAATATGTACGCGCCAATAGAAACATTCATAAAATACTTGGAAAATCGCAAAGATTTACAGTATGGAGTAGTAGAAATTGGATGTGACCACTAGGAGAGCTGTACACATAACCAGCCAGCCCCAAATACATATCTTACTTATATACGAAATTCGTCATGCGTGAATGAAGAAGGCCGCCATATTTCTTTAATGAGACGTAGTATGAGGACGGGAATGATGGGATTTTGAGTGTCACCAACTGTGGAGAATGGTATGCGTGGGATGCGATCTATGAACCTAACCACTGGAGTTCAGTATCAGTTCAGAATCAGTTCTAGTCTTGTTGGGCTACTGCGTATGAGCAGGCAGTTCAGAATTGATTCCGAATCGTGTTGGAACAAACCTATTATTAACGATTTTGATTTCTAAATATTAGGCCTAAGTATGATTACTGTTAGTGCCAATAATTTAATTTGTGTATTTGTTTAAATATATTTTCTTGCTACAAAATCAAGTTTGTGAATTTTTATCTTTGAAAGGTTAAAGATTTACTCGTAAATTTTCTCTTTCTGTGAGATTTCATAAGATAAACTTTTGTTGAACTATTCCTGTTGGTTAGAAACGTGTGCTGAATGAAGATAATGAATATATTTCGATCAGCAGCAAGTTATACCAACCGACATAACTTTCCACTCGACAGGACACAGTTACAGTAATAACAATGGGTAATTTATTTTAATGGTCTCGTCCCAGATAATAAAACTCAACAACTTGAGATATAACCTGTTCATAGATACGTACAACTGCTAGTTCTGTGTAAATGGAACACTTTTAACTTTACCAAGAAAAATAATTTAGCCCATCTTTATTTTACACTGAAAACAATATTTGGTAATGATTCTAGCAGGCTGCCAGTGTCAAGCCATTGGTTTCATGTGCTAGGATTATGAAAAATGCTTTTTTCTTACACATGTAATGAGTTGCCTCCTGAATGTATAATCTGTAGAATTTTCAATTAGCTGATGGCGTTTTCCACAGTTTGCTCTGGCATCAATTCATGGGACATGATTCGACAATTTGTGTATTTGTCTCTGTAGAATCTTTGTGATAATGCACTGCATCTTTTGAAGAGCAAAATTCGTCTGATATCCTAAAAATGTTGATTGGTGAATATTGTAAAGGAAGCTTTTAATAGAAAAATGAGCATCTTCTGCGGACTTCAGGAAAAAGAACTAAGGAAGAGACTAGTAAAGTCCTTTGTGTGGATTGTGGCACTTTATGACGCATAAAGATGGGCATTAAGACGACGTGAAGAGAAGCAACTAGAATCATTTGGAATGTGGATATGGAGAAGAATAGAGCATGTGAAATGGACAGACAGAATAAGAAATTAATCTCTGTTGGAAAGAGTGAATAAAGAAAGAATGATGTTCAGACTGATATGGAGGAGGAAAAGGAAGTGTTCATTCTTTGCTACACTCTTTTAACACTTATAACTTCATTACTGTGTTAATTTTATAAAAAGAATTGGGTCACTGACTGAGAAGAAACTGTTTACTGAAGGATATGTTGGAAGGAATAGTGAAGCGGAGAAGAGTTAGGGGCAAAAGAAGATATCAGATGATAGACGACATTAAGATATATGGATCTTATGCGGAGACGGAGGAACACAGAAAATAGAGATTGGAGAATTCTGGAGGATTTGCAGTGAAAGACCTGTCATTTGGCAGAAGAGTGGTATGCGTGTGCGCTTTTTTTTCTTTCTTTTTTAAGGAAATTCTTCATTAAATTTAAAGAAGAAACTGAGACAAATGCTGCAATTTAGTGAACGGTGCATGGAAACGTAGTATATACCAACTGCACTTATGGTTTGTCTTCTCTTAAACTGCCAACTCCAAATTCATATGTTACAATTAATATATTCAAGTTAGCTTTGATTTGTTTTATATGGAGTTTTTGTTTTGAGTCGTTTTATGTGGATAACAAGTGTTTGCCTCGAACATTTATAGGAAAATGTGGTCTATAAAGCATTAATATTTATTATATAAACAAAATATTAACAAAAAATTTAAAGATTATATTTTATGGCAGTGTATTTCTGCGAGAATTCAGAAATTTATTTTTATTTAGCAACATTACTTTTTATGGTGTACAATTTAAAAATGTTTTCTTACTGTGAGACTACAATTGTTTACACCCGAAGTTTTGACTAAAATGTTAGTATATGAATGTAGAGAGAAAGATACTGTTTTATGTTGAATATCATGTGCAGATTACTAGTTCTGTCCTATTAAATAAAGGGTGTGGCAAAACATCCTCCCTAATTTAAAGTTTAAATAAAAAACAGACTGATCAAAATAAGGAAACTTTATTAATATGAATGGTATCTTAGCAGTGGGAATTTTTCACTTTTTGAATAACGTGTCTCTCAAGTGGTGTCCTTCACTATTAATGCATTGATGAATGCGACTTCGGAAATTCTGTATCACTCTAACTAGCATTTCTTGAGTAATAAGACCAATTTCTTCCTGAATTGCATTTCTTAGGTCTGGCAAAGTCCTAGGCCGATGTTTGAACACACATCCCGATAAGTGAAAATGTGCTTCATCATTAAAAAGAACCACAGCATCTTCAGCATCTGCATTACACATTTTCACTTATCGGGATGCGTGAATCATCAAAATTTCCGATATTGAAGTGGAGAGAACCCTCGTGAACTTCATGAAAAAACCCTCATAACGACCGTGTTACTGTATGGTCCACGGTTGCAAGAGTCTGGATACCTGGTCCTTAATTGTTTGAAGAGGATGGTGCTACTGTGACAGTGAACTCTCAGTGGTACACTTTTATGATCAACAATTTTTTGGCAACAAGACTCAATGCGCTGCTGATTGACCAGGTATGGTTTCAGCAGCTTAGATTTATCTCCAAGTCCTGAGACATATGTTTCCCGACGCTTAATTTCTTCACGTGGCAACGCCCCCTGGCCAGCACGATCACCAGACCTTGCACCCTGCGATTGTTTTCTATGGGGGCATCTTAAGGCTGAGGTGTTCAAACATCGGCCGAGGACTTTGCCAGAACTAAGAAATGCAATACAGGAACAAATTGGTCTTATTCCTCAAGAAATGCTAGTTAGAGTGATGCAGAATTTCCGAAGTCGCATTAAATAATGCATTGATAGGTGAAGGACACCACTTGAGAGACACATTATTCAAAAAATGAAAAATTCCCACTGTTAAGATACCATTCATATTAATAAAGTTTCCTTATTTTGATCCATCTGTTTATTTAAACTTTAAATTGGGAGGATGTTTTGCCGCACCTTTTATTTTGCTTATATTAAGTATTCTATTTGCGTGGAATATATGATGTTATGCAGTCATTCCATCAACTTTGAAATTATGAATATTTTCAACTAGTTAATACAAACAGTTTAATGCTGTAAGTATATTATGTATGACTGCCAGAATTTGAATATAAGCATATTTAAATAGAGTATTTGATCTATAAATATATTAAGCAGCTCCTATATAGTATTGCTGCAAACTGTAAAATATTTGAGAAATGCTATTGTTGAAGCTTAGCTCATATCAATTTCGCGCTATTAATTAAAGTATATTGTAATATGTCATATTTTGAAAGTGTTGCCTTTCTTTAGGTCCAAAGAACGATCCTCCAACAGCTGTTCAAGAAAAAGTGCTGAGTTTGATTCAGAGTTGGGCAGATGCATTTCGTCATCAAACTGAATTGTCAGGTGTTGTGCAAGTTTACCATGATTTAAAACAGAAAGGAATAGAATTCCCTATGACAGATTTGGACACAATGGCGCCTATTCACACACCACAGAGGGTAAGAAGTTTAGTATCCATGGTCAAAAGATATGCTGAGAAGCAATGCTTAAATTTTGTATGTTATAGTGTTGGTAGGAAGATATCAAATTTAGGCAAGTTCGATATATAGATCTTTTGCATGAAGAAGGTTTATGTGCTTCTTCTGAAGCACATTTTATAATCGAAGACACCGGTGCAAAATGGGGATTTTTATAAACTTTTCAGGAGAAAAAAAAAAAACAATGTGGAAGGAGGTAATGTTTTAACCAAAATTTTTGCATTGATTTGAAGTAGTTTAGCAAGAAACACGATGTGTGTTTTAAATTTTTTCATTTACACAATTGTGTCACAATCACAATATAAAACTGTTGCCTCCATTTTGCACCGGAGAGTTGTTATTTGAAGATTTCTTGCCTAAAAACTTCCTAATAAGGATTATATGATTAAATAATAAGAAATAAAATTTCACAAGTAGGTATTTATTATGATCATCTGTTTATCCCAACTGTTTATCAATATCATCAGACATTGTCAGAATGATGATGATACAGTTGGATGATATTAATTTGTTGCTAGTTTTTTTTTTATGTTCGACCATGCCGAAATGTAGTAATTATACACCTGGTAGTAGCCCTTTAATGCGCCTCATTAAAGTACACCTATTCATTATAGTTCAGTTGTTTAGCCAATGAGAAATCACCTTTGTACTGATTGTACCATTATAAAACCGCAAGTATCGATTATTCTCGGATATGCAATCGAAAGACAATTAGCGAAAAGTCATGGAGGCTGGAAATCCAGTACTGTCGCAGAGGGTTATGTTCTGTTACTATAATAATTAGCGTTAATTGCAAATAATATTCAAATAAATTAAGTTTGTCATCTCGTTTTTCAATTCTAAATCAATTTCCAAGTTATATCAAGCCTAATCTTCAAGGTTATATCAAGGTCAGTGACATTCGTGTTTCGGAAAAAATCAATACTTTTGCGTCTGCGCACATCTCACAATTCAGGTCAGTTCACTCCTCACTTACATAACCATAACATGAATACTTGTGAATAATTTCAAGTTAGAAATATGGTCGAGCATAAAAAGTCGTATGAAACTTGCCTATAATGGTAATTAAGATACTTGTATGAAAATTATGAAACTCGCTTGCGCTCGTTTCATAAACAAACATACTCGCGTCTTAATTACTACCATTATAGGCTCGTTGCATAATGTACTATTACTTGAAGCTACTTTGGTTGCTTGAGTGGTAGAAATGCAGAATAAAGATGCAAGTCTTCATTGGGTAAGGTCAGTCCAACACCATGTTTTTGTAGAACATGATATTTCTTCGTAGAAGCACTTGGAAAAACACTGCTTTGATTATTATTCTGTGTATACTCCAGTACATGATAATGAGGATAAAGCAGACTTGTACTTCCTCTTGTTGACCACAGAATTATTAAATAATGAACTGAAATTGCTATTGAAATTCAAGATCATTTCCTGGGTAGTAGCTCTGGAGATACCACTTTCTTGCTCCGATTGAAAGTTGGAAGCAGAAGTTTCTCCTCATTCTCTTCATTACGAAAGCACGAAGCTACCTCTTTTTGCACCAGCTGAAGCAGGCCCCTTCACTTTATATATACCGATCTTAACGTGCAATCTGACAAAAAATGGAGGTATATTATTGTACGCATATGTATAACAAAATTATATTTTTTATGTTAATATAGTCGCCCTCGGTAGCGCAGTTGATATAGTGCTGGCCTTCTATGCTCGAGGTTGCGGGTTCGATCCCAGCTGAGATCGATGGCATTTAAGTGTGTTTAAATGCGACAGGCTCTTGTCAGTAGATTTACTGGCATGTAGAAGGACTCCTGAGGGATAAAATTTCGGCACACCGGCGATGCTGATATAACCTCTGCAGTTGCGAGCATCGTTAAATAAACCATTTATGTTAATAGAAGTTGTGTATTTAAGAGATGTGAGAATTGAATACAAATTTAAAATAAGATTTGAGAATGATAATTGTATCTTCTCTAATTAGAGTTACTAAAGTACCAGATGATAAGACTTGCAAGATTCATTATATACACTAAAAGGAAATGTAGCTTATTGATTTTCAGCTAGGGTATTGACACTTTATGATATAATAGTACATTATGCAACGAGCCTATAATGGTAGTAATTAAGACGCGAGTATGTTTATGAAACGAGTGCAAGCGAGTTTCATAATTTTCATACGAGCGTCTTAATTACCATTATAGCCAAGTTTCATACGACTTTTTATGCTCGACCATATTTCTAACTTGAAATTATTCATAAATATTCATTTTATTCTTATCTGACTGAGGAGCGGAACTGACCTTGTGCAATAGCTCGTAAATTGAGAGATGTGCGCAGACGCGAAAGTATTGATTTTTTCCGAGGAACAAATGTCCACATTGACCTTGATATAATCTAGAGAGTAAAATAAACATTAATCTTGATATAACTTTGAAATTGATTTAGACATTGAAAAACAAGATGACAAATTGAATTTATTTGAATATTATTTACAATTAATGCTAATTATTATAGTAACAGAACATAACCTTCTGCGACAGTATTGGATTTCCAGCCTCCGTGACGTTTCGCTAGTTGTCTTTCGATTGCATATCCGAGAATAATCAATACTTGCGCTTTCATATTGCTACAATGCTGTTTTCTGATTGGTGGAACACCTGAACTTTAATGAATAAGTGTACTTTAATGAGGTCCATTAAAGGGCTGCTACCAGGTGTATAATTACTACATTTCGGCATGGTCGAGCATAAAAGATTTTAAGTTTTGTTTAGTGTACGACTAAAGATATATGTATAAATGTTGACAGAGCATCCCAGATGCAGAAGTGGCAATGGGTGTGCCAACTCTTCAGACTCACATGTCAGCATCGACAATGCCTGTTTCACCCCACACAATGCCTCCAGGATCCCCTGCTACTCAGCCACCCACTCCTGCTCCTCAGATGGGACCTACTGTTCTCACATCAGACCAGCTGGGGAAGTTGCAGAGTGAATTGGATGTGGTGCAGGGTAACATGGTAGTTTTGAGTGAGATGCTAAGTGAACTGACACCTGGAAAAGAGCATCCAAGTGATCTGGAATTGTTACAGGTAAAATTGAAAAATACGTAATTTATACTAAAAGAGTGAACATTTGGTGAAATAAAATTAAGAAGAGAACTAGAATGTATGCTTTGTGATTGTGAAAGAACATATGTGACAGCTATTAAACAAGTAGGTTAGAGATTCACGCAGGGACAATAAGTGGTATGGAAATGTGAGCAGATGTAGCCATATTTAACTTGACTATTACACTTTTACTACGTCATACTACTTTTGACCAATAAAACGGTACTAAAGGACTTATTTCAACCAATCATGGCTGCTTATCGCACAATTTTATTGCGTCCCTAGCATTTGTTTAATTTTATCGCGTCCCTAGCATTTGTTTAATTTTATTGTGTCCCTAGCATTTGTTTCTTTGTTTGCCAGCATTTCAAACTGCACTGGTCTGGACGTCAAAAAAAAAATTACAAACCACTCCAGTCAATGCACAGCAGTTTCAAATATGACTCGCATTGGCATTCAAGAACAAGAATTAATAAAGATCACTGGTCATAGCTATGCATCTTCACTGAAATCCTATTTACAAATAAATGAAGCGCACCATTCGGAGATCCTGAATAAGTTGAATAAACCATGTACATCATCGAGTTCCACTTCTTTTAGGCACATGTCTAATATAAAACACTAACATCAACCACTAAAACATTCAAAAAAACCTTGCATTATTAAGAGGGATTCGGCATTGTTTGCTTAGTGGCACGGCAATAAGTTTCGAGGGTATTAAATAAATTATTTTCACATGCCTAGACTTGAACGGTGCAGTACCGCACTCACTGGCCGAGAGCTGAAGATAAGCTAGTGTTGGACGTCATTTTACTCCTGTGTTTATGAAAACTTGTGATAAAGCTAGCCCAGCTATGCGCTACTAGACGAAACATCACATGTTTGTCTCCTGGCCTTGCTTGTCTCGGCTAGCTTCCCGCCTCACAGTCAGCTGGTTACTTCACGCGCGTACTAATTATTTTCTTTATTTGATATTTTCAATACTTTCTTATCAACGGTGCGACAGTAAAAAAATATGTGTTTATTTGTACTTTCAATGCAGAATCTAACCATATATTTTAAAAATATTTTTTCGTGGTCAAAAGCGTCTTAATAATCTAAATTTCTCCATTTCCATAAAAAGTAAGAAAAACTGTTTACATGTCAATATAAACTTTAATTTGTCAGCATCAAAATAAACCATGATTTTGATCATTGGGTGAAAGGGTTTCGGAACCACAAGTTGCTAATTTTATGAAAATACGATAAATTTAAATATTTTACATTTAAACACTATGAAGTTCTGATGCCTCAAACTTTGCACAAAGCATTGTATCACAGTTGTCAACGGACAGAAAAAGTTTCATTGTATTTAAAAATTGTAAGGTCAATTTTCTCTATATTTCGGTTGATTTGACATGGAATAGCCCATATACAAATGTAGGAAATACTGAATATTATTGCCATTAGTATTTATTAATATTACTGGAAATAACACCTCCAGAACACAATAGTAGTTAAAATTCACTCCATAGCAACATTGACTTCTTGATTAAAAAACTTTAATCTTAGGGTCCACTGAATTTATAAAAAACAATTCCGTATCTTAAGAAAGTGTATCTGTGATTATAATTTACCAATTTCCTATACCCTATTTTCGTTCATCGTTTATCACTTCTTAATTCCTATTAACATACTTTTTAATTCCTTATCATATGCCATAATCCTTCCTTAAAACATGATAATCTATTATAATTTCTCATTCATTCATTTTTATCTTTTCACTGTATAGATATCACCGCTATTTTTTATCCCCACTTCTGACATAGCCTTGGGGTGACGTCATTTATGAATAATTGCAGGTTAAAGATAAAGTTACTGTAGAATTCGTAATTTTAAAGAATGATTGCACGAAAAAGACACAGATCAATAGGGAAATATTTTATTGCCTCTTGTTCAATAATAGCTTCCCTATGGATATAAAAATTCAAACTCAAAACATAAGATTATTTAGGGCCAAATTAAAGAAGAACCTAATTTCTCATGCCTTCTATTCTGTAGGTGAATTCATGACACGAATATTTCTGTTTTGTCTTAAGTATTGGTACTAAAACTTTGTGTTGTATTAGTACACTATATTGTGAAACTCTTCTGTGTATATTTCAACTAGACTGTGACTATAATTAAGATTTTATAGTATTAAGATTTTTTTCTTTTTTTCGTTTGACATGTTCTATACTCTAGCTGTGAAGCAAGGTATGAATACAATATAATCCATTATGAATAACTCTCTAATTTATTGCAAACGCAATGTACTGGCAAACAGTATGTGTGGACTGACAGCACATGATTGATCAGTATCATATCGGCAATTGATTAGTGAAATTGTTGTAATTCTTTATGATTAAAAAGATCAAAAGATATATCTCCTTGAAACTTACAAGGTACAGGTGAGAGACTCACGTGACCATTGTCTTATATGTGTAAAATATGAAGGCTAGAATGAACATCAACTCTTCAATAGAATGCGTCTTAGAAAACTGGGGAACGAATTGGTATTTACAAAAATTCGGTACTGAATAATGTAATACATTTTAATAATACTTGTGTTTTCTCTTCAAGCCTACCACTTGAAAATGATCCCAACAGAATGACATAATACTTTTGGTGATTATTAAATTGCCATCATTGTATAGGTTGGCAATACTTTTCATAATTCATTTTCGTTCCCTAGGAGTATTTCTATTTTCTTAAAAGGTTTTCCAGCCAAAAAATACTCTCTCTTTCTCCCAGAACTTGTGACCTGTATACTATCTCCCATGTTTCTTTTGTGCAAGCTGTCCCTTCTTCTATCTTTCCATTTCCTTTCCCAGAATATATCCAATGGAGGTTTTATTTTTTACTTCAGTATCTTTTCTTCATTGTGTGTCCATGCCATGCCAGTTGCAGTTCTTTCATTTCTTGGCAGGTATATCTTTTTTCCCTTATTTTAATTTTCACGTTGTCCATTCTTGATATTCTTGAACATATCTGAAGTAAAACTGGATGGTCAAGTTCACCCCAAAATTTGTGCAATTTTGAGGGTTTTTGTAAACAGCTGTAAACATGGATCTTTTTTTTTTTTAGTTATTTAATGACGTATCAACTACTGGTTATTTATTGTTGATAGTATTGGTGATAGCAAGGTGGTATTTGGCGAGTGAATTCATTTTGACTATTTCGTTTATATGACATCATTCTATTTTCGACCAATGAAGTGTAATGAAATTTTGAATTCCAACCAATCACAGTCAGACTTTGCGATAATTTCTGCAGCTAGATTTATCGCTATCAATTTATCGCATGGTCCTTCTTTTGTTTAGTCGTCGCCAACTGTTTCCCCGTAAATTGATGATCATGAATACATTAAGATGCAACTACACGGTTAAACTTTTCTTTCAACTTTAAAGCAATGAATGCAAGATTGATATTTAATATTAATTAATATATTTACGCAGTGAAGACCAATGCGTTTGTCGAGCTATAAAAAATGCTTTCGTGTAGCACTGATTGTAAGTAACGGTCGAAACAAGGCACAGCTGACATTGGTCCTGCTTCCACAGGTAGGCCTAACGTAACCTATAAAATTGTAGCCTATAACATTTGTATTGAAATTAAACAATTAATAGACGTTCAAAATTATGTAACATCACCGCATGTCAAACTCAAAGACCTTGCATAGTAATAATGTCTTTGATCAAACTGCCTTTCGTATGGCGTAATAAAATTCGTGTTTTAATTAGGCCTATCTATACAGAGATGACTTCACTGTGTAGCAACATGTCTCACTGTGAATACATAAGCATTGGTGTATAGCTGTCCCCACTGTTACTGTTAAATTAAATTATGATTTCAGCAGATAATGAAAATGTATTTGTTATAATAATAAGAGAAAAGTGCAGGAAAGGTAATTAACATTGTTAAACCTGTATTTCGCTTTTCGCAATTGGCATTACTTAATAATAACATCGAATTTCTTTATTGCAATAATCGATATTCATCTACGAGTATTTCAACTTCACAATGTCTGAATAGGTTAAGTATTCGTTAATATACAATTATTAACATTTTGTGATCGAATTTTAGGGATATATTATTTAAATTTTTATTTTATTCACGAAATAGTCCTAATAAATGTCACTCGAGGTCTGAGATTTCCCAGATAATCCATGAGCGAAGCGAGTGGATTTATCGGGAGATCCAGACCTCTCGTGACATTACTACAGATAATTTTTGTGTTTATATAATTTCAGGAGTTACATAGTACGTGTCAAGCAATGCAACATCGACTAGTGGAATTAATAGGAAAGTTGGCAAATGATGAGATTACTGCAGAACTTCTGAGAGTAAATGACGAGCTAAATAATTTGTTTCTAAGGTAAATATTTTCTGAGTTCTATTTCGGATAATAGTATGTTTTGCAGACCACAGGTTAAGCTGTTAAAAATGGAGTATTCTGCAAAAAGGACATCTGGTCATTCTATGTTCAAAGTTTTACATAAAGTTCCCTTAAGATTACACTACTTGTAATTGCAATAAAACACATTAGATGACATAAAAATTATTACATGAGGGAAACAGGATAGTATACCTGCTAAGAATTCTCTCTAATAAATAAGGATCTTTGAAAAATCTAGATAAGGGAAGTTTTAAATAAATTCATGTTATGAAACCTGTATAGAACTAATACATAATGGATTACTATATATAAGAAAGCAGTGCATGTTAAAAGTAGAATAAATTAAGCACTGATAACAAAGAAGCTGATTTTCGCGTATATTAATGATTGCAATTATCGTGCTTGCAAACTTTAAGTTTATCTGAAAAATAGACCTTGATATTGAACTTCGCTAAATTTTGTATTTTATTTTTGTTCCTATGCCTCATGAAGAGATGGGTGAAAAATTATGTCTTGTAGACTGTAATGATTCATACAGGACTTTAACCTGACAGGAAGGTGGTGATGGTTTTTGTTTCTCTTTCATTAAAGATTTTATTATTCAATGGTTATTTTTTAATTGATAATCTATATTCTTTTCTGTTTTCCCATTGGAAACTCATCACTTTTTAAGTATTTCACATCACCAGTGTGAGAGTGACTTTCCTTCGTACACTCTTGGTGTGAAAGCTCATCTTTAGCTCTCTTACGTCATTCTTCTGACCATTGTAGTAACATGACTTCCAATCAAGAACCGATTCTCTGTTTTAGTTCTCTTTCAGATAACTTCATGCTTCTCTGTAAGATATACATCCTGATTATATTAACTTGGCTTCTAATTCTTTCTCTACATAAGAATCTAACTCCATCCATTGTAAGTTAATCTCCATAATTGAATGCACAATACAGTGGAGCTTCGATTATTATTAAGTCTTTCCACAAAATTGTGATGGATATTGAAACTATGATAATGAAATCATTTAAACCTATGTTATAGTGACAATTTGTTCCAAAAATGAAAGCTAGTCTTATACGAATCTCTTTCTTTTAGGTAATGTCTTCGAGAAAAATTATATATATTAAGATATATTATCCTTTAAAACTATTATATTCATTCATTCGTAGTGTTCTGCCAAAGGACAGGTCTTTCACTGCAAACCCAAGATTCGTATTTTCTGCCTTCCTCTTAAGGTAAGCATTCACTACATCATATCGCACTCCTCAGACGAATTGCAGACAACGGATATTTTAAGTGCAGTGCGTTCACTGTAACGGCTCTACTTAATCACCTCGGATTCCCTATCAGCTATTTAAAACTTATGACTTATGATATTGACGTTGCTGAAAACAAAGGAGTTTTGAGATTAGGTCTATTATCCATGAGTGTTAGCGAATAAGAATTTGTAATTTTTTCTTGCTTCTTAATTGAAGAGGAAGAAACGAAAGAGATATTAGTTACATAATATATATGTAAGAAACGTCTTAATTACTGTAATGGGAATGCAGTTTTCTACAAGCGAAATAAGTTTTTCGTCTGCCATTTTGGCACGACACTGAACATGGCACAACATAATAGTAACAGTTGACCAATTAAAATTGATTTATTAAAGAAGGCCATGATCGCATGCATCGGAAAAGTTGCTCATCCGAGGAACGTGAACGGATTTGCCAACAGCCGATGCGTGCAATAAGATGTAGTGAACGCGGTTACATAACAATTACAGTAAAGATTGTCATTTTCCGATCCGTGTGATTCATCCGATGAGTGCGATACGATGTAGTGAACGCTTACCTTTAGTCTCCGCATATGATCCATATATCTTAATGTCTTCTGTCATCTGATATCTTCTTGTGCCCCGTATTCTTCTCCCGTTCACTATTTTTTTTCAGTCATTTGTTCTGTACTAAAAATTTTGCAACATGACTCTCATGTCGTAGAACCAGCCTGTCCTGATATTCCATGCTGTATGTTGTTTTCCAGCCTTACTTTCAACGTTTTAAACCTATTTTTTTATAGCCATCATAATGATGTTACGAATATTTTGATTTTTCTTTATTCCTTTTCGTGAATGAATGAAATATGTGCTATAAATCTCATTATGTTTTAAAACTTGTTCAGTGTATCATTAAAATTTCAGTTTTCACGCCCTCACACCCAGTACAGTACATTATGCAACGAGCCTTTAATGATAGTAGCCTAATTAAGACGCGAGTATGTTTGTTTATGAAACGAGTGCAAGTGAGTTTCATAATTTTCATACGAGCATCTTAATTACCATTATAGGCAAGTTTCATATGACTTTTTATGCTCGACCATATTTCTAACTTGAAATTATTCAGAAGTATTCATTTTATTCGTATCTGACTGAAGATCGGAAGTGACCTTGTGCATAGTTCGTAAATTGTGAGATGTGCGCAGACGCGAAAGTATTGATTTTTCTGAGGAACAATAATGTCATTGACCTTGATGTAATCTAGAGAATAAAATGAACTAATTTTGATATAACCTCGAAATTGATTTAGAATTGAAAAACGAGATGACAAATGGAATTTATTTGAATATTATTTACAATTAACGCTAATTATTATAGTAACAGAACATAACCTTCTGCGACAGTATTGGATTTCCAGCCTCTGTGATGTTTCCCTCATTATCTTTTGATTGCATATCCGAGAATAATCGAAAACCTGAACTTTAATGAATGGGTGTACTTTAATGACATGCAATAAAGGACTGCTACCAGGTGTATAATTACTTCATTTCGGCATGGTCGAGCATAAACTTTTTTAATTGACATAGTCACTACTGCATATTTACATGTTCGATATGTTTATTTAAGAATAGCATTTTGTAGTGATATTTATTATAAAATAACGTGTTGTTTTATTTGGTGTTTTTCATGTTAGATACAACAGGTTTGAAAATAATCGGGAGGCTAGTCTTCAAACTTCAAAGGCACCCGCAGCTCATCTGAATGCAGCTAATCAGAAACCTGCTGTTGAAGCTGGAGGTGATTCCCTTATAGATCTGAGTGACGAAGCTGCCCCTCCTGCTGCTGTCACTGTTGCTGCTGGAGCTGCTGCTGTTCCTAACCTGAACACTAAACTTGCTGGACTTAGTATGTAATTACAATCATACATAGAATTAGAAACTATGTTCTCTTTATGCAAACACTCATGAAGCAATTCGAAGTGAAGTGGAGTGAACTAGAGCTCAGACCTTACAGTGAAGAACAAGTCGAAGAAATATGCATGCCTAACATGAATTCAAAACTACATTTTCTTCTAAATCAAAGAATTAGAAATTAAATTGTTTAAAATACATTTTGCATACAGACTGAATGTAGTATGATGTGAACCCAGTAAGCATTATTAATAAATACCTAATGAAATAGATTGAATTGAACGGGTTACATCAGCTTCTTGTCTATGCGGATGACGTGAATATGTTAGGAGAAAATACACACACGATTAGGGAAAACACAGAAATTTTACTTGAAGCAAGTAAAGCGATCGGTTTGGAAGTAAATCCCGAAAAGACAAAGTATATGATTATGTCTCGTGACCAGAATATTGTACGAAATGGAAATATAAAAATTGGAGATTTATCCTTGGAAGAGGTGGAAAAATTCAAATATCTTGGAGCAACAGTAACAAATATAAATGACACTTGGGAGGAAATTAAACGCAGAATAAATATGGGAAATGCGTGTTATTATTCGGTTGAGAAGCTCTTATCATCCAGTCTGCTGTCCAAAAATCTGAAAGTTAGAATTTATAAAACAGTTATATTACCGGTTCTTCTCTATGGTTGTGAAACTTGGACTCTCACTCTGAGAGAGGAACATAGGTTAAGGGTGTTTGAGAATAAGGTGCTTAGGAAAATATTTGGGGCTAAGTGGGATGAAGTTACAGGAGAATGGAGAAAGTTACACAACGCAGAACTGCATGCATTGTATTCTTCACCTGACATAATTAGGAACATTAAATCCAGACGTTTGAGATGGGCAGGACATGTAGCACGTATGGGCGAATCCAGAAATGCATATAGAGTGTTAGTTGGGAGACCGGAGGGAAAAAGACCTGTAGGGAGGCCGAGACGTAGATGGGAAGATAATATTAAAATGGATTTGAGGGAGGTGGGATATGATGATAGAGACTGGATTAATCTTGCACAGGATAGGGACCGATGGCGGGTTTATGTGAGGGCGGCAATGAACCTTCGGGTTCCTTAAAAGCCATTTGTAAGTAAGTAAGTAATGAAATAGATTGAAAATACAGGTTTCTAAAACGAGCCTTACTAGCTGCTCACTGTTAGTCTGAAAATTTCAAATATCCAAATTAAAATACAGTAGCAGAAACATTACTTACTTTTACTTTTGAGGGCCTCTCCACTTTTCAGTGGTTACCCTTTATTCCCATTTTCCATCTGCGTCTGTCATTCCAATCCTGCTCATTTAGTCCCTTATCATTCATCATCCTCAATATTCCAGCCCTCCATGAATTTCTAGGCCTTCCTCATTTCTTTCTACCAGCTGGAGACCACTGAAGTAGCACGTTTGGCCACCTCCCCTCATCCATCCTCCTTACATGACCATACCACTGAAGTTGTCTACTCTCTATTCTTGCAATCACCGATTCTTCCATGTTCATTATCCTTCTAACATCCTCGTTTCTTCTCTTTTCCAGCCTGGATATTCTAGCACCTATCCTTATGCCGTCCATTTCAACTGCCTGTATCTTACTTTTTTGGCCTTCCGATAGACTCCAGCCTTCAGCCCCATATGTCAATATACTTTCCACTATAGCCTCAAGAATTCTAGCAGCAACCCACTACTGGAAAACAACTTATGCTACGTTTCCCATGAAATATGATAAGCAGAAACATTAAGAATGTATTATGTCCATGAAATGTTAGTTACATGACTTTGTGTTAATAAGTGAGAAATTATTTTATGGTACTTTTATAATATAAATACATACCGAAAGACAGTCAATGGTGGCACCAGCATTTGACGCCATTACCTGAGTCCGATAGCATTTGTTAGGACGAAATATAAATAAATTCTGAGAATTATTTAAAAAAAATTACTTCAGTATATCAAACGGATAAATGTTTTAAGTGATATTGTCTTGAATGATTTTCACTGTCATGCTTAAAGCTTCAATTACAGTAGAACTTGGTTATAACGACATTCAAGGGACCTTAAAAATTATGTTGTTATAAATGAGTGTCGTAGTAACCGAGATTCACATTATCAATCTAGTGAGGTGGAAAATGAAAAGTAACAAACTTAATTAGACTTATTTTGGATTTATGTATTGACTTTTAAGTCTACCATGAACATAATAAAATACATGTAGGCCTACAATTATAAATACAGTAATCTGTATTAAAACAATTTGTTCAATACTCACCAAACTACTTTACTTAGAAGTGAAGTAATCAGTCATTTTACTCTGTTGTTTCGTACTTGCCCAATACACACTTTCTGAGTTACGTTCTATGTTCATAATTTCAATTGAAATTTCACTGCTCCCTTCCTAGCTTCATAGAACATGTTCATAATTCTAATGACTTCTAAAGCGTCACTCACTTCTTTTAGTGCCCATACTGCCTTAAAATCCATGCACTTAGTGAAAACTTCCTGTCGAAACTGACCTAATACTGCATGAATTCGGGCAGGTTACATTGGGGTGGGGAATTCGCCTGCATTCAAGAGATCTATGACAGAAGGGGACAGTAAATAATTTTGTCAGGGCCAGATTTCAACAAAATATTTCTTAAAATACTTTGGTCCTTAGAAAATCTTATTCCAAACTGAAGTTGGAAACGATGTTATATGCGAGGTAGACGCATATACATTTGTTGTATTAAGCAAGATAGAAGAGCATATGTCTTATGGGGAATTAGTTGGGACCACAGAATATTTGACGTTACAGGCGAGGTTTCGCACAAAACGAGGTCGCTATAACCAAGTTCTACTGTACTTTAAATTTGAGGGATAAAATCTTTTTGAAAGATTATCATATAAGGGAGTAACCTTGGCCAGAGAAAAAGCTGTATTTTATGTGTTAACTTCCGGGTATTTAAATAATTTTTAATCACCTTTTAAGAGTTTGTAGATGATTTTAAACCGAATATATCAGTTACTTGCGATGTAATGAAATAACTTTATTTTTGCTGGCTCTCAGATTGAAAACATCTATAGTGGTTCAAAATTTTTGTCTAATGCATATAGTACAGGTGTGTGTGTGTGTGTGTGTGTGTGTGTGTGTGTGTGTATATATATATATATATATATATATATATATATATATATATTCGCATTATGATTGGGGAAAACCTCAGAAAAAACCCAACCAGATAATCAGTCCAAGCAGGAATTGAACCCACGCCCAAGTGCAACTCCAGCTAGTGCCTCAGTTAACTGAATTACACTGGTGGCTGATAAATAATATTAATTCAACCATTCAACTAATATATATATATATATATATATATATATATATATATATATATATATATATATATATAAATAAACCGTAGAACTGTGATATTTGTATTACAACATGTTTATTTTCAGTAATGTGGCAAGGAGTTAGTTGAATGGTTGAATTAATATTATTTATCAGCCACCAGTGTAATTCAGTTAACTGAGGCACTAGCTGGAGTTGCACTTGGGCGTGGGTTCAATTCCTGCTTGGACTGATTATCTGGTTGGGTTTTTTCTGAGGTTTTCCCCAATCATAATGCGAATGTCAGGTAATCTATGGTGAATCGTCGGCCTTGTTTTGCCAAATATCTTGCTATAACCAATCCTATCGACGCTAAATAACTCAGTAGTTGATAAAGTGTCATTAAATAACCAACTAAAAGTCATTTATTCCTTTTTACAGCTGTTTACAAAACCCTCAAAATTGTACAAATTTTTGGGAGTGAACTTGACCATCCAGTTTTACCTCAGATTTTCCTTCTACATTCTTTAGAGAAGCTACAGTATTGTGAAGCTGCAAAAAATCTACTTTGAGATTTTCTGCAGAGATAGAAATTTCCAACATTATTGCTACCAAAAAAAGTTGTGTTTGGTATCTCTTCTCAATCCAAGTACTACAGTGATTCTAAGAATTTAGTGTATGTAGGCTCTTATAAAATTCCTTTGATACATTTATATGATCTAAAAAAGAATGAGACATTCGATGAATATTGTATCATAACATATTCTGAAAGTATGAGCTGTAACTGAAGAAGTGTCATCATGTTCTCTGAAAGGATGACATGAAGAATATTGTGAACTGAAACAGTGAAACAGTATTGTCATAGTTGTTTCATACTAAACCCTTTGAGAGCAACTTATATACAACTATATCAGTTCCTCCTATCATTTCAGTTTATCATTTCTTCATTTCTATCATATAATAATATCATTGTTTCTAAATAGCTATTATACTACAAAAGGGATGCTAAGTGAAAAATTACAATGGTATTTTGTCCTTTTCTTATTTTCAGGTTTAGGAAGTGGCAATGCTACAGCACAACTAAGTATGATTAACAGTGTACCAGCGCAACAAGGATCACAGCAGAAAGAAAAAGAAGACACTGAATTTGATATGTTTGCTCAGTCCAGGAACGTTACATACGAGTCTTCCAAAACAGGGTAAGAAAATGAGCGTGTACTTGTTTTCTTTTTCAGTTTTACAGTAACTGTTTTAAACCAGTAATGAAAATGGGTATATGTATACTGAGAATATAAATGTTTGTCACAAAATTTTTGAAGTAAAATTGATTTTAGAAATAACTACACCAAATCAGCACGTTTCTCTTTGCATTGAATATTGTAATGTAATACAGTGAGTCCCAGTGAATATTCCCAGTATTTCTGTTGGCCAACCAGAAGCAGATCCCCTCCCTCTACCACTGCTACTTGCATCCACGAAATCGTGCCTCTTGCCGGATTAAGACTTCCATATTGTTTTACATTAGTAAATTTGTGGAATCCTGGGAAATGAGAATGCGGATGCTTTAGCAAAGAAGTGCAGCACTGCTACTTACAGACCTGTTACTAAATCTACGTATTACTCTGTGAAAAGATTTATTAAATCTACATACTTCGACTTCAACAAACAAAATTTGATAACACAATCCCAAGGGAAAAAATGGAACTCTCTGCATCATAATCCACAGTTAATTCCCGATTTACCACTAAAATCGTCTGTAGCTGCATTTAGATTGGCAACAGGCCATGATTGTTTGGCCAAACACCTGCATAGAATTGGAATATATCAGTCCCCTGACTGCCCATTGTGCAAGTCAAACCAAGAAATGGATTCGGAACACCTCAAAATCTGTGCTTCAGTGGCCGATCATGATAATATCTTTGAAAAATATTGGAGTGCAAGAGGTCAAATGACTTTATTGTCAAACACTTGACATTAGAAAACACCAACAACATTCTTCAAGTGTTTCACGGGAAAGGTTGCTAATATAAATAACGATTGTCAAGTGCATAGTTACAACGGCTTGGATATAAACTGATTGATGAGACACATATTTATCGCCTTTGAAAGTATAGTTCATATGATTTGATCCTTCATAAATTCTTTTGTTGCAGTAATGTGTCTTGCCTGACATTTTCTAAATATTTCTTTTGTCATTGACTCTGGTTCACGTTAACACTTTGTTTAAGAAACTTAAAATTAACGACACATTAAAAGTGTTAAAATTTTAAAAAAAGGTTATGTACCTTAGACAGACGGCCTGTTTTGACGCCGGTTCTGCGTCATCTTCATCGTCCTAGGAACTACTAATGTTCCTGTTGATTTTTTGTGTTTTCAGTGGCAGTACATACCAAGACAACTTGGAACCAGATCAGTTGAATGCAGCATTAGGAGCTATTGCCCAGACTCGCTCCCAGACAGTTGTAAGTGCTGAATACTCAATATTTTAATTTGATATACTGATCGCATTTAATATTTCTTTATTTAAAGTTTGTTGGATTGAATTTCCTTGTTATGTCCACTGCTGAAACCGCAATGAAGATAGTATCCTCAAACTAAAAGTATAACATACCATATATAATTATGTGTTACTTCAATGTCCCATTCATTTAAACTAGGGAATTCTGTAATTAAAGCAATAACAAGTTCAAAAACCAGCACAATATGAGCTTGTTTAGTAATGAGCGGTATCACGATCTACATCAAATAATTCAAGTCCTAATAATGCAGCGTATTTGCTTCAGTACCAGTATTGTTTGTATGCAGCTTTAACATTGTGTATTGCCTGCTTTTTGTTTCAATATATGTTTGTGCTGCTATGCTTTTAAAGGAAAGATACTTTAAGCTCCTGACTACTGCAATACGTTGTTTTATAAGATAGAAATGTGCACAGAATTGAAACATTTAATACCATATCATAAGTGACACATCAATTCACTTTAATATCAAAAACCAAGTGAAATAGAATTACATACTTAAATTTCAGAAATTTCCTACGTGAGGACACTGCAGGTGCGAAGCAGACTGTTTATGATGTAAAGTTTATGGAAGAATGCCCTTCAGTGAACATTATCACTATTGAAGTTAATACATTCTCTCTGCATTGTGATGGTCAATTAATTGCACTAGGTTTTATGGAAACAATATGGGAATTAACACAAGCAAAAGGCAATACAAAATATTCTTATTGCAGAATGAAACAGAAGTGGTACATTTGTATATGTACAAGAACTGGAAACAACATTTGAGAATAGAATTGGTTAAGAAACTCTAGATGTATAACCATGTGAACAATACATAAAATTAATAACAAAAACATTCTAAAAAGATCTACTTAACAAAACGTACATCAAAACCAATTTATTATAAGAGAAGCAAACTTTCAAAACCTGACATATCCATTTTCAGATGCCAAAACTTTACATCACTGCAAGAACATAATATTTTTTGTTTTGAAATATTAAAGATTATTTTCTTTTGCTGTAGATTATCAAATTTCACCATAGAAAATAATTAATATATTACAGAGACAAATATTTCTAGCATTTTCTGAAAAGTGACATGTCAGGTTTTGAAAGCTTGTTCCTCATATGGTGGTGAATTTTAACAGTAATAAATCTGCAGTGCCTGGGAAAAGTGACTTAAGTCAGTTTCCACAAATCTTTTTTGATAATTTATTACCAACTTACGGAACATCTGCATGCTTGGAAAAAAAAGACATAAGTATTTCTTCCATTGTCCTGTGCCGTGGCGTCGTGGTCTAAGGCAACCTGCCTAGGACTCGCGTTACGGAATGCGCGCTAGTTCGAGTCCTCATGGGGGAAGAAATTTTCTCATGAAATTTCGGCCAGTGTATGGGACCAATGCCTACCCAGCATCGTGATGCACTTGGGGAGCTACGATAGGTAGCGAAATCCGGTTGCGAATGCCAGCTATAACTGCTGGGGGGATCATCGTGCTAACGACACGATACCTCCATCCTGGTTGGATGATCGTCCACCTCTGTTTCGACATATGGGCGTGAGGCCAGCAGCCGGCTGGTCGGTCTAGGCCCGTCATGGGCTGTAGCGCCTCGGATTATTATTATTATTTCTTCCATTACAATAATTCATGCAGAAAAAAATCAAATCGACATAAACCAGTGTAAGTTGTCAATAAATTATCAAAAAAAGGTTTGTGGAAACTGACTTATGTCACTTTTCCCAGGCACTGCAGAAATATAGCCATGAAAAATTAGAAATTTCACAAAGTAATTCATTGACGATAGTTATTGGGGCTACACTGCAAAGCTTCATAAATAACAGGCCAATAAAATTGAACATGAAATGAAAGCAATAGCTCTGGCACTTATTAGATAGCAGTAAAAACAAACATAAATTGGTACCACAGTGTCAGTAATGCAAGTCGTATGAAAGCTCAAACAGTTTTAAAGCCTTTATCTGTAACTTGGATACAATAATATGATTGCCGATGATGTTATAACACCAAGTCTAACCAGTTCAGCAGAATATATTAATATTGAACATAGAATTGACCTATAATGCTTTTCACGCGAATTAGTTCATACATATCTTCGGGGCTACAATGTTTTGTGTGAGTGCATGTAATATTTAACATGCCATAACTAACAGCAACTGAGTATTAACATTACAACTAGGCAATGTTGCTAAGTACAAATGTTATTCGGCTTGTTGCTTTTTAGCCACAACCTCCATGAAAAAGCTGCATGAAAAGGGTATAACATATCGAGTAAGTAAAATGTTTAATATGCCAGAGAAAATGAAAGCCATATTAAATCAAACATACCCAGAAAGAAAATAGTTTAGAATATTTTCAAATGGATCCTTTATAAATAATGAATAGGACGCAGAAGGAGGTGCCTATTGCAGTATTTAGTAGTGCAATTTAAAATACAAGCCATTATGATGATGAATTGGTAGCAAGTAAAGCAACTCATCAGAAAATCTTATAAAGGCCATACTTTTCTTCTTCTTCAGTAGGTGCTACAACTTCGTCGAAGTTTTGACCTTCTCAATTAATTTACGCCATTCTTTTCTGTTATGGACAAGATTTGGCCAATATTCTTTACATTCATTGTTTTAAAATCGTTGGTTATGGTTTCCTGCCATCTACTTTTTGGTCTTCCTTTTGCTCTTTTACTGATGGGGTTCCATTTATATTATATTTTCTTAACTATTTTACCTTCGTCCATACGATTGATATGGCCAAACCATGCCATCCTTTGCACTTTGATATAGTTTACTATGTGTTGGTTTTGTATTAAAATATTTAACTCTTTATTATTTCTAATTCTCCACTCATCGTTTGCATCTTTTATTGGGCCAAATATCCTTCGTAATATTTTCCTTTCAAAAACCAGGAGCTTTTGCTTAGACAATTCATTTAGGGTCCAGGTTTCACTTGCATATGTTACAATTGGTCTTATTACTGTTAAATATAGTCTTAATTTTGCTTGTTTAGATGTGTATTTGCTTTTGAATAGGTTGAGATTTGCAAAGTATGCTTTATTTGCCATAACAATTCTATTGTTTATTTCTTCCTCGATATTGTTTTTGTCGTTTACTATTGATCCCAAGTACTTGAAGGATTTTACTACTTCAAAAATAGTATTATCCATATGTAAGTTTTCTTGTTCAATATTTTTGGCTGAACATTTTAAAAATTTTGTTTTCTTTGCATTTATGATTAATCCATATTGTGCCGATTCTTCCATTAAAGTTTCCAGCTTTTCAATTAATGCCTTCTTTGATCTTGCTATTATAAAGGCCATACATAGAACAAAAAATAGTGATACTCTCAGATGCGTAAATCAGTAGTTGACACCATTGTTAATTATAACAAAAAGACAAAGAAATATGGAAGATAATAAAAAAGATAAGGAATAAACAAATCATTCTACAGTAGTTACCTACTCATATGAGTGCCACTAGTGCCTTTGTGACTACAGTCAAACCTCCATACAACGAGTTGACCTGGTTGGCAAGTTGGTATAGCGCTGGCCTTCTATGCCCAAGGTTGCGGGTTCGATCCCGGGCCAGGTCGATGGCATTTAAGTGTGCTTAAATGCGACAGGCTCATGTCAGTAGATTTACTGGCATGTAAAAGAACTCCTGCAGGACAAAATTCCGGCACATCCAGCGATGCTGATATAACCTCTGCAGTTGCGAGTGTTGTTAAATAAAACATAACATTTAACATTCCATACAACGAAGATCGATATAATGATAAACCTGCATTAATATTTTTCTATGGTCCCGGCAAATTTCCTATATAAGTACATTAAATATTCTGTACTATAGTGATGAAGCAATTTTAGAAACACCCTGTTACGATGATATGTATTCTTAACTGCAAGATTTTTCGTAAATCGGCAGCTTGGTCTTGCGAACGGTACCAGGTAGAGAGTGGGAATTTCTATGAAGGGATGGATGTGTAACTAGTCTTCCTAGTTATTTTCTAGTGTACAGGTGACAAGGCTCGACTATGTCTTCTCCGAAATCAACAAGTTTGGAAACTAAATTGGTTGCATTTAAAGATTTGGATGAAGGAATGAAACAGACAGCAGTTTCACAAAAATATGGATTTTCACAATCTACATTGGCTACTCTTAAAAAAAAGGAAAGAAATTGATGAAAGTGTTACAAGTGGCAAATTTGATCCAGCACGAAAACTATTTGAGACGGCAGTTTCAGATGATGTGGACAGTGCTACAATAAAATGGTTTATGTGTCAGCGTATGATGGTGTGAGTGTACAGAGAGCAGTGATGAATCTATAATTGCAGAATTGAAGGATGGAAAGATAAAAGACAGCAAAGATGAAGATTCCACGGATGATGATTGTGATGATAGTGAAATGTAGGAACCAAAAAAGTATCTTATTTAGAACTGCTTGGACACATAGAACAAATTCAGTGAGCTGCAAGTTCTCTTCAATGTGTTACAAAGGAACAATAATTGCTTTGGAATCTTTAAAGTTGGTGTTTATTGAAGAGGCTGTCAAGAGCAAAAAGCAAAGAAAAATTTCAGATTTCTTTCAAAAATAGATGTAAGTTATTTAGTAATACTGTATTGTATTAAATCTACTTCTGCAGTATGTAAGTACAGTAGAACCCCAATTTTCCGTCACCCTATTAACCGATTGGTGGATTATTGGACTGTCTTTCTTTCTTGCTTTTTTTTCTGCAGAAAAAAAAAAATGAAGTACTCTACATTATATTATGACGGATTTTTTCTACAGTGTTTTTTTATACAAACCTTTACCCTTACACAGTATGATCTACTCTTCGAGTGGCCGTACCGTCTAACTTCTATGCAAAATGTCTTCCACAGGTGTCAAAAGGAAACGAGTTGTGCTACGAAAAAGTAATAGTGGTTTGTGAAAAGAGAAACTGTGGTTCACGTCACATCAGAATACGAGATAGGAATTACAATTGTACGCGATTTAATGAAAAACAAATATAAAGTGTATATAGTATGTAATTCTACTACATGAGACCTGTACTATTCCTATCTTTCCACAGACAGCCATCATAAGGAATTTCCTTGGGCATTAAAAACTGGTCGTTGAAAACCAGCACTTAAATTAGTGAACTTCTGATCCACTACCCTAGCGTATTAAAACATAAGACCATGGAGAAGATTACGAAACTGTATTATGCACTTGATTTATGAAAATCTTTTATGGTATGGATTATCCGATTTTTTCGATTAACCGTTCACTCCACCCCCTTCATTATCACGGATTATAGAGGTTCTACTTTACATAAATGTGTGATTTATTATATTTAGTTCCTTTACATGTCACCTCCTAGTGTTATCTGTATGTTAAATGGTACTCTGCTTGTAATTTTTAGCCTACATGATAAATCACAGACCCTCATTATAACAATAACCCTGATATAACAATATAACCTGCTAGGGCCCACAAATATCGTTATACAGACGTTTGACTGTATTTGGTTTCGGCGTGATGTTCGCCATTTTCAAACAATTTACCGAGGTTTTGCGTGTTGTTCTGTGTGATGTGGTCTGCGTGGGTGGGTGTATTTTGTGATTTGGTTATAGCTGTGATGTGTTTATTGTATCGTGTTTGAAAAGATTACCAGTTTGTCTGATGTAAAAGTTGTTGCAACTACCGCGTGTTAATTTGTAAACACCTGTTTATCCCCCCCCCAAAAAAAGTTAAATGAATATTTCACGACGCCCTTACAAAAACTTAATAACAACAACAATAATAATAATAATAATAATAATAATAATAATAAAAAAACTTATATGAGCGACTAGTTGAAACTGTCGCCAATATAAGTTGATTATTAAAAATGATAGAAGACCGACGTCATTAATTAATTAGTACAGAGTAATTAGTGCAAAGAGAAAGAGGTGAATCGAAAATGTAGCTAATATGAAAGTGTATGAAAAACTCTTTGATTTGTGGATGTGAATTACAAATAGGTTACCGGTATTACGTACGATGTCTGAGGATGACTTAGTGCGCTGGGTATGCTGTCTATTAAAATAAAGCTCCTGAGGGACATTCCGTACTTTAACGAAAAGATGAGGAAGTTCGCCAAACAAGCAGAAAAGGATGAACTTTTCATAAGGCATCTAAACTAACGGTACATTGTTCTTTCTTTCAGGAATATTTAATAGCCAATCTTCTAGTAATTTTCATGTATGCTTATTTAAATGTTTAGAAATATTTTATAAAAATGAAAACTGCACACCCAAAACGAAAAGCCACAAGCCGCTACTATGTGAAGAGCTGTTGTTCACAGAACTTGTGTGTGTGTGTTGCACTTTTATTTTATTGATTGAGTAACATGGTATTTCCCATTGCCAAAGAGAAACTTACTAAAAAAATAACTTTTGATCATCAAGAATATTATGACACTTTTTCTGGCAAGATTACATATTATATTCTTGATTAGATGGAATTAATTTGGTTTGGTGGATAAGTTGTTATATTGTTACGTACAGATAATGCTGGGTTTGCAGCGAAAGACGTGTCCGTGGGCAGAACACTGTGTATGTATATACAAGATGGTATCCAGAATATCCCAGACTGGTGCTACCATAATATGGTCAAAAATAGGGATATCTTATGCGAAGTTTACCACTAGATGGCAGGAGCGTTCCATGCGGCGCAGCATGTTGGAATAAGGCTATGTTATGTTATATGCTACAGTTGATTATGTTTTCCTGCTTGTTGGTTTTCTGTGCGTGTCAAAATTGTATTTATAATTATTTTGTATAACCTAGTATAATTTAATATAATTCAATATTTTCTTACCTCATAATTTAATTTAATTTACAATAAATAATAATGTAAACCTGTATAATATTGAGCGATTCCCCTTAAGAGATGGATGGGGAAATCTGCAGTATGCAGAATATAGATACGAGTAATTTGAATGTTCATGAACCTAAACGAGAACTTTGAGAACGAGGTGCACGAATAAAAAAATAGGAACTATGTCAAAGGTGAAATCATCTTTAATCATTAGTATTTACGAACCGTATGCTAAAAACAGGATATGCAGCCACCAATGTGTTTTATATATATATATATATATATATATATATATATATAGGAAGGGGCTATCGAGATTGAATTCCTTTTATTTTTTTCTGTAGTTGCAGAAAGATCAAATGCAATTTTGAATAGGATGATATAATATGATGGCATTAGTATCACGATTAGTCGTGCATTTTGTAGGTTAAGGACATGCAGTTTTGAATACTATGTAGGATGATATTGAAAATTTGAAGTTAAAACATGGTTTTAATAATTAGGGTACAGTACATTAAAAACATAATTCACGAAATGGATTTCACTACGGATCGTCCTGGATAAAAAACATCCCAGTTTACTGCAGGTGTAAACTTCGGAGATTCCTACAACTACTGCATAATATAATCTAAGCTAACATAGCTTGCTTTATTAATTTTTCTTTTTCCTCTTCCAAAATGAAACTGTAGTCAACAATTCCTTACTTGAAGTAGTTACTTTTATTTAATAATTAGCACTTTCGAGGCGCAATTTAATTACTTATATTTTTAAGGTTTAAAGCATATATTCAGAATATTTCGGGACCTGATTGAAGACAGAAAGCTTTCCCTGGTTTTTACATATAGGAACATAACAAAAATTTGCCATTTTTAGTTGTTTTTATTAGTATTTAATATACTAATGCACTACGTATATCCTCAATGTTTATATACCGAAAAACAAATGCACATGCAAAGCGCATCTCTCAGAGTACACGTGCGCTATCTGTTGGTGCTAGTTCAGGTTATCCCTATGAACTTTGGGCCTATTGGTTGCTGTCACCATCATAGTGGTCGCCTTCCATTTACATGCACTGTTCCCAGTGCTTCTCATTTTTGAAATGCATTCTGAAAGTCGTGTTCTATGAGTGTGTTCAGCACTCTCTGCTCTTCTGCTTCAATCACCTCAGTTGTGTCAAACTGGCAGCCTTTCAGTTTTGTCTTCAATCAAGGAAACTGAGAAAAGTTGCAAGAGTCAGGTGAGTAGGGTGGATACCATGTTGTTCTTTGTCAAAAATTTCCTGATGAGAAGGAAGTGGGAGACTGTCCTTCTGATAGCTGTCAGGATCCTGGGCACAAATTCAGTGACAGCACCATGTATGCCCAATTCAGCAGCCAGAATCTATTGACATGCCCCATAACCAGTTTCCGTCTCATCAGTAAGGTCATGAATGGTTCGATGTCAGTCCTCACGAACGAGCTGTTGACAATAATTTCAGGCATTTTTCCACTGATGGATCTCCCTGTGTGTTCATCATTGGCTGTCCAATTAGCCATGAACCGAGCATTCCATTCAAACACTGTGTATGGCTCATAATTTCTTCCCCAAATGCTTGTCTAATCATTACCAAAGTCTCCGTTGCACTTTTTCCGAGATTTGAAAAAAAAAAAAATTGATGCATACTCACTGTTCCTTTCTCAGATTCATCATGAAATCATCTCAGGCCAGATACACGACTCCAAATAAAACAACTTAAAAATTCAGCACGTGTCTGCCCAGCTGCATGAAATTTCGTACACTGACTTCCGAGATATGCTAGTACTCTCATCTACTGTTGCGTCGTGCTGCTGCAACTGCTGTCCAGATGGCAGCACCAGTCCGGGAAATTCTGAATACCATCTTGTGCTGTACATATATCCGAAGATATGTTTAATTACACTTCTGTAGCATTTACTAGAGTTGTTTTGGTGCCCCCAGACAAATACGTAATGCACAGTTCTGTGATTTTAGGTCTAATGTGAACCAAATAGAACATGACCTGTTTGCTATAACTTCAGCATATTTATTTCTTTCATTACACTCTCCTTTAAAGAATCAGTGTATATTTTCCAGAGTAATGTCGGATCTAATGTTATCCCTAATGAGACTAATATTCTTTCTTGAAGGAGGATCTAGTTGTAAAGATGCTATACTCAAGTTCCCCCCCCCCTCCCTCTCCCCTTGGAAATTTTTTCAAGTTTCCATTTTTCAGTGCAGGATTCAATTTTATCCATTGCTCGTTGCATATAACTTTTTGCTGGATTAATATCAGAGTGAGAGGTCCAAATTGTTATGTTGTCAACATAGATGCACGTGCTTGTATTGATATTAAAGTCTTTGTCATGTAGAACTAAAGGGTGCGGCAAAACATCCTCCCTAATTTGAAGTCGAAATAAAAAACAGATGGATAAAAATAAGGAAACTTTATTAATATGAATGGTATCTTAACAGTGGGAATTTTTCATTTTTTGAATAACGTGTCTCTTGAGTGGTGTCCTTCACTATCAATGAATTGTTGAATGCGACTTCGGAAATTCTGCATCACTCTAACTAGCATTTCCTGAGGAATAAGACCAATTTCTTCCTGCATTGCATTTCTTAGGTCTGGCAAAGTCCTTGGCCGATGTTTGAACACCTCAGCCTTAAGATGCCCCCATAGAAAACGCAGGGTGCAAGGTCTGGTGATCGTGCTGGCCAGGGGACGTTGTCACGCGAAGAAATTAAGCATCCAGGAAACATCTGTCTCGGGACTTGGAGAGAAATCTGAGCTATGTGAGAGGTGGCTCCGTCCTGCTGAAACCATTCCTGGTCAATCTGCAGCACATTGAGTCTTGGTGCCAAAAAATTGTTGATCATAAAAGTATACCACTGAGAGTTTACTGCCACAGTAGCACCAGCCTCTTCAAAAAAGTAAGGACAAGTATCCCAACTGCGCACCATACAGTAACACGGTCATTATGTAGAGGTTTTTCATGAAGTTCAAGAGGGTTCTGTCCAGTCCAATATCGGAAATTTTGATGATTCACGCATCCCGATAAGTGAAAATGTGTAATGCAGATGCTGAAGATGCTGTGGTTCTTTTTGGTGATGAAGCACGATCACCATACCTTGCATCCTGCGATTTTTTTCTGTGGGGGCATCTTAAGGCTGAGGTGTTCAAACATCGGCCGAGGACTTTGCCAGACCTAAGAAATGCAGTACAGGAAGAAATTGGTCTAATTCCTCAAGAAATGCTAACTTAGAGTGATGCATAATTATGCTAACTTAGAGTGATGCATAATTTCCGAAGTCACATTCAACAATGCATTGATAATGAAGGACACCACTTGAGAGACATGTTATTCAAAAAATGGAAAATTTACACTGTTGAGATACCATTCATATTAATAAAGTTTTCTTATTTTGATCCATCTGTTTTTTATTTCAACTTTAAATTAGGGAAGATGTTTTGCCACACCCTTTATATTAAATAGACTAGGGCTTGAATATTTGGTTTTGTGAGGTGTAGTAATATAGTTGTATATGGGAGTTTATTAAAGGCAGATCCCAAATCTGTTACAACAGCCACTGTAACTTTTCTTCTGTTTTAGTGAGAGTATTGCATCTGTGGTACTACTTAGTGGTTTGAAGCCAAATTGTGAGTTCAATAGGTTTTGACTTATAGTCTCCAAATTACCATATTTACTTCCATAATTCACGCACCTGAATTTTTACCATAAAAATTTTAAAATCATATATCCTCGAATATTTAATTTATTTCCCGGTAATGTTTCGTGCATCTTGATTACACAACTTTTAACACTGTATCACTTCCGGAATAAGTATGATAAGAACTTTCTTGTGTTAAATATTAACCACACAGGCGTATACAAACTCAAATGTAACACATGCAACAACTTCTACATAGGACAGACAGGCAGATCATTTCAAACACGTTACAAAGAACACATCACAGCCATAACAAAATTACAAAACACCTCCACATATGCAGAACACATCACAAATGCCAACCACACCTACAGAGACATCAACACAGACATGGAAATACTGCACATCCAACCAAAAAGCCAGAAACTCAACACACTAGAACAATATGAAATATACAGACACACGAAAACACACCCCAACGAAATTCTCAACACACAACTCAATTTCAAAACACATACACTCTTTGACTCTACACTACGAATGTACCCACACAGGAAACAAGAGGCGCCAAGACCAACAACGACCAGTTCCGAAGATGACCGAAAATAGGTCAAAACATGTTAACAAGGTACGTTAATATTTAACACAAAGTTCTTATCATACAAATTCCGGAAATGTTTTGTGATTTTTTCCGAGAACTTTTCATACTGATAGGAATTTCATTTAACATCTTTTAACGGTTGATTAGCACAGCCACCTGTTACATTGGAAGATACCGCAAGTTGAAGATCCTAAACCCAGTGTCCATGCGACAGGCTCCCATCCCATTTTTGTGCTACTTTATGGCCGGTACTCTCATGAAAAAATAAATTTTGTCGCTTATAGCATAGTCCTCAACTGGACGACAAAATACATGAGACCTGTGTAAGGAATTTTGTGTATTTTCTGTACCTGTGGATTATTATAGATGATCACATTTTGTTCATGTTCAGTTGTAATGATAGTGTGCTGGCAGGTGAAACGAGAAATTAATATTAGTAAAAGTGTGTGTTATAATATCAGTTAAATAACTTATGATAAAATCCAGTATAGGATCTTAATTTTATCTTGTAAAATGTAGTATTCTGAAACTTTCCTCTCATAAATCACGCACCCCCATTTTAGAACTTAAAAGTATGGTAAAAAGTGCGTGAATTATGCGAGTAAATATGATAGTTTATTATTGACTATGATTTCTAGTAGTTTTCCATAACGAGATATTAGAGCAATTTGCCTGTAGGAGTTTATTGTTTGTTTGTCTTAGTTGGTTTCGGTATTGGGATCAGTGTAACTGTCTTCCAATCTTTTGGAATTTTCCCTGTACCAACATCCTAAATGCTTTTGAAATAAATATATTAATAGAATTTCCAAGAATTCATGCAGAATGATTCTGAACATATTGTTGTGTATACGAGTCTCTGCAGGGGTAGATTCTTGTAACATATGATGACTGTTTTGAGTTCTGTTAGAGTAATGTTTTTATCTATGTTTCATCATTTGGTTTTCCCTCCCTGAATTTGTATTTTTTTATGTACTTCTTTTACTGTACTTACAACTGTTATTGCTGTATTTTAATAAAAATGCTGCCATAAGGTAATTTAGAGTCACTGATTAACTTGGTAATGGTAGCTTATTTCACTTTTAAGCCATCTTCAAAAACGGAATACAGTATTATATGTCTCTTTTGAGTGACACTCACTGTGCTACTCTTCTGAATTATTGCCCCCCCCCTTCCTCTCTTTCCCTCCTCCCTCCCTTCCACTCCCCTTCCTCTCTCCCTTCCGCTCCCCTCCCCTCTCCTCCGCCTTTCCTTCCCCTCCCTCCATCCCTCCCCAACACTCTCTTTCTATCTCCCTCTACCCCTCTCCCTTTCCCCTCCCCTGTCTCTCTCTCTCTCGTTGTTTTGTTCCTTCTACTAATGTTTACTATTACACCATTTTTCTGCAGAATACTGTTATGCTGTGTTCAAATTTGGGATTGAAATTAATTTTTGATTTCTTATTAGAAAATTCGATCCCTGTACCTGCTCATAGATCTTTCGAAATTGTTTACATGTTGGTGTTCAATGCTACAAATACTTTGTAATTTTGTTGTATTGGATTCAAATGTAATTCTTTGGTGACGAGATTTAATTAGGTTGGACCATTTTCTCTCTCGTTTTTAATTTGTAGGCTTTTTGTGAAGTGGCTAACATAGTTGAAATTAATACAATTTATAATCATACTGAGCGAGCAATCAAGATTAACTGACAGACTATGGAATGCCTGAAGAATGGTATTTAGTTATTCTGTGCTAAAATGCTTCCATTGTTATGATGCTACAATTTAAGGCTGATTCACAATAAACCGGAAACGAGAATCAAAACGAAAATGGTAAAATTGTTAAAATGTGTACATTTAAATGTGAGCATTCACAATTAACGAAAAGCTTGCTGAGCCCAGGATTGGGAATGGAGAGTTGGCCAAGTTTCAACTTCGGCGTTCACGTTTCCGATCACAGCCCACTAGATTCATTCTATTGCCATCTAAAAGCTATTTTGTCGTCATATATTTTGTAGCAAGAAGACCGTGACATAACCTATGCATTATTTTGTTCTGTGCTGTGCATCATGGAGCAAGTTTTATTTGATGAGATTCTAATATTGAAATCCTCACATTTACGATAAGCGGCGCGCCTCGTATAAAGCTGAGAAAATGAAGGAGAATACGTGGCTTTCAATAGCTGCATCTTTGAACACCAATCGTAAGTGAATCATATTTTATTACTGTATTGGTTGTATTACACACTACATATTCATGCTTGAATTCAGTAACTACTGTTGTGTTCATTTTTGTTCTATTACAAATGTTTCTTGTCTAATTATTTTACATTATGGTAGACTTAAAATAGGTTGTGATAATAAAGATGTATGGGCATATTTATAGTACCTTACCTATTGAAATGTTTCAGTTGAAATTTCGAAGTTGGTTAGCCTGTGTTTATGTTGGCTGCCTTGTACTCATGAGAGAATGCCATTGGTCAGTTATACACAAATAACATCAGAATGCGTAATATCGACTTTACATATCGTTATTGACATGCATATCGATATGCATAGTTGTCTACGTTCTCGGTTTATTGTGAATAAAAAATTTTCATATTCACGTCCTGTGCTTCTCGTTTTCATTCTGGTTCTCGTTCCCGGGTTATTGTGAACCAGCCTTTACAGAAAGATAAATTTAAAAATAAACAGAAGTTTATTAATCATTTGGTATTTTGTTATTAGAAAACAAAAGATGTGAAACAAATGGATAAGATGCGTAAATAATTGTATTACTCTTTCAAATTTAAGTGTCCTAATACAGAGCTACTACTATTTGAAATTTCAAAGGAGGAATGAGAGTGGTGAAACCTAAAATGCAATTAACACTAGTTTTAAACTTCCCCCTCAGTATCTAATTTGGCGTGTTTTTTGTTTAAATTAAGTTTAATTTAAATAAATATTTATTTAGACTGGGATGTTTTGAAATTAAAGCCATGTATTTAAATATGCCAATAGTAACTTGTGGCCTTTTTTCTGTTTACGTTTAATTTATTTTTATGGCATTTGAAATCATTCTATTGGCTTCTGACAGTACATAAATGTTCGACATTATTGAAAGCATTGTTGAGAGTAGTAAAATGCTCGGAGTTCTGGAGTATAATATTGTGGTGTTATTTATCTAGATGGTTCTCAAACCAATCCATGAGATTATGTTGAATTTACTGCAGATTCTGTATAATTGTGATGTAAACACTTGAGAGTACTACCTATGCTTAGAAGTTATTTCTTTCAGGTTGCAATAACGTATTATAATTATGAAACACTTTATTACCTGTGACGAAAGCAAGTAGATTTAGATGTCTTGTTTTTAATCTGGAAATTTCAGCTTGCTCATTTTTGTTCATATTGTGTTGATAGATTTTTGTGATTGATCTGCTTCATACCTACTGCAGTTCGGGTGATTCCCATCTTTTTACTAATTTTTACTCTTGAGTAAACTTCTGAATATGCCACTTTTCCTGAATTTTGTTCATCTAATTTTCATTTTTCTTCTGTTAAATTATATACTAATTCATTTTCAGTGATTCTTAAAATAATTGTTTATACATTTTGTAAGCTGAAATATACTTTCACTTGTTTTATCTATTGCACCTTGATATTCAGCTAAATATTCTATTGAACTCTTGTTGTCCGTTAAAATCCCTATATATTCAAAATTTATCACCATTTATTGCTTGAAAACAATATCTATTGCTGCTTATTTTGCTTCGAAATATAAACTATGATCAAAATTGTTTATATTTTATTTTTGTAGTTGAGCTATTTCTGTACTTACCAGAATGTCCGAAGCTCGAGTTACGAGTAATTGTATTAATATATGTTACAAAGTCTTGTATAAGATGATGAAGTTAAAAATAATAACCAATATGTTATTTGTTAATTCAGATTTCCATGTTGGTTGTATATGGGTATAACCTCTGCATTAAAGCATGCTTCAAGTTTTGCCTATCACTTCATGTAATTTTATATCTATGTTGGAATTATATTACTCTTCACAAATTGAAAGAACAACTTTTTTTGCTGTGTTTTATGTACATTTAATGTCCTGTTACACTAAGTATAGTACATTCTTTTTTCGTGACTGCTCCCCAGTATAAATGCAAGTGTAGTGATTGGTCACGAAGAAAGAATGGTACTATAGTAGTTTAGGATCTCTTCCCTCTTTTAGTGGTTGTCTATGAACCAGGATGTTCTGGGTTCGATTCCTGGCTATAGCCAAGAAATTTTTCAAGGTTGTAGGGTCTGGAACGAGGTCCACCTAGCCTCGTGTTGGAAAAATTGGAGACCCACGGTAGTGGGAAAACTCCATTTAAAAAAAAAAAAAACCTACTAACAACACCTGTGGGGACTCGCAGCATTGACTGCAGCAACCCTATCCCATCTGGTAGTTACAGAATTGTCTGCTAGATGGCAGGTGCTTGGCTGGAGTCTTTATGTGACTTTAGTGCCATGAAGTTTCTTTTATATAGTAGTATAGACTTTACTGTAACTAGTTCCTGAGTTGAGGTTTATGTTTCCGTATTTTACATTGTATTCTTATTTTCTCCATCCTTTGTGTTCCTTTCCTTTTGTTGGTGTGATGGAACTACCTTTTCTGCACTGTGTGTGTTGTTACTTCTGACATCTGGGCTCCTGGTTTGGTGTGCATGCCCTGTTTGGATCCTGTTGTGCCCTTGGTCCCGGTGGGTTTTATCTGTCTGCTCAACCCTTGACCCCTTCTGGACTGGGAGTAGGCTGCTGGTGCACCTGGTCAGCAAGATGAGCTGATTAGGGTAAGCTTGTTTTATTGTGTGTGAGCTTACATTGTGCATGAGCGGAAATGTCGTGCTAAATAATTTGGAAACTTTGCTTGTCTTTATATCACTCAGCATTAAGCTATGTTTAAGTGCGTATTTACATTATTATATATTTTTAAACAGTAATAGAATTTATGATTTGAGGCTTTCTCGGCGTTGGTTCGTTAATATGTTTTCGCGGGATATCAGCCGAGTTAAAATTTTGGAATGTTCCAAGCTTTCAACTGCTATCTCTGCAGCCATCTTCAGGGAAGTTGTGTCTGGACAGAAAGTCGTGGGTTATATAGATCTTAGGCTGTCTCAGGTGATACGGGATTGGTTGGTGGATCGGCCAATCCGGGGCCGGGAATTATAATTCCTCGTAAGCTCCGCCCCTCCCGGGATTCTTGTGTGAAGTTTGGCGGGCGACGAGTCCTGTACCACCGTTTGGAATCGGTTGTACAATCAAGGAGGTCATAGAGATTAAGCTGGAGAAAAACAACTTTAACAGAGACGGTGGACTATAGCTCAGTCAGACATGGACACTGGCCTTGGACCAGCTTAGGCCCTCTTACAATCAAGGTCACGAAGATCACGGACCGAGGACAGCAACCGATTCCAACTGGTGGTACAGGACTCATCGCCTGCCAAACTTCACACAAGAATCCTGGGAGGGGCGGAGCTTATGAGGAATTATAATTCCCGGCCCCGGATTGGCCGATCCGCCAACCAATCCCATATCACCTGAGACAGCCTAACATCTATATAACCCACGACTTTCTGTCCAGACACAACTTCCCTGAAGATCTGCAGAGATAACAGTTGAAAGCTTGGAACATTCCAAAATTTTAACTCGGCTGATATCCCGCAAAAACATATTAGCGAGTAATAGAATTTATTAAAAATCTTTTATTAGCTCTACAATTTTTGTTGGTTTTAAGTGAAATATGGAAGAATTCCTGACATGAAATTATCAATACTCTGTCTTTTAAATTACAAATTTATGAAAAAAGATGCCCGTAGTATTACTTAGTATCAATTTTAAGAGAGATGATGGTGTGAAATAATATTACACGTATAGAAAATATACATATTTAATATTCATTCTTAATTTACACATTTGTAACATGTGCACTGTATATCACTAATGATAATTAGAACTTGTTGTTAAATTAACAACTATTTATACGTCACTGTGTCAATTTATGAAACTTAATATGTTACTTGTCACCCTGAGTGGCGCAGTTGGTATAATGCTGGCCTTCCGTGCCTAAGGTTGCGGTTCGATCCCAGCCCAGATCAATGGCATTTAAGTGAGGTTAAATGCGACAATCAAACTCCTGTATCTCCTCATGAGGAGCATAGGGCATTCAGGAAGTGCCTCCATCGGACCCTATTTGTAGCCAACTTTTTCACATGCTGGGTAACTTTCGGTGCTGGACTCCGGACTCATTTCACCGGCATTATCACCTTCATATCATTCAGACGCTAAATAACCTAGATGTTGATACAGCGTCGTAAAATAACCCAATAAAAAAAAACTTCTTCACTTCGCTCCATGTTTTCCCCTCCCTAGCAATTTCCTCCAAAACTGTTCTCTTCCATGTATTTTTGGCCTTCCTCTTGTTTTGCTACTCTGCGGGTTCCAATCCAAAGCCATTCTTTCTACTGCTCCATCTTCTTTCCTGATTGTGTGCCCTATCCAATTCCACTTTCGTCTTTTGATTTCTATTTTGATTTCTTTCTGATTTGTTATCTTCCATAGTTCTGAATTTGTGATTATATCTGGCCATCTAATTTTTTTAATTCTTCGTAAACATCTATTAACAAATGTTTGCAGTTTATTTTGTATAATTTTACTTGTTATCCATGTCTCACAGCCATATAATAAGACTGATTTCACATTACTGTTAAAGATTTTAATTTTTGTAGATCTAGATATAATATAAGATTTCCATATTGGGTACAACTGGACAAATTCTCTATTTGCATTTTTTATTCGGTTCTTTACATCCTCCAAGGCTCCACCATCCTTGTCAATTATACTACCCAAATATTTAAATTCTTGAACAGTATCAGTGTTATTATTATTTATTATAACTTTATCTGTCTTTAAATGCAACAGGCTCATGTCAATAGATTTACTGGCATGTAAAAGAACTCCTGATGGACAAAATTTCGGAACACCGGCGACGCAGATACAACCTCAGCAGTTCTGAGCATCGTTAAATAAAACATAACTTTAATTTGTTACTTTACCTTAGTGACTAGTTTCGGGAGTTTGAAAATGGCGACAGATCACGTCGAAACTAGTCACTAAGATTGTCATATTAAGTTTCTTAACTTAACACAGTGAAGTATAATAGTATATTGCGATACAAATGTGGTAAGTGAGATTTACAGGAACAAGGAAAAGTTAATTGAACATATATGTATTGCATACAGTTTTTGGACGATTGTCATTTAAGTAACAGAAGATATGAAAAAAATATGTATTTTTCTAAATAAAGGCTCTGTTTGTTTCTACTTACCGCACTAATGCAGTAAGTATTTCAGTGCGGTAAGTAATTATAACAGCAATGATTTCATTTGTTTTTATAGCAACAGAGAACATGCTGTATTGTCAACTTAACGAAGCATGTAAACAGCATTCGTAAGTAGGGGGAAAAATGCATGATCGTCCAAAAATGTTTTCGATTTAACAAGTTTTAAGTATCATTAGTAACATATTTAATACAGCTGAATGATATTTTGTCATATATCTACTTCCATTCAAAATTTAAATAATAGGCTTTGAGTATTGTGTCATGCTTACAAAGTACTGAAACATATTTTTCTGAATAGCTGTTCCTTCTAAATTGCTTTGGTGGAAAGGGAGGGAAGTGCAAAGATGTAATCGGAGATGCTATTTTTGTTTTTATTCTTGTTTTGTGAAAGTTGGAAAAATCAATAATACAACTACAAAACATACTGTATGGGTTCCTTGTGTTTGTAATAAAGTCATTTTATTGAAGTTGGTTTTCATCGAAAGTTATATACAATGTTACCGGTATATATATATTATATAAAACGTTTTGTGACATACTCAGAAATGGTGTTGGTAAATTTTTGGAGAAGTTGAAATGAAAACAGAAGTTCATTGTAAGTAAGTTAGCTGTGTTTATGAAGCCAGTTCTGGTTGCAGAAGTTTCATACTTTTAATTAAATTTAAGTTTTAAAATTTACTGACTGCAAATTGACTTAAATGACTGAGATTGGGGGTAAGTTCAACCTAAATTACACTGCAAAGTGAAAGTTCACAATTTCTGTGCTTTTACGCACAGTCAATTGTAAAATTTGCGAAGTTTGCATATCATTTTAATATCACATATGGGTGCAAATGAAATTATATATAGATGAGACTGAAAACCTCAAGACGGACTAATTACAATGTACAGAGTGAAAGAGAACCTATTACATTAATTCACAGAGATAATTAATAGATCAAGTCGATGCGAACAAGTTTTATCAAATAAGTTTTTTGATACGTCCAACAGTATTGAGAATATGAAATATAACGTGCTGCAACTATTAGGGAAAACACGGGAATTTTACGTGAAGCAAGTAAAGAGATATGTTTGGAAGTAAATTCCAAAAAGACAAAGTATGTGATTATGTCTCGTGACCAGACCATAGTATGAAATGAAAATATAGAAATTGGAAATTTGTTCTTTGAAGAGGTTGAAAAATTCAAATATCTTGGAGCAACAGTAATAAATATAAATGACACTCTGAAAGAAATTAAAGACAGAATAAATATGGAAAATGCCTGGTATTATTTGGTTGAGAAGCTTTTGTCATCCAGTCTGATGTGAAAAAAGCTGATAGTTACAATTTATAAAACAGTTCCATTACCAGTTGTTCTATATCAGACCTGCATAAGGTTTGCGCTCTCCGAGCCGGCTCACAGCTCATGAGTGGAATGCAGATATTAGCTGCGCTCTGTATAAGGGTGGACTGGAAGAAGGGGTGATCTCGTACAAAATAAATACAAAAGGAAATACTATTGGTATTACGAGTGCTTATGAAATGAATTCTCGTTCATTGCAAAACTATCTTGGACTATTATTAATTAATAAAGAAATATTTATTTTACAGAAGTAATAGAAATTCTATAGCTACTTAAATGCACAATATCATTTTGTTATATTTTTATTTACCAGTACATCAAAACGAGGTTTTATGCTGTTGGGAGCTGAAAGGAACAGTAGTCTACCGATCGTAATGAAACATCAGTTACAGATGCTGCCTTTATTAAAGTTGATTATAGAAAACAGTTGCTCACAAATATAAATGTTGAGCCAAAATAGCAATCATTTTCACAGCCAGCCTGTGTAGTCGTGGATATTATTGCTAATGTTTAGTCTTGTAAAACTCAACCAGGCTAGTAGTATTCTTCGAACGATCTTTAGCCCTTAGGTCACATTGAAGATCAGTAAGTTCGAGCTGTAAATCGTAAAATTTTAAATGTTATGTTCCGTCTTTTAGATTCCTCCATACAGTACTGTCGCAGTAGGTAAGCAACGTGAAACAGTTACTGAAAATAGGCCTACACACTGCACTCCACTAGATAACTGAGTGGTCGTTTCCCTCTCCTCTACCTATAGTAAGTCTATGTCATTCTGACGTATCTTCCTCTCCGTTTCGGCGAGCGGTAAACACCGCTCTCCCGCTCCGAAGGAGCGCGCGCGCTCGAGTGCTGTTTGTGCAGGCCTGTTCTATATGATTGTGAAGCTTGGCTCTCACTTTGAGAGAAGAACAGAGGTTAAGGGTGTTTGAGAATAAGGTGCTTAGGAAAATATTTGGGGCTAAGAGGGATGAAGTTGTAGGAGAACGGAGAAAGTTACACAACACAGAACTGCACGCATTATATTCTTCACCTGACATAATTAGGAACATTAAATCTACATGTTTGAGATTGACAGGTCATGTAGCATGCATGGGCGAATGCAGAAATGCATATAGACTGTTAGTTGGGAGACCGGACGGAAAAAGACCTTTGGGAGGTCGAGACATAGATGAAGGATAATATTAAAATGGATTTGAGGGAGATGGGACATGATGATCTTGCTCAGGATAGAGACTGATGGCGCGCTTATGTGATGGCAGTATGAATCTCCGGGTTCCTTAAATGCCATAAGTAATGTGCTGCAACACTCCTTGAGATCATTGCTCCACTGTGGGGATAAGTGTAACCCCATCCACTCTGCAAGACTTGCGAGAGGAGAATGTAAACAAAAACGTGTCATCAGATACTTTTCGATGAAATTACTGTACATACATAACACGTAACACATTACTTAACATTACTGTAAACTTAATTTTTTTTATTACGATGTACCGAAGTACATATGATATTTCCATGCAGAAATTCTGCGTTATCTTAAAATGAAGGATAGGTGGAGCGGAGAAAAATTCTCTTGGCACTGGGATTTGAACCCGGGTATTCAGCTCTACATGCTGACGCTGTATCCACTGAGCCACACCGGATTCCCATTCCGATTCGGATTGAATTCTCTCAGTTTAATCTCCACCACCTCTTAGGTTCCCTCTAGTGGCCAACCCTCATGCACTGCGTCACAGATGTGACAGTGGCACAATGTCCAACACACTATGTGCAGAGGTGCACCCATTAGAAGTGACTGAGTGGCCGGGATCCGACGGAATGAGCGCTGTCTTAAATCACTAGGTGATTATTTTGGCATATCATATATTACGATTAATTTTTTTTTCCAAATTAATTTTCAGTTTCTTTAAAGTTAATAACTTAAATGGAGATTAAGTTACAGAATGTGTGTTCGTAATAATATTATTTTGAGTTTAAATAAAATGTAAAGGAATTTAATAGAAATAGTTTTGTTTTATAAGAATGTACATTCTTTACTATTTTGCAATTACGTAAAAAGCAAAGGATACATGCTGTGAATGTTAAATAAGTTTCATGATACTAAATTTATAGTTTAGTGCTTATAGTGTAATAAAGAATGTTAAAACCAAGCAATTTGCTTAATTAATCGCCTCAATACTTCATGTTTTCATCTACAGAAATTTGATCGAAACATATCTGATGAGACATTTTTGTTTACATTCTCCTCTCGCAAGTCTTGTGGAATGGATGATTGCAGTTACTCTCACCTCCACTGGGAAGCAGTGACCTCAAGGAGCATTGCAGTGTTGCAACTCGTTACATTTCATATTCACAAAACTGTTGGATGTATCAAAAAACTTATTTGATAAAACTTGTTGGCATTGACTTCATCTATTACCTCTGTGAATTAATATAATAATAGGTTCCCTTCCCTCTAAATCCTATGTTCCAGGTGTCGGGAAATGGTTATTACTTATTATTGTGGAAGTAGAATTTTAAGTAGAAGGTTTTGTTTCTGTACTATTTGTGCTGAATGTATTTCATTTGTAGTTTCTTGTTTTAAAAATGTTTAAAAACTCGCTTTTTGATTTTGGTTTTGTGGTGTGTTTTGCGCTTGGATCTGGCATTATGTGTTGTGTTGTTTCTTTTTTTTCAAGATGCATAAGGAGAGTGACTTTGATGAAATGGCTGCATGGTTAGATGAGAGGGTAAGTAGTTACTATAGGCATATATTCAGTATGGAAGGATCCCTTATGTATTATATTTCATAGTATATATATATTTTTTTATACCTAGTGCATTTCTTATATCAGCATGATGAAGTAGTAATGTATGCTTTTGTGTACAATATATTTTATTTTCGTATATTTTCACAACCTCTTTTTGTGTATGATGTAATGTCATGAAATGCTAAGGTGATGTAAAGCAAAGAGAACATACTTATCTCTAAGATGTATAAAATCAAAATGTTGTATGAACAGTGTAACCCGTAATCAGGACTTTTAATCCAGATTTTCAGTTCATCCAGACTATGTAAAATTTATTAAAGGAGCAGTCTGCTCCAAAATCACACGTCAAATTCATTGTCTAGAACAGACGTCTCAATAGGGCCTTCTCGGTGCACTTTCTCCTCTCTCTCTTTTTTAATGTAAGAGTGGAACAAGATGCAGGAGCAGTTCGTGTATCTCCGAATGATGTCATTGATATCACGACGTTTGAATAGACATCTGCACCCGCTACGACATTGTCTCCTTCTCCGAGAAAGAATGTCCTTATTACCGCAAATATATGAAGATATAAAAGCTTTCATAGAGAAAGTGAAATTGTGGGAGTCAATTTACCACTTCATTAATCTAATTGTTACCTAATTTGAATCAAGACCAGTAACAAATATAATGAAGTACTGAAGGACTTGAGAAAAGAATTTGAGACCATATTTAAGATTTGAATAGTTCTAATTTAAAATAATTGTGAATTTCTAAGATGTTTTGGTTATTGTTAATTATTGAAAACTTTACGAAACATATTATTTAACTATTATTGTAATTATTATATTAATATTAACGTATCGTAAGAATACGTACCTTAACAACCAACATGTTTAATTGTAATTTTATTGTTACTATTTAATTGAATTTTATTTTATTAAATATGGTATAAACTTAAAAAAAAAGACATACCAAAAACCATTTACTAGAAATGAAGCATTGTTGTTGTTTAGTCAACTGTCCGAAGAAAGGTCTGAACCTCACAAGTGATAACAACAAGACACCACTTATGAGGCAACTAGGCTGGGAGATAATGGGGTAGGATTACCAGTTCCTTGTGCTTAAATAATTACGTAACATGCATGGTTGTTCATGCTTCAGATTTCTTTTTACTCATTAATATATAATTAGAAAGTAAAGTTATTATTATTATTATTATTATTATTATTATTATTATTATTATTATTATTAATTACTATTACTGCAAACCACGTAAGAAATTTTATTCCTTCCGAAAACAACCGTCTGTTGTGACAGTACAACTCAAAAGTGCAGCTTTGTGGCATTTCTCCTGCAATAGTTACGACTTAGCTTGCTCATGCGTGTGACATGAATCAGCGATCGGCTATCTTCGGGTATTGCGCTTATCTCTTCAGCTGACTACGCTATCTACACCTGCACTCTGTAACAATTTTTATGCGTTGGCCTTGAGACGCCTGGTCTAGAAAATGCAAAGGAAAAAAAAAATACAAGAATGTTACTTTTTGTCCGGACTCAATGCCTTTACGTGAACCGGTAGTACCGTGGCTAACGAAAAAGACAGGCTATGACGCAATGTCACAGTATTTGTCTTAACATGGCCAACATTGAAGAAGTTTATATATAAATGCACGTTTAACATGAGTTTAATATAGCAATTCCATTGTTTTTTTTTTTTAGAATTTTGAACATATATTTATATTAGGCGATTGTCACAATTGCCATGACAAACCAAGATAACCATGTGACTCTTATTTGTGCCATAGCCTGTCTTTCTCGTTAGCCACGGTAATACAGTGCCTAATGAAAAGACGTATGAGCTATTCCATATGAAATCGATCAGTAAAAAACCTCGCATTTTTTTATACTCTAATTTTTTCCCTATTTATACAAGGTGCTGAGGAGAGTGCATTTTCAAAAATATACTATCGAAAGTCAAACGGTTTTCGTATTGTTGAGCAACAAATTTAGCGTATTTTATAAAAACAAGCCTCTTTCAGCGCTTAGAACTCTGGAACCATTTACTGCAGGACATTGAACGGGAGCTCATTTTGAAGCTGACATTTGGTAGGTTATGTTAAGAAGTAATCCTTATTTTTATTGTACACAGAGAGACAGATAATCTGATTTTACTTACTTTTAGGCTTTTTGCCAATTTGTAAAAATGTAAAAAAATATTGAGAAAAAACCTTGCATTATTAAGAGTGATTCGGCATTGTTTGCGCAGAGGTATGGCAATAAGTTTCGAGGGTATTAAATAGATTATTTTCACACGCCTGAACTTGAACGGCGCAGTACCGCACGCACTGGCCGAGAGCTGAAGATAAGTGAGCGTTGGGCGTCATTTTACTCCTATGTTTATGAAAACTTGTGATAAAGCTAGCCCAGCTATGCGCTACTAGACGAAACATCACGTGTTTGTCTCCTGGCCTTGCTTGTCTCGGCAAGCTCCCGTCTCACAGCTGGTTACTTCACGTGCGTACTATTTATTTTCTTTATTTGATATTTTCAATATTTTATCAACATACCATCAGTAAAAAATATGTGTTTATTTGTACTTTCAATGCGGAATCTAACTATATATTTTTAAAATATTTTTTCCTCGGCAAAGGCGTCTTAATGAGGAAAATTCTAAATTTCTCCATTTCCATAAGAAGTAAGAAAATCTGTTTATATGTCAATATAAACTTTAATTTCTCAGCATCAAAATAAACCATGATTTTGATCATTGGGTGAAAGGGTTTCGGAGTTACAACAGTTTAAAGTTGCTAATTTTATGAAAATACGATGAATTAAAATATTTTTAATTTAAATACTATGAAGTTCTGATGCCTCAAATTTTGCACAAAGCATTGTATCACAGTTATCTACATACAAAAAAGTTTCATTGTATTTAGAAATTGTAAGGTTAATTTTCTCTATATTTCGGTCGGTTTGAGATGGAATAGCTCGTATGACGTCACATCTACCATATTGCCATGCAGCTGCAGGAGAGTGCCATTTAAATTACTGCTACAAAGAGCATCAACACATAGGCTATTATGTTAAAATATATTATCGTAACAGTACACTTGTCCACACCTGTGGAGTAACGGTCAGCGCGTCTGGCTGCGAAACCAGGTGGCCCGGGTTCGAATCCCGGTTGGGGCAAGTTATCTGGTTGAGGTTTTTTCCGGGGTTTTCCCTCAACCCAATACGAGCAAATGCTGGGTAACTTTCGGTGCTGGACCCCGGACTCATTTCACCGGCATTATCACCTTCATCTCATTCAGACGCTAAATAACCTAGATGTTGATACAGCGTCGTAAAATAACCCACTAAAATAAAAAAAATAACAGTACACTTATCAGAAATAATGTAGTGGTAAAATAGCACACATTTTTACAGTAATCAGTCTTATTTTTCCGCATTTTTATTGCACCTAAAGCTGGACTATATCAGTCTGAGTTCCACTACAGGCAGTCACTCGTACATACAGGCAAATTAAAATTGCTAGAAAAATATGACTCGATATTAATGCGGATGACGTGAATATGTTAGGAGAAAATTCACAAACGATTAGGGAAAACGCGGAAATTCTAGTTGAAGCAAGTAAAGCGATAGGGTTGGAAGTAAATCCCGAAAAGACTAAGTATATGATTATGTCTCGTGACCAGAATATTCTACGAAATGGAACTATAAAAATTGGAGATTTATGCTTCGAAGAGGTGGAAAAATTCAAATATCTTGGAGCAACAGTAACAACTGTAAATGACACTCGGGAGGAAATTAAACACAGAATAAATGTGGGAAATGCCTATTATTATTCTGTTGAGAAGCTTTTGTCATCTAGTCTGCTGTCCAAAAATCTGAAAATTAGAATTTATAAAACAGTTATATTACCGGTTGTTCTGTATGGTTGTGAAACTTGGACTCTCACTTTGAGAGAGGAACAGAGATTAAGGTGTTTGAGAATAAGGTTCTTAGGAAAATATTTGGGGCTAAGAGGGATGAAGTTACAGGAGAATGGAGAAAGTTACACAACGCAGAGCTGCACGCACTGTATACCTGACATAATTAGGAACATAAAATCCAGACGTTTGAGATGGACAGGACATGTAGCACGTATGGGCGATTCTAGAAATGCATATAGAGTGTTAGTTGGGAGGCCGGAGGGAAAAAGACCTTTGGGGAGGCCAAGACGTAGGTGGGAAGGTAAAATTAAAATGGATTTGAGGGAGGTGGGATATGATGGTAGAGACTGGATTAATCTTGCTCAGGATAGGGACCAATGGCGGGCTTATGTGAGGGCGGCAATGAACCTCCGGGTTCTTTAAAAGGCAGTAAGTAAGTATTAATGCAATCTTTAGGTAAAGAAAAATGTTCAGTATTTATTTATTCACCCTTTTAATGAAGCAGAATAACTAAGCTCGGTAAAACATTTTCAGTAGATTTAAATCCTTGGTATGTTCCATCACCTTGGGGGGGAACTTACTTATTATCATATTAATAACACATGACAGGATCACAACGATTTTTGCTACCAAAATGGCCATCCGTGAATTAATCTAACTTGTGAATTGCATGCTTACATGCTACGAATCTTCAAGTTCTAGGTGCCGAAATGTTCGTATTAGATTGCGCTTCTTTTTAGAAATGTTCATGTACAAGTTGTGTCATGTTACATTGAGCACCTCTGTGTGAAGAATTAGTTTATGAAAAGAAGGAACTACAATTCCGCAATTTTCACGCCTTTGATTTCATTTATATTTTGAAATTCATGACAAATGATTTCTATATCGGTTGACATAGGAATACAATATTCACATTTACACCATAAAGTGGTATTATGTACTGTGCCACCAATTTGATATCATAAGTCTTCATCGCTATCTGAATCTGTAGAATTCTTATTAGGTTCAAAGAAACAATATGGTTCAACTAGACTTATGTTCAGACTGAAACTCTCTTTGTGTCTTTAGACTTACGAAGTGGGTCACTGTGTTTTACGAGGGTGGCAAGTCACATGTAAACACAAACATCCTGATAAATTTATTGCATCCTAACAAAACATAACATAACATGGAAAGTGTCTTACCATCTACATGCGAGAGGAATACAGTCAACTCCGGTTATAGTGAACCTCTGTGGACCAGCATATTTCGTTCACTATATCCGAGGTCTACTAAAATCGAAGTGCCTGATTTTATACTACTGACGTTGCTATACATACAGTATTAATGCCTGTTTAGGACAGACCATAATTTTCGCTGTATCTTCCAACTTAAACACTACACTTCAACTTCCTGATGCTCACAGTTCGAAACTTGAATCTAATCTGGCCATGTAGGTAGTTGGCACTGAGCGATTTCGCACCTCTTCCCACTAGAGGTATGCTACTGTGTACTCGGCCTTGGAATTTCCCCGAGTTCACTTTTACAAAGATGCGGGAGGAAGGGATGAGGATCATTATACTGTAACCCTTCTTGTATTTACCCTTTGGTCATCACTCTACTTCCTTTTACAAAAGAAAACACTTTTTCTTTCTATTCTTCTAATAACCTCTTTTAAAGGGTCAGAACTAATCCTTTCTTTATCGCTCACTGCGTACACTATTCTCTTTAATATGTTTCAAGCTTCCAGGAAGCTGAACAAATCCTTTGTCTTTCAATGGACTTAAGGAGTAGAAGGTTTGAGATTTTGTTCTGAACATATTCTTGGAAGTTTATAGGAGAAAGTGTTTTCTAAATTACCATTTTGGCCATTTTAAAATTACATTTTGTTGGGGAAGTTATAGTGTTAGGTTCACTATAACCGAAATGAGGTTCATTATAAACGGAAATATTAAAGTACTTTTTAATGTACGTGGGTTGGGACCAACGATTTAGGTTCACTATATCTGGAGCTAACTGTATAATGTTAGCTCAGCACTCTTTTTTTTTTTTGGAGGGGGGGGGGGGGGAAGGGCGCGGTACTGGAGCTAAATTTTGAGAAGTTTGGGTTTGATGCTTATCTTCGGACTCCGACAATGGAATGCTTCTGGCAACTTCTAAAACACTATCTTGTCAGTTTTCACGCCAGAAATTGGATTTAGCAATATACATTTCTTTTTTTAACTTTGAATAATAAAGATGATATCGCTTTGCTTTCCCATTATAGCAAGTATGGTTCTTGTGACCATTCCTTCTTAAGGAAAGTGTTTTCTTTTAGAAAGGTATTTTAAGTGTCCTTATGATAAGATTCTAGCATACTTGTATGGCGGAAATGATTAGTTTCTTTTAGGTCCTCTAAGAATTAAGTATTTAGAACAACCTTCTTCAAAGTTTTGTGGTGATCAGATTTTTTGTAATCCAAGCCTTTTTTGTCTCATAGGGACTATGTTCACACTTCCTGAATTTTTTCCCTTCCTCCCATTCATGAATATTGCTGATATGATGCAACACTGAAATAAATCTTTCCATCAGCTCTTCCATATCCTCTTTGCACATTTCTGAAGACCACCATAAATGATTTATAATAGGCCTACTGATATTATGATAGGATGATTATGAAGTGTCAGGAGAGGTCTTAAACCTAAGCCTAACGTAATTTCCAGACCATGGACGAACACAGAAACATTCCTCTTTAAGGAATAATTTCTGTGCTCTAACTGGGAATCGAATCCAGGACCTCATGAACTGTAGTCAGTAGCTCTGACCACTAGCCCTTGAGGCTGGTCACAGTAATAAATATTATTTTCACAAATATGTAGACATTAAAGAAGAAATATCTTGGAAAAAAAAATGCTAATCAGAGTTTGAAAATTATTTATGGAACATAATCTATTTGGATATTCCTGACAGTAAGTTAGATGACTACTTATTTAAAACATTTTTTTTCGATATCGAAATATATCATATTAGAATTTAAGTTGTTGAATAATGAGCGTTTTCATTAAATATTTTTGATATTAAGAATCAAATAAGGTTTTGTCTTCTCTCATTTTACAGAGAAAGTTCATTAAACTAAGGTTAAAAATCTTCGTAATAAAGATGTTTTACATATTTTTCGGTATTTATATGCGTTATTATGACATGGTATGGTTTTTACCTTATTTTTATTACAAACGATAATGGTGATAAGTGCAGGAATCTTTTTGCTAGATAACTTTTTCTACTTTCAGCCAACAGCTGGCAATACAGGAGTCGTTCCTGAAGAATCATTGACAAGCAGCGAATTTGAGCGTTTTCTGGCAGAAAGAGCTGCTGCTGCAGAGGCTCTTCCTACAGTAACAGCAGGACCTACAACACCTGGCACAACCACTACCACAGGCACCGCTTCAGTTGGCTCTCGTTCACACCATCACCGTCAACTCAACAAAGAAGCTGATTCCGAGAGTTCGCTGTTTGCCTTGTGAGAAGTCTTTATGCACTTCATGGTTAGTATTGTGGGTAATAAAATAGGCCTACTGCATTTAAAAAACAGTATAGGTTGTTAGTTAACGTATTGTTGCTTGGAATTCTCTTTGGAAGCGTGTACGTTTTACAGCAATTCTGGTTTCACATTTTATGTAAAAGAACAAAATGTTAGTAGCTATTAATAAATTCAAAATATTTTAATAAAACCATGTCTTTTTTTTTTTTGTTTCAGTATAATCACCGCTTATATTCGGGTGTACAGCTTCCGATTTTGGCTGGTTCCAATGCTATTAGTCAATGTACTTATGAATTGACACACTTGACGATTAACAAAATGATACTGAAGGTATTTTAACTAGACCTATCAATATTTAATGTAAAGCTAGATGTCTAAAACTCCATACTATATGAATAAGAATATACAATTGTTGATAGCTGAAGTTTATTTGGTTTGCACTAGTAGTTTTAATTTGTTTTTAAGTGTATTCATTAGTGGCAATATGTTTTAGACCGGTGTTAGATATTATACATACTTGATCCATTATGAAGAATGAAACATTAGAAAGAACGTAAAATTGATTATCACGGAAATATAAAAGTAAACCACGTTTTAAAGACTTTCACATGGCTGAATGATTCCTTAACGAAATATGTGAGACACAAATATGTGAAATGTGATTTCCTCGTTGCAGAATCTGCATCTTCAGGTGACTGACTACATTGTGTCAGTTAACGGTTGCTATGTTGGTTAATATCCAATTAAATACTCTTGCATGGAATTTGATATTACTATTAACTTTCGAATAATAGTAAAATATGGAAAAACGTGCATAGTATGTCAGTATAAATCAAAGTACCTACAGAAATAGTAGAACGTTTTATCCTGCTATGATGTCAGTAACTTTTACTTAGGTTTTGTAACTTCTAATGAATTGAGTACGGTATTATAAAGAAGAAGTCACTCATTTTTGCTTTTTATATTAACTTCTATACAATTTTTGTGCATAGTTTGTTAATCATAGCTATTGTTAATTTTCATTAACTTGTTAAAATTTGTGCCTTTTCTCTGTTGGACAATTTTTGCACTATGAAATACTATGTCACTTATTTTGAGCAACATTTATACTTACTTAACACTATAGTTTTAACTTCAGCTTCTTCTGTGGGTAAAACATGCATTAAAACATTTAGGCCTACTTTAGTTTGATTTTGGTACCACTGAGAAGAAAAAGTATATATACATCTTGATTACACAACTTTTAACACTGTATCACTTCGGAATATGTATGATAAGAACTTTCTTGTGTTAAATTTCAACGTATCTTGTTAGCATGTTTCGACCTATTTTGGGTCATCTTCAGAACTGGTCAGTTTTTTCTCCTTTACCACTTCAGAACAGTTATTCGAACGACCAGTTCTGAAGATGAACCAAAATAGGTCGAAACATGTTAACAAGGTACGTTAAAATTTAACACAAGAAAGTTCTTATCATACATATTCCGAAAAAGTATAGTATAGCATATCCTATAACACTGTGTAGTCTTATTTTGAATTGTGTTCATCACTGTTGTTTAATGTTTATAGGCCTATATATGGTAGATGCTACAAATTTTAAATTTGAAATTAAGCTTCCAAGTTTATTAATATTCCAACAGTCAGTATATCAGAATCATTACCTGTAAGCTTTCCTTGCTGTAATATACCATATACCAGTATGATGAATGAAGAAGCTAAGGATATTTCACACTACAGCTACCAGAAAAGGTTATCATTTCGCAGGCAGGACTTTAAATTGGAATATGATTGCGTAATTTCTTGTTTGTACAATGAAATCTCATTCATAGTTTTGAAGAAAGAGAAAAATAAACATGATGAATGCGAGAAAATGGCAGATGAAGGAAAGCATTTTAGATAACAATGAAACTAATGTAGTGCAAAACTAAGAATGGTACTTTTTTTCCATTTATTATCCTTATTATACTTACCAACACGTACATACATAAGAATGATCACATTTTCGCAAATGCATCATACATTTCAGTAAAACTAAACGCAATTCAGATTTGTCTCCATGGTCATCACGCAAGCCACCATTGTGATGGACTACGGAGACAGGTTTTTTTACAGACTACATTGTATGATGCCCATATCATGCAGTTCACAGAGTAACATGACTTTCATTTCAAGAAATGACCTGTCCTGTAATTAAGCAACAAAAGTATCTGTAAAGAACAAAATTCTCTTCTCTTATGTGCTTACGGTGTCATCCAGTAACCTTAAGGATGTGGTGAAAATTTCTGTGCTCATCCATGTCTCGTATATTTGTTATTTAACTGGCAGTCTTATTACGTTTTTGAAACGTGATTTCATTGACTTCCCTACCACAACTTATACCTACTTGTTACTGTGGATGTAAGAGGGCTGTAATTTGATCCTTACCACTTTTCCTCCTCTTAGTACTAGGGTTCTGTCTAAGGTTCTGTCCAGAGCAATCCCATCTGCGTTATAAATATCCTCTGGTTCATAGCTTGAGCCACATATCTATTGTATCTCTGTCCACAGACACACTTTCCTAACTATCTTCATGTCACTCCTTAAATTGTGTAATCCAGCCATTGAAAGCAACAAAACTCTCAATATTTAATCTTGCAATTATTTGTCTGTATTTTTCTCTCCATACACTGCAGTCTGGGGGAACATTTCAGGTTTTTGCTTGCAATTGAAAGAACACTTCCAAGATGACTAAAAAAAGTTCATTTCTTTCCATTTTCCTATATGAGTTGCCACATGTCTTAAATTGTTAGCTTTTCTCATTTCTTTGTCACTGTGAAATTTAATGTAGATGGAACTGTTTCATGGTGTTAGCAAAGTTCAATTGAATTGCTTATTTCTAAAAGGGGACAAGTTCTATTTTTCAGGACAAAGGAAAAATGTGGCAACTCCCGGAGTTCTTCCTTGTTAGCAATAAACGCACATTTCAAGTGCCCTCTCTACACGCAAAAAAAGTGCTGGAGACGTCCTAGTTTGGCACCAATCGATGTGTTTATTATCGAACAATCTGAAACCAACGAAAACAGTATTTTTCATTTTTGCGGAGTTATCCCCTTTTAGTAATAAGCGATTCAATTATTCAATTGAATTTTTCTCCACTTCTGTGATTTTCAATTTTGACTTACTTTCTTCACAGAGTGAGGTATGTTACAATAATAGCACAATAACGTATAATACTGTATGTTAATACCGAACTTGAAGCATGGTTAATAGAAAAATATTGAACCATTCACAAGATGATAAAACGTGAAGTTTGCTGACTCTAACTGGACCATGATTGTAGGAGAATCAATGTGATAAAATGGCAGTTTGAGGAACAATAGTTGCAGGAAAATTAACATAAACTATGTGGGGCTTTTTTGGAAGTGAGTAAAATTGATGATGAATATGGAAAATCATTGGTTCTGGGGACAATGGATGGAGATTACATTGTATATACTGGTAATTACATTTATTAATGTAAATACTCTCACTGTGAATATCATAACTTTAATTCCAAATCTTGTAACTGGCTTGGATGTCGATTTTAATTTTCTGCGCGTTGTTGAAAGTATATCCACATATCCAATGAAGTTAATTTAGAATACTAGCGCTAATATTGGGCTAATAAGAAACCACTTAAACGTCTCTCTCTGTTGATATACTTTGAAAAACGCGCAAAAAAATGAAAATCGGTTCAAGCCAGTAATGTTTAAGATAACGATATATTGTAAATAGTTCCTTGTCCTATCATGGTTGGCTGGTTGATTGCTAATGTCCAGGTGTTGCATTTCTTCTATTTGCCATATCTTGTCCCATTTTTTTTGACTGAAGTTCGAATGTTATGTATATTTTTTCAATATAACCAGACTTTATTCAAGGCATTTATATACCTTTTAAAAGCTGTAGTAATTAATTGGGACAAATGACAGATGCCTACTACACTTCGTAATTTCAAGATTAATTAACATTATCGACTACAATGGGAAGAAAGCATATATACATATATGCACTTATTTTGAATGCTGGAAATGGTTCATGTGCTTTTCAGTAAAATCGGATTATCATGAACATAGATATTACGGTGTATGAATTCAAAATTTTAGACCTAAACAATTTCAGAAATTTTGTTTGTAAAAACTTATCTTTTAAATTAATTAGACGTAAATTGTTTTGTTTGTGATGTATATGCTTCGGCATTTTAGGTGTTATGTTATCAGGATTTCAACTTTTCAGATTATGATAATAATGATTTCTTCAAAAGTGAATAAATGTGTTTGGTGGAAATTTCACATATTCTGAATAGGTGATAGAGGAAAAAAAATTGGGGTGCGTCCATTACACGGGTAAATGCGGTAATATTTCGGCATGAGAAAGTTATTCAATGTAAGGAATATTGGGTATTTTTCTGGTGTGATGTATGTAATGATTTTTGGAGGTATGCTTTACATATTCATTGTTTCGACCATCATGTTAGTGGTGGTATTGGAGAAGTCCAAGAAAAACTGGAATACACTATTTCAGTACCTAAATTGTTGATCTACCACTCATATAATATGATACCAATAATGAGATAAACTATTATATTAATGACACACTCAAAATACCTTCGTCTTAATCTTAATGTGGTAGTAATCCTTTCTCTGCACTATTGAAAGTTACACAAATACAGAACCTGTGACATGATAATTAAATTATCCGAAAATAATATGAACAATTTCACATTATTATAGGAGTGGTATAAACGATTTATGGGCAAAATGAAGTTTGCATTTGCAATCACTATTTGTAATGATAGCTTGTGAATATAAATGTTCCTCTTTTCTGTTCTCTTTCTAAGTCTGGCACAAAGGGCAAATTTCTTACCTCCCTCAGATTGAATTCACACCCTCTTGTTTAACAATAATCTCGTGCTGGCGTAGATTATCTGAATATTGCAAGTTTTATTTACTATACAATTTAATGATATGAATCTCTTCTAATTGTAGTTTCTAATCACATTTTACAGATTTCTTTATAATTGATTAATTTAGTAGTAAATATTCTCTATTACTCTCTTCAATTAGTGTTATCATGATTGATTACGTCACCATTCAGCCATGTGTTATTCTTTTTGTTTCTACGAAACTTATTGTGTCTCCAACAAAGAGAATCTCAATGGTGACATGCAGACAGATATAGTGTACGAAGTGTTTATTTATAAATACATATATCAAGAGTCTTTTTATTAATTGAAATGCATATAACAAATAAAGAATAGATTTGTAAGTTGCCTATAATATAATTTATTAATGTGTACTTTTTGTTTGTAAAATGGCTGTTTACAGTACAAGAGAAAAACTAGTTTGTACATAACACCGTCTTCCACAAATAGGAAGTGCGAATATGGAGGAAATAACACAGTAACAGTGATCATTAAATGACTTGAGATAAATATATCGAAAGAGGTTACGTGTGTGAAGAAAAAAATATTTACAGAATTAAACTGTAGCAATGGCTTTTGAAGCCTGAAAAATGTTGTTTTCAGCACTGTGTACAATGGAGGAATTAAATTGGTTGCAATAAATTTTGTTACTATAAGAACAATGTGAAATGAAAGAAATGTATAATATTCATCTTGAAAAGCTGAATTTCTTGAACTGTCGTCATTAATTAATCAAATTTGAACAGACAGCGAAATTTACTGTAGGGAATGGAATTAATTTCGAATTATATGTCTGAAGTCTTACAGTCTTCATAAAACGGTACCCCAAATGAATATTTCGTAATGGAATTATGAAATAGAGTGAAGTATTATATTCATGTAAGATCATAACACATGTATTAGTCATCTGCATTCTTACGTGTTAAAAAAACTGTTGAAGATTATTGAAGAATACAGGGCCGCATATTTTTTAAATATAACAAAAATTCAGTCACATTTTTAAATCTTTAGACATTAATTTGTTGAAACCATTGTCGAATATTGACATATGCTATGGATCTTATTTTATAAGAACAGGTTGATTGGGCTAGATTTGGTAATGTGATCATTTGGTAACCATCAGTATTCCATACCTTAAACTTAATAAATAATAAAAGCAAATCCATTTTGAATCTTGCGTACATTACTTTTAACACTTGAATATAAGTAATTGATTAAGTAGCAGACTTACTCGTGTTAATTATGTAAGTTTGTGCGGCTTACAGCTGTTTCGGTGCTTCATCACACCAACAATCAAATGCACCCACATAACAGGCAGAGAAGTTCGAGATGACGCCGAGATCTAGTAGGCTCTGAGGATGGTGTGATGAAGCACCGAAACAGCTATAAGCCGCACAAACTTACATAATTAACATGAGTAAGTCCGCTAGTTAATCAATTACGTAAAAGCAAATCTTTTTGATTATCTGAAAACTAAATTTCTCTAAGCAGGAAAATAATGATAGGGAATATATTTAATTAAACAAAGCTTACAAATCTACTTCTTGAATTGTGTTTTGTTACGTTATACAATATTTTGGAATTGTATATAATGTCTGGTATATTCCTGTATTCCTCTTTTGTGACAATTTTAAGAAAATCTTCGATATGGATTTTTTAAATATGGGTGATATCTAACATAAGTGATGAATATCAAGTTCGAAGGAAAATTCAGTTATGAAAATGCAACTGAACAGAACGCCTCTTATAATCTTTAGTCACATTATATCTTATATGTTATGAGTTTGCATAAATCTTTTTAACAATTACAGTTGCTATGATCGTCAAAGGTTGTTATTATGAGAATTTACTGTATTTGTTGAAAATGAAACAGAAATGAAGAACCACGTATTAGTGAGCAGTTTTTGCAGTACGAATAGCTAAAATGTACTAATTATTATGCATTACAAATATCCATACTATAATCTATAATTATATACATAATATATATTTACAATACCAAAGAGGTTGTTATAAGTGAGAGATATATACCTATATTAGATGATAATTGAGTGGAAAGATGGGGTGTGAAGTAAAGAAATCAAGCACGAAAACATGGGGAAGGGAGGGGGGGGGGGAGTAAACAGCTGTAAGATGAATTTTATTTATATCATGTTTTTGTGTAGAGTCTTAATTTTTACAATGTATTTCGACCTGTAAATGTTATATAGTTAGAGATGGTTGGATCTGATGTGTGCAAGATGTTAATATGTAATACAATGTCATTTTTAAGCTACACAGAAAGCAAGCTGCATTCTAGCAATGACCGTTGATTTGCCTCTGAAACCTATGGCATAACTCTTGGTATAAAAGCAGGTAAAGTTGTATTTTTATTACTGATAATACATTACAGCATTCTCATATTCCATATTAATTACTAGAACCTAAGATGTTGATAATATGTCGTAAAATAACCTACTAAAAAAAAAAAAAAATTAATTACTAGAAATGTACTCTACCTACATCAAGGTATAACTGAATCTCCTTTAAGAAGTTCTAATGGGCTTTAGGAGAAATTTACCTCCTAATATTGTTTTTTTAGTTCTTCTGAAGTGTGGGAATTATATATGTTTTTTTATTTCTATTTATTGCTTTAAAAGAGATCCGTTACTTCTTGCATTATTCATTCGGAATATACTGGGTGTTCATTTCAAAGTGTGTCATGACGTCACTGTTGTGAGTCGGCGATTTGAAGCGAATTTCAGCTTTTATGTCAGAGAAGTTGCCTATTAATCAAGGTGTTCAATCTGAACTTGAGAGCGTGTACGGTATAACTTGAACATCATAGCAACAGATGGCGGTCTGTACGTCTGTGTGCTACCATAACCTCTTTCGAACTTTGTTTTGCTTGGGCAAGTCGTATGCAGGGTATTTGTTATCATCGGTTGCATATGGCAACATTCCACAACACAAATCAAATGCTCCATGTCCATGTTGACAGTCGAAGTTAATGTCAACAAATACTGTACGTAAGTAATCGTCTTAACCCTGTCCCTATATCCCGACAGTAAGAAAAAAAACTCATCCCAGTATGTGTTTCCAAACAGTTCACATTCCTGCCACTACTGGAGTTACGATACGTATCTGTAAGTATTCTTCAGAATGAACGCCGTACTTGCTAGGCAACTTCTTTGGCACATAGGTAATATGCCTCTGCGAATGTGTAGGAAGATTGAATTGTCTAGGCTCATTGGCTAGCCACATGACGTCATACAGCGAGCCATGACACACTTTGAACTGAACACGCAGTAGTAGTTCTGTGAGAAAGGACGATATAAATAAATTTCCTCTTAAATATTCTTTGTGTTGTTGACTGTTACTGGTTTTCTCGTAAATGTCATGCACCAAATGTGTACTGTACTCCGAGCATGACACACCTCAACAAGTGATTTTTAGTACATCACATATTCATTATGTATGAGGTCTCGCCCACCTCATTGAATATTACACGACTACTATGAAGTAGCTAATGTGTATCATTACCATTAAATACGAGAAAAATTCGTACCAGCACCGGAAATCGAACCCAGGACCTCTCAGCTCTGCGCGCTGAGCGCTCTTACCAACTAAGCTATGCCGGGACATCCACGGCGCCGGCCGAACCCCTTTCGTAATGCTTTTACGGCCTTACTACCTGCTTTTGAGACGATACAAGTCATATATGCAGGAGCGCATATTTAAATGACTTTGTGGCCATATTCAACATCAGTTCTGTGACAACTGCTAACAGTTAATACATCACATATTCATTATGTATGAGGTCTAGCCTACCTCATTGAATATTACACGATTACTATGAAGTAGTGATGGGTCGTTTGTGAACGAACTGACTCTTTTGAACGACTCCCTTCGAGCTAGTAACGAGCTAGCTCGCTCGTTGAGAGCTGGTCGTTCGCGAGGCACTTCCAGCTCCTTCAGCTCGCGACTCTCAACCAGCTCACAGCTCGTTTCACGACTCCCGCTCTCGAATAACCAATGGCATTCACTGTATGATCACGTGACATCTGAAGTTACTTTGAGAAAGACAGAGAAGATGAGACCGCGCCATACGCCGGTAGCAGATGGATGTGGAACTAATATTACGCGGCTTTCTAACAGCTGTCAGCTGATGTGTGTGTAGAAAAATATACGTATAACATTATAACGTTTATGTTGCAGGCTTTGTTTTTTCATCTCTTTTGTTTAACATAATACAATTGTCCCTTTTATCCTTCTGATTCCTAATGTCATAGATTAGACTATTATTGACAGTTTTGATATGTTACGCAACCAGCTCTTGAACGATGTCGTTCGCGAGCTGTCTAGTCTCTCGCGAACGAAAGAGCTGGCAACCAGCTCGTGAACGAACTGACTCTTTTGAACGACTCTCTCTTGGGAGCGCGAGCCAATGAGTTAGCTCGCGCCTAAGAGCCGGTTGGACCCATCACTACTATGAAGTAGCTAATGTGTATCATTACCATTAAATACGGCCGGCGCCGTGGATCGTGTCCCGGCATGGCTCAGTTGGTAAGAGCGCTCAGCGCGCAGAGCTGAGAGGTCCTGGGTTCGATTCCCGGTGCCGGTACGAATTTTCCTCGTATTTAATGGTAATGATATTTAGTAACTGAACTTGTCTTTTGCTTCAAAAAGACACAAAACATGTTCATCTGAACATGAAGTGCATGTGGCCTAATAATACGCTAATTTTCCTTAAAGATATGGTACAGATGAGTTTTATTACCGAAAGACTGTTTCCTGGATGTGTGGCTTGCTAGTACGCTGTTAGAGAGCTTAAGAATGACAGTGTAAAATAGGTAATGACATGTAATGGAGATGAACGATCTTAAAAAATTGCAGATGAATGAGAACCCAGAATAATGGGAAATCAGAGCTTGACACTTCTTATATTTTAAGTTTTTGATTTATTTTATTAACTTGTTTCCGTTGTCTGCAAGAATTTGTATAAAGTTCACTACAAGTCAAGTTTGTTCACTTTTCAAGTTCATTTGAAAGGAAAAATATGATACGATAAACATGAAGAGAATTAATTCTTAACCACTGATCTGCACATTTAACTCTTGGTTCTTACATTCCTATAGTGGTACATGTGTCATGTAAGAACTATATTAACTTGGTTGGTATTAATGACTAGCTGTGGACTAAAAGATAGTATGTTCTGGGTTCATTTCCCGACAATGCTATGGGATTTTTGCCTCCGGAATGGCTCAGGGATCCACACCCTCTGTCCCATCAAACTCATTTTGAGCCTTTCTTCAAAAGAAAATTTGTTAGAGCAAAATGTCAAACCTTAACCTTCATATTTTATCCTTATACTAATGTTACAGATATTCTGGTATCCTGTGTATTTCCACCGCATAGTATGTGGTCACCAAAAGGATTAAATAAAATTTGCTTATGCATATTGTGGAGTATGACTACAATTAATTTATTGCAATCAGACAGCACATTTCGTGGTATAGGTTTATATTTAATAGCTTGTTCTATATTTGGAAATGAGGTCACATACAGTGTTAATTTCATTTCAGGACTGAAAGTAAGAACAGTCATTCTAACGAAGATGTATACTCACTGACTGAATATCAACTATTTGTACACAAGTTTGGTGAAAGTGAATGGCACTTTGGGTATGGAGTGATTGGTTTTATACTTTTCAGGAACATTGTCTAATCGAAAAGTAGAAACCATAAAGTTGAAAATAATTATAATTTATAATTATGGTGTGAATGTAATATATTACACATCTTGTATAATTGTTCCCTTGTTTATTTATACGCTGGAATAAACATTTATGCTTAAGAGCTTCTTGTTTGGGCATTGCATGTAAATCATACATAGAGAATGGTGCAAAGATTCATACTGTTTATTTATTGGTGTAGACATTTTTTTTTATTTTATATGGCAGGGTCCTTAACTTAGCTGTTATTCGCCCTGACTGTATGAATATGCTGATAGATGTCGCTAGTACCAAGAAGCATAGATCACATAGTTCATCAGAAACTATCCAGAGTGCACCACAGGTGGTGGATCTACATTGCACTCATAACAAATCATGATGCTAGAGAATTTGTAGGATGTCACAGTGGAACTGTAGGGATTGCAGAAGAATTTTCCATTCAAAGTCCTGATTTTTTCCGTGGTGACACGATTAGTGTGAGGCCACGCGTAATCGTGTTGCAGGATGATCTTCGCGTTTCTCGCGCAATCTGTATTTGTTTCTATGCCTTTTGGATTTCATAACGACTCTACATTCAGTTTACTGGACTTCAAAATGCCAGCAGGATACAGTATTCCAAAGAGCTCTGATCTCTAGCTCGTTTGTAAGTTTTGCACCCCTATCCCAGTCATACTTTTGCACCATTTTTTCAATATATACATTTGTGCTACTCTCAATCCAATTTTGGGTCCCTATCACCACAGCATGGCACATCCTCAGGTTGCAGATAGAGGAGACGGCCTCCAGATATTGAAGATAGCTGTGAATATATTGAATAAGCAGTCGTGGACAGCCGATAAGAGTGGTCCTCCAGTTTGGGGTTGGGCGAAGGGCTAACAACCCATCACCGTAAAAAAAACAGCTTGTTACGAAAACTCAAAATAAGCCTCGGAATGGGACTGATTCTCTGGTACAACCAGAATAGGGTTATGAGATAATTCTCAAAAAAAATATGAAGGTTAGAATTTATAAACAGTTATATTACCGGTTCTTCTGTATGATTGTGAAACTTGGACTCTCACTTTGAGAGAGGAACAGAGGTTAAGGGTGTTTGAGAATAAGGTCCTTAGGAAAATATTTGGGGCTAAGAGGGATGAAGTTACAGGAGAATGGATAAAGTTACACAACACAGAACTGCACACATTGTATTCTTCACCTGACATGATTAGGAACATTAAATCCAGACATTTGAGATGGGCAGGGCATGTAGCATGTACGGGCGATTCTAGAAATACATATAGCGTGTTAGTGGGGAGACCGGAGGGAATAAGACCTTTGGGGAGGCCGAGACGTAAATGGGAGGATAATATTAAAATGGATTTGAGGGAGGTGGGATATGATGGTAGGGACTGGGTTAATCTTGCACAGGATAGGGACCAATGGTGGGCTTATGTGAGGGCGGCAATGAATGTCCAGGTTCCTTAAAAGCCATAATTAAGTGCTTACTCATAATAATGTTGATAATTATTGTATGATTGTGAAACTTGGACTCTCACTTGAGGAACAGAGATTAAGGGTGTTTGAGAATAAGGTGCTTAGGAAAATATTTGGGGCTAAGAGGGATGAAGTTACAAGAGAATGGAGAAAGTTACACAATACAGAACTGCACGCATTTTATTCTTCACCTGACATAATTAGGAACATGAAATCCAGACGTTTGAGATGGGCAGGGCATGTAGCACGTATGGGCGAATCTAGAAATGCATATAGAGTGTTGGTGGGGAGACCAGAGGGAATAGGACCTTTGGGGAGGCCGAGACGTATATGGGAGGATAATATTAAAATGGATTTGAGGGAGGTGGGATATGATGGTAGGGACTGGATTAATCTTGCACAGGATAGGGACCGATGGCGGCTTATGTGAGGACAGCAATGAACCTCAGAAAGCCATAAGTATGTAAGTGCTACTCACAATAATGTTGATAATTATTGATTTATATATGAACAAATGAAATCAATCATGTATTTTTGCAGCCTTGACACCTTGTGACCTTAGGCAGCTGAAGCACAATGTTATGAGACCTTGTAGCATTTCGCACCCCTGATTCCTCCAATCATTCAGTGTTATCCTTTGCTAGGAATGTTTAAATGACGAAACTTGCCTGTTAGTTTGTTCACAACTGTGCTCAGAGTCTGGATTCTGATTGCTCATATTCACTACAACTTCTTCACTTTCATACTCACTTGCATTTTTAGCTTCACTTTCAGGTACCTCCTGTATTGTAGTCTTCATCCATCCATTCCTAACTTAGTTTGGTAGCAGTATCCATTTCGAAAAAAAAATTGTAATCGCAGAAATTCAGGACAATAGGGTTGTCATAGTTTAGACAAAATAAAAAATAAATAACTCTAATTATGATTAATTGCTAGTGACCATTATTACTTACTTACTTATTGGCTTTTAAGGAACCCGCAGGTTCATTGCCGCCCTCACATAAGCCCGCCATTGATCCCTATCCTGAGCAAGATTAATCCAGTCTCTACCATCATATCCCACCTCCCTCAAATCCATTTTAATATTATCTTCCCATCTGCGTCTCGGCCTCCCCAAAGGTCTTTTTCACGCCGGCCTCCCAACTAACACACTATATGCATTTCTGAATTCGCCCATACGTGCTACATGCCCTGCCCATCTCAAACGTCTGGATTTAATGTTCCTAATTATGTCAGGTGAAGAATACAATGCGTGCAGCTCTGCGTTGTGTGACTTTCTTCATTCTCTTGTAACTTCATCCCTCTTAGCCTCAAATATTTTCGTAAGAACCTTATTCTCAAACACCCTTAATCTCTGTTCCTCTCAAAGTGCGAGTCCAAGCTTCACAACTATATAGAACAACCGATAATATAGCTGTTTTATAAATTCTAACTTTCAGATTTTTTGACAGCTGACTAGATGGCAAAAGCTTCTCAACTGAATAATAACAGGCATTTCACATATTTATTCTGCGTTTAATTTCCTCCTGAGTGTCATTTATATTTGTTACTGTTGCTCCAAGATATTTGAATTTTTCCACCTCTTCGAAGGATAAATCTCCAATTTTTATATTTCCATTTCGTACTACATTCTGGTCACGAGACATAATCATATACTTAGTCTTTTCGGGATTTACTTCCAACCCTATCGCTTTACTTGCTTCAAGTAGAATTTCTGTGTTTTCCCTAATCGTTTGTGGATTTTCTCCTAACATATTCACGTCATCCGCATAGACAAGAAGCTGATGTAACCTGTTCAATTCCAAACTCTCTGTATTATCCTGAACTTTCCTAATGGCATATTCTAGAGCAAAGTTAAAAAGTAGAGGTGACAATGCATCTCCCTGCTTTAGCCCACAGTGAATTGGAAAAGCATCAGATAGAAACTGGCCTATATGGACTCTGCTGTAAGTTTCAATAAGAATATCATATAAAACTTCTCTCTTAACTGAGTCATACGCCTTTTTGAAATCTATGAATAACTGATGTACTGTACCCTTATAGTCCCATTTTTCTCCACTATCTGTCGAATACAAAAAATCTGATCAACTTAGTCAACTTTAGTGACCATTATTATAACTATTATAAAATCCAAACTTCATGCTAGAAAATAGAGATGTATCACAGGTCTATTATATTAGACCCCCCTTGAGGGGAGGATCACATCGCATTCAACACAGGCTGAGGACTGCCTTCGCACATAGGCCACTTGGGTGGGCCTATTTTACTAACAGGAGTGGAATGGTGTATACGCCTTAAAGTCCCACACACTACAAATTCCCCTGCATGCCACCTCCGAACTCCCCTACAGCCTGCAGAATTCCTTTACCTTTCCACGTAGGTATCACCACGATCTTTCAACTCCAGTCCCAAGAGTACATGAGTTCAGGGGAGATCCTATGGTACATAACACTACCACTAGCAACTAATGACAGTATACCACGGCGTCAAAAGTTTGATGGCGCCCTGCAGCTGACTCTACATCGGAGCAAGCCGAAAGAAACAGAGATGATGAAAGAGAAGTGTAATTATGATGGGGATATGGGTCCGAGGTCCAACGCCGAAAGTTACCGAGCACTTTTGCCTCAATTGCTTGAGGGAAAACCCCAACCAGGATTTGAATCCATGTCCGCTCATTCCACTGTCAGACGTGCTAACCATTACTCCACAGCGGTGGACTGATATCAGTCTATACGACAACTTAAAGCATGTTTCTTTCTTTCATATTAGTCAAGGACTTTTAATTTAATTATAAACGAATATTAAAAGTTTCACAATAATTTTGTCCCTTCAGTAAAACAGCCTTACAAAATTGCATACGACATAGACTGCGGTCATATCTCGTCATTGATGTATGTACTTCATATAATCAGGAATTACGTCTACTCGAAAAAGTCATACGTGTGGCAACACTGAGCTATCTTCGTCTGTGAAGTCAGAACCAAAGATGATATAACAAATTGACAATCCTTGAAATAGTTCCGCTAGTTCTCAACAGGTGACCCTATTATTGGAACAGCAGATTTAAAAGTCGATTGTTGCCTGTGATCGAGAGTTGATGAGGTTGATGAATGTGTTCATGTCGTTTATGTAACTGGTGTTGTAATGTGTGTATGGTGAGTTTTTTCTTTCCAATCTTCATTGTTTACAAATGTGTCGTATCTTTTCGTGTGTTGTTTTGCTTCGAATTACGGTGTTGCGAAACTTTGGTTGCAGGTGGACACTATTTGTTTGTTTGAATTAATGAGGATCAAGGCCATTATTAAGTAATTGTGGTTAACATACTCCGTCAAAGGCAGAGGTAATTTGTAGTGTTAATATATAATATGTTACAGTGCAGTTATTTAGGCGTAGTTTTGATAAATTAGAATTTTCTTTAAACGTTTCAAATTTCATTGCAAAATGAAGCGAGCTGAAAATGCTGCGTATAGGCTAATTTTGAATCTAGGCTATCTGATACATTCCTAGTATATTTCTGTGTGTGCAGTTGCTCACAGAATTGAACGCACATTTATGTATGATATGTTGTTGTTTAATCAGCTGACCGATGATAGGTCTGGACCTCACAAGTGATACCAATAAGGCACCACGGTTATTTACAAGAAGTCGTCGCTGAACGATTCACATTATTTCCAGGTTAGTTGAATCAATTCATCTAGTGAACGATATAAATCTTTAAAATACTAGGTATCTCTCTCCCTTCTCTTGTTACTTGTGAGCCATCCCAAACCCCGACCTCCACCCTTAAGAGCGCCGGTCCTTATATACCAGTCAGTCAAGGCCTTCTGACAAATAAAAGCAATTGACAATAGATATCTCAGTCATGACAACTTCATAAAATATCCTATCAATTGAATAATCGATCTTGATACGTACAACATAATTATATTATATTATTACCCATTTCAGCGAGCACTGACTACCACTGCAAAATACGATAATTTGGTCCAGGAAGCATCATCGTCTTTTGGCACAAGGATGATTTATGTAAAATGTTTCTAAATTATTAGTCTTTTAAATACCGGTACATTCTTTAATAAATCACTGAAAAACAAATGTGAATATAGGAAGTGGAGTGAGTACGAAATTATTATTATTTTTTGGCGCATCATTTTTACGTAAGTAACGAAAAATAAAAAGGGATTATTAGAAAGTACGTACACTGCGTTTGTCAAATGCGCATCACCATGCTTTCGAAAAGGCACTTTTAAGTGCCCGACACCCCGCTTTTTTTCATCATGTGCTACAAGTCAGCTCATCATCGGGGCTTGCAGCCCCGATACCCCGCTTTTTTCATCATGTGCTACATGTCGGATCATCATCGGGGCTTGCAGCCCCGATACCCCGCTTTTTTTCATCATGTGCTACACGTCGGATTATCTTCGGGGCTTGCAGCCCCAATACCCCGCTTATTACATCATGTGCTACACGTCGGATCATCATCGGCTAGCCCCGATACCCCGCCTTTTTTCATCATGTGCTACACGTCGGATCATCATCGGGGCTTGCAGCCCCGATACCCCGCTTTTTACATCATGTGCTACACGTCGGATCATCATAAAGCCCCGATACCCCGCTTGCTACGTGCAACACAATTATATTATATTATTACCCATTTCAGCGAGTACTGACGACCACTGCAAAATACGATAATTTGGTCCAGGGAGCATTCTCTTTTGGCACAAGGATGATTTATGTAACATGATTCTAAATGCTACGTACAACATAATTTTATTATATTATTATTACCCATTTCAGCGAGTACTGACGACCACTGCAAAATACGACAATTTGGTCCAGGGAGCATTCTATTTTGGCACAAGGATGATTTATGTAACATGTTTCTAAATTATTAGTCTTTTAAATACCGGTACATTAATAAATCACTGAAAAACAAACGTGAATACATAGGATGTGGAGTGAGTACGGAATTATTATTATTTTTTATTTTTTGGCGCATCATTTTTACGTAAATAACGACAAATAAAAACTAAAATGCACATAACATTATTTTAAGAAACACAGGAAACAAGCATGAACAATATTCACCATTCTTAATGATCGGGGGATAGAAAAAAACGTATGGAATAGAAATTACATACAAATGTGCGTGTAATAAACAATAAGCAAACCATCTTCGATTAATAATTCCAAAACAACGTGAATATAGCGTGGATTGTGTAGGAAAATAATTTCTTATATGTTGCTTCCAATGTGCATCATTGTTAACTTATGAAAACAAATGAAAATTAACATGGCATATAAACACTATTTGAAGAAAGATAGACATATTAAGTAATATTCATCGTTCTTAATGATCTTTGGATGGAAAATAACAATGAAATATGTATAAAATAGAAATTACATACAAGTGAGCATATAAAAAACAGTAAGTAGAATCATTTATTTGATTAATAAGGTTAAATTACTCCAGGTTTAGTGTAAGAGTGGCCTATATATCTGACGATGCCTCCCAGCAAATTACTTAATTTAAAAACAAAAAAATTGTGTTAGAAGATTGAATTTGTGTATTTTCTCTCAAACTTTCCAAATATTTGTAGGCAGTCTTTTACATTAGATTGCCGAAAATTGGTTTATAGCGCAACATTAGCATTAGCATCCATCTTGAAAATGTTGTGTAACAATAGACAATGGAATCGTTCACAGAAGTGAACTATAAATGATGTGAATCGTTCAGTGCATCCATCTTGTTGTGTAACAATAGAAGTGAACTATAAACGATGTGAATCGTTCAGCGACGACTTCTTGGAAATAACCGGCACCACTTATGAGACAACTAGGCTTTGAAAATAACTTAGCTATAAATATTTCACTCATTAACTTTCAACGGATAAATTGAAATATAGGGAACGCCAGTAGGGGAAGTTATCCCCACCCACATGAAATGTGTATTCGACACAACACTCTCCTATCACGTAGAGTGTCTGATGAGCTTAAAGAACGTGTGCCCACCCGATCCATTACCACACTGGTGAAGCTCCGAAATCGCATTACAGAAGTTGTTGTTATATATATATATATATATATATATATATATCCCTTATAAACCTTACTGTACCGTTACAATCACTATTTCAACAAAATTGATATTTAATTTTTGAACACCCCATTCATTCTCGCTGTCACCAATACCACTGACATAAAATAACCTCTCAGTTGAAGCAGCGTCATTAAATAACTGGTTTAAAAAGGATAAAGAGAAATTGAGGGGGTGGATGGAAGAAGGGCGCAATTCAAAAAGGTTTGTTTTGAGATAAAGAAGAAGAACTATCTATAAACCACAATGTTGTACTATAACTGAAATAAATTTGTATATTGGTACATTGACAACTTAAGTACCTATATAATACATGGGTCTTATGTGTACCTGGTTTTACGCTTAAATTTTTTTTTTTAAATTGAAGTTAACGCTCTTATTCCAAATAGGCCTATTCAAGGTTTATGAAGAAGATTATTTAAATAAGGAATATTTTTATCTTTATTTAAATATCATATTTATACATTTATGGTTCAATACCAGAATACCAATGACAGTTGAAGCTATGTTATATAAATTATAACTGAAAATAAAAAAATAAATTCTAGTACAGACAAATATTAACATAATAACAGCACAGTCTACTATATACAGTCACGAAGCTAGAGTTTTGAGGATGCTAGAAACAATAGACTGTGCCGGTACTATTTCGCATTGTCTGTAATGAGGCGATATTAGCGATCCTAGTGGTGAGCAACTACCGGTGTCTAATGTTTGTATATTTACTACGTATTGAGCTTCGTGACTGCATATACTAGACTGTGATAACATTATGACCTTCTCATACAAAAAAAAAAAAAATGAAACGAAGAAAATGAATAGATAATATCAGTCCTCTTCGAAGTCTGTTTCACCTTCTGATGTCTCGGTAGACTGTGCTTCCCTGAAAATACCCATAGGCTATAGCATTCACAGTCATCACTATTTACATATTTTAGCAAATCAGTGACATCTTTCACTTTAGCCAACTCGTGACTCTCTTGAAAGATTACTAGCAACATAGACATTTTTCTTCCATAATAGAGACATCTTGTACCAAACTAGAGTAAATTTGTGATATCTGAACACTGGCATCTTGTGTATAGGTTAGTACAACATATATCTGTATGGTAAATCTGTAATCTTGCTTCAATCTCAGATGATACATGACTATTTTCATTAGACGAATCATTGTCAACCACTATAGCTGTGTCCGCCATGTTCTCTACATAGACATACTGCAGCTTGAGTGATATTTGGAAGAAAGACGCAACATACAATTAGATCATCACAAGCCACGTATGAGTGAATGAAGGAACTACATTCCATGTTATATAAATATGCCAATAGGGAGTACAAATAACAGATTTCTAGAAAACGAGTGTAACCTGACTTACGCTGTTCTTCCATCCAACCCCTCAATTATTGTGATACTGCAAAATACTGTACTATCTATTTTTAGAGTTTCATGCATAATTAGTATTGTTGGTACCAGAAAAAAGTGCTTTTCGTTAAATGCAGTGTGTCTATGCATGCGTGAACATATGTCAAAGGGAGGGGGGAGAGAGGAAAGAAAAGAGGATGGGGGGGGGGATAAGCAGAGTGCAAGAGAGAGACAGAGTGACTCTCTCTCTCTCTCTCTCTCTCTCTCTCTCTTTGTGTATGTGTGTTTTTTTCCAATTGTTTTTGCACAACTAGGTTGTCGGGAATTTTGTTAAGTATTTAATTTAATTAGCCTACTCTTGTTTGCAGTGTCCAGGTATTCACTCCTTACTTGAATCCAGAAGTCCGGTAATTCCACCTGTGTAAACTGCAGTTAAGAATTGATCAGTTGGAAGATCTGCTTGCTTAGGTGATAATTTTATCTGCATCCTGGATGGGGATATAATTCCTGAGTTGTAACTGCAGTTCTTCCAAGTGAGCTTTCACAAGAGTGAGTACTTAACCTGGCCTTTCTTCTTCAGATGTTTAGAATAAATTTATTACGGTAGAGAACATTTTTTTTAATCAGCTTGCCATTCTATCCCTAATCTGGAAAATAGGTACACCTGGTTTTACATGCTTAAATTCAGTTCATATTACGTGACTGAATGTGTCATCTCGGTATTATATGAATAACTTCAAAATCCAGTCCATTTAAAACTTCAATGCTATTGCCAGCCGTACAGCGTATTCCGAATCTCACCGGATCGGTGGACAACAATGACGTCACGCTGCAGCGAAGTAGGAACACAACTATGGCTGTCATGGCGACTGTATAAGTTGTTGTCTGTGCTACACTAGCAAAATTTTGCGAAATTTCCGTACTGCCATCTCGTTCAAAGAAAAGAGAGCATAAACAATTTATTTCTTGAACCAGCAGTAATAACTGGTCCGTTGACATGTTCGCTCATAAGCCATTAACATATTGTTTTTACGTTGTGCTCATTACAAACAATACAGCTGAACACACCGCCATGACACAACAGTGCACGATGCCATTCGTCTGCTAATTCCCGCCCTATACAAGAACCAATCAGATTCACTGATGGCAGCTGATGGAGGCTGCCACCACCTCTGCAAGCTGATGGCACCGGTGGAGCATCAATGACTCCATCGGTGAAATTCGGAACACTGTGATGCCATCAGATTGCTCAGTGCTAGATTTGAAATATGCTGTTAGGTTGATCCTGATGTAAACATGGCAACTGATTCCTTGGAACGACTCTGTAGCAATGCACTTTGAAATATAGTCCCGAAATATAATTTTTTTTAGTAGGTTATTTTACAATGCTGTATCAACATCTCAGATTATGTAGCGTCTGAATGAAATGAAGGTGATAATGCCGGTGAAATGAGTCTGGGGTTCAGCATTGATAGTTACCCAGCATTTGCTCTTATTGGGTTGAGGATAAACCCTGGAAAAAAACCTCAACAAGGTAACTTTCCCTGACTGGGATTTGAACCCGGGCCACCTGGTTTCGCGGCCAGACATGCTAACCATTACTCCGCAGGTGTGGACCCCGGATTAGAAACAATCTTTTGAGTGTAGTAGGCTATATTTAATTTTTGTTTACATGTAAGTGATTTACGACGGGAAGTTGAATACGTATTGTTATAGGGAAACCTCGAAAGGATTTAATTATGATCATCAGCAGACTGTCACTGCAGAGGAATGTCTATTGCACAATACAATCTGAGAATGAGTCAGATCTCGACAACAACTTGCTGCAAGTAGTGCCAAATAAGCACCAAGCACCATCTTCGTCTGCGGATGAACACAGTTTCTTTTGTTTACATCAGGATCAACCTTAGGTCATCTTTAGTTTAGTCAACTAAGAGAGTCACGTGATCCCTCAGTTCACAAATCCGGTTCAAGACCTTTCCACAGGAAAAGCTGTCTAGTAGATCATAAGAATTAACATCTTAATTTAATATACAGTGGAACCCCGATTATCCGTCACCCTATTAACCGATTCGTGGATTATCCGACTTTCTCTCGCCCCCTCCTTTTTTTTTTTTTTTGCTACAGAAAAAATATGAAGTACTGTACAGTGTACTAGTACGAATTTTTTTCTACAGAGTGTTCTTTTACAAACTTTTGCCCTTACACAGTATGGTCTACTCTTCGAGTGGCCGTACTGTCTAACTTCTATGCAAAATGCCTTCCACTGGTATAAAAAAAAAGTGTGTTGTACTACAAAAAGTGCAAGTAAGTGAGCGGTTCGGGAAAAGAAAAACTGTGGTTCATTTCGTATCAGAATACGAGATTTAAATTACAACTGTGTACAGTTTAATTAAAAAAAATTTATGGTACGGTTTATACGATTTTTTCGATTAAGCGTTCACTCCACCCCCTTAATTACCATGGATAATAGAGGTTCTGCTGTAAGTTGTGTAATGACTAGTCCTATAAAAAGGGCAATTTATGTTATCAATTTTATTACAACATTTCATTGTTCAGAAGGGAAGATAGACCTAATATGATTTACTTCTATAGGCCTAACTAATACTTCAAGATCAAAAAGTGTTTACATTGTTATTGGTGAATAGGCTACCTTGGTTTTTTTTTTTCAGATGTAATGTTACAAGTTACATGAAAATATAAACATTAGTGTCCTTAGTCCAAGCATTATGCAGTTATTTGTACATATTTTGTAGTCCTGTTTACATTATGTAAAACCCTTTCCTTCCCTTTGCGTTGAATCCTCCTCTCCTATGTCAGACCAAGTACCCCCAGTAGCATAGCAGTGCTCACAACTTCCTAGATGTGCACTGAAGTCTGACAAGACTGATATAGAGCAAGGGTGCCCAAAATTTTTATTTGAAGAGCTAGTAACTGTCATGGGCCACATGTTATGCTGAAGATAATTCCTAGAAAAGCAAATAAATTTATACATACAATAATTTTCAGTAAATATTTCGTAGGAAAAAGCTATTATCTCATAATTGATTACCCCCCTTTGATTTGATTACCTGGTTGGGGTTTTCCGAGGTTTCCCCAACCAAAAGGCAAATGCTGGGTAATATTTTGGCGAATCCTCGGACCTCACCTCATCTCACTACATCTCGCCAAAATATTGTAAAATTTTGACTTGTTCCACATCTTAAAGCTTCATTGCTCATGTAAGATCTATGGAATAAAATAAATGAATGAATGAATAACTTTATGGAGAGGAATGCCAGTGAAGTGTTGTGGTGCCATGAATTCACAGAAGGATATGTCGGCAGTTCAAAGGTGTTGCACCGGTAAGCGGTTGACTTGCTAACTGATAGCTTTAAAAGATTCTCACTCTACTAAACCGCAAATATGGATCACATTTACCTTGCTCATATAACCTATATTTATGTTGTTTCTCTTATCTGTATTTTACGATTTTTTATTTATTTATTTTAGTAGGTTATTTTACGACACTTTATCAACATCTTAGATTATTTAGCATCTGAATGAGATGAAGGTGATAATGCCGGTGAAATGAATCCGGGGTCCAGCACTGAAAGTTACCCAGCATTTGCTCATATTGGGTTGAGGGAAAACTCCGGATAAAACCTCAACCAGACAACTTGCCCCAACCGGGAATCGAACCCGGGCCACCTGGTTTTGCAGCCAGATGCGCCAATCATTACTCCACAGGTGTGGACTGCATTTTACGATTCCATAATACTGTTCCATATTATGTAGTTACCATTAAGTGTGAGCAGTTTAGACATATTCTTCAAAATGTGAAGAATATCCGTTTTTAGAAAACAGATTTTGAAATGTTCAGTTGGGATTTTGGTAAAGAAATATGTGAAACTTCTGTGAAAGATTTTTAAAATGAAATGACTTGAGTTAAAGTATCACTAGCAGGACATTTTTTAAATAACATTTTTATAAATTCATTCTTAAATGTTCTCTCCCCTGTGATTTTGAAAATAAAAGAAATTATTATTTTTTTTTTTAAGTTAATAGGATCATAATATTCATTAACTGTGACAAGTTCTGTAAGCGAGGTTTTTTTTAATGTACAAGGCATTTTGATAAATTTTTAGCTCACCAAAATTGGCAATGGATTTCGTGATTAACTTTATTTTCAGTCTTTTTATGTTATCTTTTCCTACTGTTGTTATATATTTTAAGTCTGTAGCTTTATTGTTTCCTTGTAGCATGGAATATTGATGACAAGTGGGAAAGCCTGAAGTGTAGCCATTATTATTTTCCAGTGTTTTTGAGGAGATATGTAATATTAGCAAAACATGGGTTGACCCAGATACATGGGTTGATCCAGAAATAATCTGAAAAAGTTATGACTTCACTTTTTGGGTTGCAGAAGGAAGTATCTTGGTTGATTTTCGGGTGTTGCTATCAGTCGATGGCTAAGAAGTGATAGCTTGTATCTGTAAATTTTCAGGTGAATCAAACGATAGCTTTAAAAATGGTTTTTTCTCAAAATAGGCAACATTTTTATGTATGTTTCTGTTTTATAAGTTCTTCTACTCAAGGAAGAAATATTAGTTAACTGTCCAATTTTGTGAACATAATAATAATAATGTAGTTAAACTAAATTACTATTTTTGTAGTTACAGGGTATCACTTCTTATCCATTACAGTGCTGAGTAGTATTCTAACCCATTGCTGTGTACAATAGGGGAGAGGTTTCAAGTTGTTCAGACACTTATTCCTCTCGCCAGTGGTTTAACTTTGAAAAAATTGTCCTCTTTTTAATTCTGATGTTGGAACATGAGATTTTTAAGAGCCTATTAGTCTTTATTTCCTCATCCAACCAGAGATAAATTATTATCTCTGTGCATTTTCGCTGTAACCTTAAAATAAAACTAATATAAATTTATGTTTGGAGTTTGAGACCATATAACAATTGTTTAAAGAATGATTCGGCCTTTATATTGGATGGGACCATAGGGTGAAAATCTTCTGTCCATGTATTGTTGTACCGTGTGATGTTAATATTGCAGGTAAGATAATGTCCTATTTTATTAAGGAGTTCATATAAACAAGCTCCTTAGAGTGGTCATTGTCTCTGTCTATCTTTACAATTATAGCTGAGTTTGTGGATCAATTTAAAGTACAGTGAACACTGCTTGTTATGATAACTCTGGGATCCTGATAACCTGATAACATTAACCGATTGATAACAGTATCCAAATAATTCATATTGAAAGTTGCTGTATTTACTACATATTCATAACCTATAATTACACTACAGTCATAAATATAACTAACTCCCAGAGGATTTCATTAATGAATCTTTCATACTCATAATATTTTTGAAAGTCCACTGACTTGTACTGAACACCATGTTGCAAAACATTTAACGCCTGCCATATTTCAGCATTCGTTTACAGTTGAGACATTTTGCCGGCACTGTCGTCATCTTCTTCTGCTCCTAACTCTTCTATTTCCATTAATGCTTAAATCTTTACGTTCGCTCTCCATACTAGCCATCATAGTACAACGCCATGAACTTCATAATGCAAAAGCAGAAACTAAATTACAATACTAACATAAGAGATTAAATATCTTTTGTCGACTAAAAGAGAAAGTGTGGGAGGGGTACTACTTATGCTGACTGGTCTTCCTTCAATTTTGTAATTGGGGAGGAATGTACCATTGCTTTCAACCGCTGCATAGCTCTTGTATTGCCAGCGTTGAGTCTCAACAGCTCAGTTCGGGGTGAGTAGGATGTTCGACTTCAAAGAAAAGAGTTTGTTATAAGATGTTCATTACTTTATGTTCCAAAACAATATAATGCTTGGAAATAAAAGCTATGAAATCAAAACTGCGCATTATAGTACTTGGAAACAAAAGCTATGAAAGCAAAAAAGTGATAATTTCAACCAAATCTATGATCATAGTAAACAGAATTTTTCCAGTGCTTTAGTATTAAGTCCATATGGGAATTATTCATAGAAATGATAACATAAACTGATTGATAACATAATCCGTGTTTACAATAAGTGGTGTTCACTGTATTTGCGAGAAATTGGTTTTATATGTATTAGACTAAGATATTTACTGAGTTAGTTTTAAATCACTGACCAAAAAAAAAAGAAAAAGACAGCACGTTGATTAATAGCAATGAAAATAGTTTTAAACATTTCGTTTAATTATTTTTTGTGTTTCTTTCAGAAAATAAATTATGGAGAAGTCAAAACAATCGTCAGTACTTGCATTTGCAGTTAAGAAGTTGAAAGAAGCGATGGATAACTCAGAAGAGAATATTGAATTAGAAAATAATGAAAGTAGCTATGAAAGTGTTTCAACTGAACCTTCTGAAGATGCTGATAAATATGACATAGATTTATATGTAAATGTATTACCTGATGGCTCAGTAAAAGAGAAACCATTTAAAGCAACTCTGGATATAACCTGAAAATTTATAAGTTTTCTGTGTCTGAAGGAAGAAAACTGTTATTTAAGCATCAACATCTAAAGATCTGTCATTGGTGACTACCTTAATCAGAATATGGAGCAGTTCATTGTGTATAATATGCATTTCTTTCAGTCATTCAGTTGGAGGAAGAAGTGACCAAAAATTACGAGCTTTGATCACAAAGGCATACAATTTAGAAACACACTAAAAGAATTCTGAAAGGCACAGAAAAGCAAAATATCATATTGATGCTAATATTTCTACTTAAAACTTTCTTAAGATCAAAGAGAAAAGGAGGTTGATGTTATTTAACAATTGAGGTTAGAGAAGTTTTTGAGAGCCACGAAAAAGTAATATCTATTGTACTATCTATTCACATGCTTTTGTGGACAGTATCTTAAAAACTACTGACAATCTTAATGCTGTAGTACTGGAATAGAGTCTGCTGGTACCAGAATTATGTTTACCCCCTTCATTGTACAGATTGGCGTCGTTGGATTGTGTGAGGAATTATCGAAACAAGTGATGCTTCTGAAATGAATGTAGCAGAATGTTCTTCCACATTAGCTGACAAGATGTCACAACTTGTGCTCATTATATGGAAATAAGTGATAGTAAACAAATTGCACGAGATATTCTTGAATTTGTACCAATTGAAGCTGTGTCTATGTTTGCATCAACTATCACAATTCTGTCAGAGTTGCGTATAGATTAAAAGAATTATTGGTTAAGGATACAATAGTGCTGCCTTAATGAAAAGAAGATTCAAATGTGTCTCAATAGTAATTTCAGAGAAATATCTCAAACCACAGTATGCTCATTGTGCAGTAAGTTATATATTGGTCACTAATTCTTGTGGAATCTCCATAATACAAAATTACCTTGGAGCTATGAAATCAGTTATCAAGTTTTTCCTCCTCTCTTCTCAAGGAGATACAGCCTTCAAAAATGTAATATAAGAAAGTCAGAATGTAAGTCACCACAATTTTCTTGAATAGCATAATATAAAATGGACGGAAAATCATCAGGCATTAATTCGATTCATGAGTACTATTTAAATTTTTGCAGAATTCAAATGAACAGAAATATCATAGCAAGCTTATCAAATTTTATATTGTATAATTTCAGCACTGTTTGTAATACTACTGGCAATAATAAGCTGCTATTTTATTGTCTTACTATGTCATGCACTTTAGAAGATGGATTCTGATCTTGTTCACTGCTGTGAACATGTTAAAATTATAATTCAAACATTACAAGAAATAAGAGAGAATCCTGAACACTTTGATGAAATGTACTGCGTAGCAGAGAAACTAGTTGGTGACTTTGCAGGAGAAATAAAGAAGCTGAGAAGAATTCGTCAAGCAGGATATAAAAATGCCTCTGCAGAGAGCTCAGTGAGCTCTATGAAATAATTCTTTATTTCTCGTTCTTGGATCACGTCATAACAGATTTGAACTCTCGATTTTCAAATTACAATATGTACAACTTTTCAAAGAAATGTTATAGTGCTAAGTCTTAGTCCTTGGAATGATATTTTAAACTGCGTAATAGATTGGTAGAAATTTTTCTTCATTTTGAAGCAGAATTGCAACTGTGGAAAAATAAGTATTGAACAGTTTCTAAAGACGAGAGTCCAGGAACTGTATTAGAAGCAGTAGAACATTACCAAAATATACGCAGATTGTTAGTTATCATAACCACTCTGGTAGTTTCAATCAATACATCTGAAGAAATGTTTTTTGCATTGAAGAGATTGAAATCACAGCTCTGCAATTTCATAAGTCTTCAATGAAACATTAAAATCAAAACTAATAACGAGATTTTCAGCTTTACAACGAGAAGAAAGAGAGAATTCTTTAAGATCAAAAATTAATATTATATAGAGAAGAAAGAAGCTCAATGTTAAAAGTGGAAGCATTTATATTTTCTAATAATAGGCCTATCATAATATAAATCTTAATCAAAATGTGGTTGTAGATTACAGAACTGATTTAATAAATGCATGTTTTCATTCATAAAAGAGTAATTAAATATCAGTAACCCTAGAGTAGTCGACATTAGACTCTCCCACTCCAGATTTATATCTATGGCCATGTTCTAGCCTTCTAAGATGACTGTGATAAGGACTGTAGTCTTAGTATACTCAACATTAGACATTCCAAATCTTGATTTATTTATGGTTATGTTCTTACCTTCTAAGACAACTGTGATAAGAACTGTAACTCGAGAGACGAGGGAAGCTGAGCAAATGGGCCATCTTTCAATAGAGTATTTGCAACTCAAATGACATTGCATTAAACATAATTGTGCTCTTCACCATATTCACCAAATTTGGCTTCATCACACAATTTTCTGTGGCCTATACCACAAGCAGTACTTGAAAGGAAAGAATTTCGATTGGGATAATGTATTGGAAGAGTAAATTACCGAGTTCAGTAAAAAAAAAACGTGGGCGACTTCTCCTGTGGTGAATAGGAGGCTACTTGCCAGAAATGAAGGGTACTGGGGAAATAAAATACCCAGACTGCACCAAAACTAGCTGGGAAGAAGAGTCTCATCAGCTGTAGTGAAGACAATTCTTCTAACGGAAAAAGATCCTGAAATGAAATTCTGGTCCTTCAGGTTGAGTGTTGTGCAGCAAGCCAGCTATCTCCCACATAAAAACCAGCAACTTCTAAGCTTCACAGAGTATATAATCGGACTGTTTCAATCAATTTTGGAACTATAAAAAAGAATATGGCTCACTAAAGTACGTAAAGATATAATCTTACAATTTTATAAGGTAATGTCAGTCCCAATGCTTCTATACCTATACAGCTCGAAACTTGGACCCTGACTAAAGTCAAGAAAGTAGAATTGACGCAACAAAAATGAGATTGTTGCCATCTTTGGCTGACTACTCTTTATTAGACCACCAAATAAATGAAATGAGTAAAGAACTAAATATTACAAATGTAATACAACAAGCAGAACAATACAGATCCAAGTGACATGAACATTTACAGAGAATGGAAAACTACTGTAGCGTACTTCACATATCTCTATTACGACCTCTGCTGCTTTATGCCTGTCCTGTCTGGGGAAGAGCTGCAAGAAGTGAAATTAAACACATCCAGCCATTTCAAAATAAAGTCCTACGAATTTCACTCAATTCTCCTTGGTTTGTCCGTAACAGCCAACTACACAGAGAAACTGGTATTGACACAATCAAACAGTTTATTCATTCACAAGCTAAGAAGTTCTATAACAACCTAGGAAATGTTCCATGCGCCATCCACTACTCTCTTATAAGGAAGTCTACATTTCCCACCAGAATCAAGAGCCGACTTCCAATGGACCTCATATTATAATCAAAATTTATCATCACACCAACCTATGTAAATAATTATTTATTAACAATTATTTTTGTTCATTGAGGAGCCCAATCTAGGCTGCCCTCAATTCAGTGTCATGTATTATATTTATATTTTATTTAGAAATGATCTGTATAGCGTTAAATGTGCTGATCGATCAATAAATTATTAAAAAAAAAAACTTATAGATGTAGGCGGACCAAAGAAGCACTGGAGAGAGCAGATTTAATTATTTTGTGAAGTCGGAACAGACCTTGCAGTCTGTGATGAAGATGGCCTATGAATTTTCTTTGAGGAGGATGCTTTTTCTGAGATCGGTGGTCCAAGTCTCCCTGGAAGAGCAGAGAAGAAGTCAAGACATCAGAACGACCTACAAATATTTAATCTGAAAAAATAGAAAAAATTAAAAATAACTGGTCACAACATCTAGAAAGTATGGAAGACAATCAAATTCCAAAAATAATGTTAAAATATAAACCAATAAGACGAAGAAACATGGGAAGGCCGAGACTCAATGGATCGATCAAGACTAGAACCACATAAGTTATTACAAAGTCCTATGGAGAGTGGAATGAGTTGACTGGTCCATACTGTGATGTTGATTATGATGAGGATGAAAAAGCTTCTGGATAGTGCAAAGGAAACAACAATGATATAAAAACTATTACAAACATGACAGAAATTTGAATACCTAAACTTGTTTTACAGTACCAACCAACAGTTTACAAGAAGTGAGTTACCCTAAGCAGAGATGAGAAGATGATTGATGTTGCTTATTGAGTGAAATGGTTTCAAAATGGAACCAAATCATAAAAAAAAGAAGATGATGATGATATCAATAAGTGTAGCAAGTTAAAAGGAATTATGTTGAAAAATAAATAGGCATCAGTGAAATCTTATAATTTTTTTTTGTAATGAATGAAATAATTATGAATTGTAATATTAGTTTTGATGATTTGACATATGATATGACTCCGTGGGAGAATGGCTGGATAGGCTAATAACCTGTGTCTAATATCACATTAATAATTGTTTTCATGGCAGTGTTTGTTTTGTTAATGTTATTTTAAATGAATAAAGTCTACAACAAAGTTTGAAATGCGTACTTTTCATCATTACTGGAAGCAATAATATAGAGCAATTACTGTGTCTTGAGAAAATTGTTAAGTAGAGAGTGAAGGTATGGTGAATAAACGTGTAACACATAAGTAACTTCAGCATTTTAGTACTGGGAGTGCAAGCATTGAAGATTACCATTTTCTGCATTGCCTTCTTTGTGAAACATCGAGAATATGTACAGTGTTTTGGATGAAAATCTGTCATCAAGTACTATGCCACTATGGTACTTCAAAACCCTTGACCCAAAAAAACAAAAAGGAGAAGAAGAAGGAGAAGAAGAAGGTAGAATTATAGTCCATAGACCTACATTTGATGAGTATATTTTCGTATCTTAATACTGAAAAACAATGGCTAAATCCTCATCAGTCCCTAGAATTATTGCTAGAAGTGCCAGGTTGAGCACAAAATAATTGTATGTTTGGTGGAATTCTGAGGACTTATATTTTGAATGTTTTTGCCAGAAGACGTGAAAGATGAAATGGTGGCAATGGTAGAAAAGAAGAAAGGAGATTCAGGTGGAATAACTATTCACTGGCAGCACTTCTGGTCATATGTTAAACATTATAAATATGTGATTAAGAATTGATAAATTTCCTGACATTACTTTGGAGAAAGCAGGACTTTTTTATATTTTAAGCCAGTTTTGTAATGTATATGATGCCTTCCTGTGACCAATACATCAATATTATCTCTTACAACTAAAGAAGAAATAGAAATGACAGAACTCATAAAATATGATATAAAATCAAATAAAAGGTTAAGTATTGCATTAATTTAACTTCCATTCTCCATTTGTTATCTTACAAAAATCCCCGTCTTAAGGGTATATGTACGTGAACGACCACAAATATTGTCAGAAAATGCAGAACCTAAATTTCTAAAATTTTATAACAAAATGGACTCACAATTGGACAAAAATTACGAAGTACCACAACAAGATTTATTAGAACTTAAATATCTGATAAAAGTATAAAAAAAAGGTTACTAATAATATTTCTCAAACCAGTTTTATCAAAGTATGAAAAAGACAAAAAAATTCTGCAGTTACATCATTTGGTAACCATAACATTGTTATGGTCTCTCTGACATTTTAATATTTTTCCTGCATGTAATAAACACTTATTTCTGAAAAGTAGACTACTCTCAGACATGTAGAGTTGTTTATTTTAATACAATTAATTTTTTATTTGTCATATATAAAATATATTAAAATTTACATAATGTTTTGTGTCCTAATTTTTCCATTTTCAAAGAAATGGGCATTATTGTAGTCTACCTTTTGCATAAATGCATGTTAAATCAGTGTACAATATTTCAGAATTCTGTCACTAATGGTAGTGGAGTTATGAAATAATATGTGTAAAATTTTCAAATTCTGGAAAATTTAATTTAAAGTAGAAAGTGAATTATAAAAAAATATTATTAGGAACCTTTTTTTTATACTTTTATCAGATATTTAACTTCTAATAAATCTTGTTGTGGTACCTTGTAATTTTTGTCCAAGTGTGAGTTCATTTCCTTATAAAACTTCAGAAATTTAGAGCCTGCATTTTCTGATAATATTTGTGATCGTTCAGGTATATATACCCTTAAGGGTGTAAATAGCCATAGTAGCGGATGCGCCCTTTTTAAACCCCACTGTCTATCCCTGCCTTCTACTACTCTTTTCCTAATTGAAGTCCTAACTCCTTCAGTCTGTGTTGTGGTTGGCCTCACTCTCTTTCTTCCAATATAATACCATATGACTGTACCGTTTTTAATTGCGTTAGTTTTACAAAATTGAGAATACTACTTCTAATTATGTCTAATTTTGAAATTCTAGCAGGTCTTCAAAAATTCATTTCTCTATATAATAAATAATAATGTAACTTTTGTTTTCGTTTTTAAATGCGATGTTTTTGCTCCTTGAGTAAGTACACTGCTAACTATTGAATTATAAATTATTAATATTTCATCTAACATTGTTATACTGGGTGTTCATTTCAAAGTGTGTCATTACGTCACTGTTGTGAGTCAGCGATTTGAAGTGAGTTTCAGTTTTTATGTCAGAGAAGTTGCCTATTAATCAAGGCGTTCAATCTGAACTTGAGAATGTGTACGGTATAACTTGAATGTTGTAGCAACAGATGGCGGCCTATATACGGTGCGTGTGCTACCATAATCTCTTTCGAACTGTGTTTTGCGCGGGCAAGTCGTACGCAGGGTATTTGTTATCATCGGTTGCGTACGGCAACATTCCACAACACAAATCAAATGCTCCATGTCCATGTTGACCGTCGAAGTTAATGTCAGCAAATACGTAAGTAATCATCTTAACCCTCTCCACATATCCCGACAGTAAGAAAAAAAACTCACCTCAGTACATGTTTCCAAACAGTTCACATTCCTGCCACTACAGGTGTTATTGTACGTATCGGTAAGTACTCTTCAGAATGAATGCCGTACTTGCTAGGCAACTTCTCTGGCACATACGTAATACGCCTCTGTGGAAGTGTAGGAAGATTGAATTCTCTAGGCTCAACGACTAGCCACATGACGGCATGACACACTTTGAACTGAACACGCAGTATTTGGCCATCCTTCAGTTCTTCTTTCTATAATTTATTTTTCAAGAGTTCTACTCCTACGAATTTTAAATCTCACATATTTATTTACAATTTTTAATACATCCTCTTCCTTCTTCCAAATTCAAACCTTCAGATGGTTCTCTAATCACCATATAATTTGACTTTTCCAAATTGATTTTCAAGTGCCCATTTTTCATATTCATCCATCAATATTCTAGTCATGTATTGTAAATCTTAATAATCTCTTCCTATTAGGAGATGATCATCTGCAAATAAGGAAGGCAAGAATAACATTCGAAAATAACTGACAATTTGAAAACAGTGGCACTTTTGGATAAGAAAAATAAAAATGAAAATATCGAGATCGAATCAGTACAAGTAAATACTGTAGTTACTAACTGAAGTAGCGATCTATATTTTTAATGAGGTGCCTGATCGTATTGCTGCCAGACGATATGCTCACAAGGACAAAAAACAGCTGTCTAGATCACTAACTTCACATCAGGAAGTCAGGCTGAAAGCTGTGTTCATTTGCAGATTTGTCTTATATGCTATATAGATGCAGTACACATGCTAAGTGTGATGTTATCACAAAATGCCAATGACATGTGCTGCTTTTGAGAGCACAAAGTACAGATTTCACGCCTACTGAGATCTTTAATTTCACATTATAATAATATTTCGAAAAGGGAAACATTGAAGGAGAGTTCGATTCGGTGCAGTGGATTGAATTCGGCGTAGCTCAGTGGTCAGAGTGCTTGGTACGTAGAACCAAGGACCCGGGCTCGATCCCCGGCACCGGAGCGAATTTTTCTCCTCAAATATTAATTGTCAATATTACAGTTATTATTCTGTAGGACAAATTAATAAATCTTTAAGATTCTCATAGCTAGCAGTGCATATTCTGTACAGATTACTGTGCATTTAACTGCGGAATCCCGGCCAAATAAGTCACTCAACTGAGTGCGCTCCTTGTATAATGGCAGTTGTCTTGGACATAAAAGTCGACATATATGCCTTACTTGGAGTCAGGCCAAAAGGAAAACATTGAAGGAGGAGAGTTCGATCCGGTGCTGTGGATTGAATTCGGCGTAGCTCAGTGGTCAGAGCTCTTGGTACATAGAACCAAGGACCCGGGTTCGATCCCCAGGACCGGAGCGAATTTTTCTCCTCAAATATTAATTGTCAATATTACAGATATTATTCTGTAGGACAAATTAATAAATCTTTAATATTCTCATAGCTAGCAGTGCATATTCTGTACAGATTACTGTGCATTTAACTGCAGAATCCCGGCCAAATAAGTCACTCAACTGAGTGCACCCCTTGTATAATGGCAGTTGTCTTGGACATAAAAGTCGACATATATGCCTTACTTGGAGTCAGGCCAAAAGGAAAACATTGAAGGAGGAGAGTTCGATCTGGTGCTGTGGTCAGAGCGCTTGGTACGTAGAACCAAGGACCCGGGTTCAGTCCCTGGTGCCAGAGTGAATTTTTCTCCTCAAATATTATCTTATAATTGTTTACAAATTTTAATTCTTATTTTCAATTTTCGTAAGATTTGTTACCAAATCAAGAATATTTCTTGATGAATTCTGCAGTGCTTGGGAAAAGTGACACAAGTCAGTTTCCACAAACCTTTTTTGATAATTTATTGACAACTTACACTGATTTATGTCGATTTGATTTTTTTCTGTATGAATTATTGTAATGGGAGAAATACTTATGTATTTTTTTCCAAGCGAGCAGATGTTCCATAAGTTGTCAATAAATTATCAAAAAAAGTTTGTGGAAACTGACTTGTGTCACTTTTCCCAAGCACTGCAGAATTATCCTCACGAATCAAAATATCCAACAAATTGCAGTTTGAGGAACAGAAATAGAATATAATTACGTAATGTGTAACCCCTATTGAAGTGCTAAACACTAATGATGCTTTTCTTTGGTGTTGGGGACTCCTTATCATGTAATACTTTATCTTATGTTGCTACATGTTTGTAATAAAATTTCTGTCAGTTTTCTGAGTAATCAGTTTAAATCCATTTTACTAAAAATTATAATTTCGCATTATTTTTTCAGGTTCTTCTGGAGGTTAACGATGCTGTCATGAGATTTGGAGCCATTTGAAGAAAAGACATTGAACAGGAACGAGAATGCACTCAGTTATTTAGAAGAGACATAGACACGGAATGTGTAGAATATTTTAGTAAATTGTAATACATTCATATAATTTCAAATAATCCAGCAACTTAATGGCACGTGAAAAAAGTTTACAAAGAAAACATAGAACAGAGGAAACGAGGTTGACTCAAAATGAAACACTCGTTACAGATAGAGGAAAATCACTGCAAGATTTAGATACAGGAATAAGTAGCAGGGAATCACAGCCAATAGTACATGTGGTGAAGAAACTCCAAGAACTTTGTAAGGCTGTACTAGCTGTAAGTACAAAAAAACAACAGCAATCAGATATTAATGAAGACACTGTAAGTCACACCTCTAACCTTAATTTAGATTATGTTGAAGATAGAGTTAATGTTGGTGAGTGTCCATTATCAACAGATAACATAGTAGTGAAAGAAATAAAAATTACACCATGTGTTGGAGACAATGAAAATAAAGCTAACTATAATCTTCCTGATTCAAGAAAGTTAGAATTGCACAATTACGCAAAAGATAACGAGATACCTAAGAAATGGATTAAATGTAATAAGATTGGAAGCGGAGATGCCAATATAGATGAAGAAAAACCTGTAAGTTTAGAAAAAAATGTTGCAAGAGAAAAAGGAATTGGTATTAAAGATATTGATGTGTGTATTAATAATATTGTAAATACAACTATTAGTTGCAGAACTCGTATGATGGACTACTTGACAAACAGTGATAAATCTGATCAAAATATTAATACTACTACTATAAAAACTGATTGTTCTTCTTCTTCTTGTGCTATTGTAAGAGATGAAAGCCTCACAGATGATTATATGTGTGATTCAAATAGTTACAAGAAGATTGCGGTACATGATGTTTCAAGGTTGGAGCATAGTTGCAAGTATCAAAACCAGTATATAAGCAATAATCACGGCAATACTGATGGTTATTATTTAAGAAAAGGTTGTCTGTCGAAGAATTCTGTTTTGACTGCTATAAGTGTAAAAGTTTTTGACAATGTAAAGTACAGTGGGATTGATTATTTGACAGAGGAGGATTCAGGAAAGTACTGTAGGGAGAGACAGTTTACACCACCTGATCTCCAATTCAGAATGGGCAAAAGGAAACGTGGTACACATAGTTTGATGGAGGATGTGTCAGATAATTCTCTGTCCAGTAACGAACCATATGAAACTTCTAAAAGGATTCACTTGAATGAAGACATGATAAGTAATGACATGCATAGGTTTTCTTGTGAGGGAGTATCAGATCTAAGGTTAGTGAGAAGTTTTCCTTATTCTTTAAAGTCAGGATCGAATATGTTGCCAGATTCCATAACATTCTCAGATATGAAATCGCAGATTTGTAGTACATCAGCACAGTCTCCAGAAATGTTCCCAGTACATAATGGCATAAGAAATATCAGTAATCTAAATTCAGATGTTGGTATCATTACCCGGTGCAAGCAAGATACCTCCAGTGATGTCTTGGATTGTACAACACGAAATTCATCTCTGAAATCACGTGATGATGTTACGGACAGTTTTTCTGGTTTATATGCAGGAAAACTGTATGAAGATTTTCGTATTCTTCGGTCTTCGATTTCAGTTCCATATCCATCAGTCTCCACAAGTTCTGGAAATAGAACATCACAGGGAACAAGACCAGGGTCGGAGAATTTAAAATGCCAGGAGGAAGAACTGCTTAGAAGAATTGAAGAATCTTTAGCAGAAACAGAAACTTTGAAGTATCAGGAAGAAGAACTTTTGAAAAGAATTGAACGATCTCTGTCAGAAACAGAATCGCTCAAGTGTCGAGAAGAAGAATTACTGAAGAAAATAGAGAGATCTCTAACGAAGGCAGAATCTCTCAAATCCCGAGAAGAAGAACTTTTAAGGAGGATTGAGGTATCTTTGGCCCATACAGAAACAGCGAAGTCTCAAGATGAAATTTTGAAGAGGATAGAAGATGTAAATTGTAATATAGAATTTGAATCAAAATACAAACCGGACTTAGACTACACATTACCGTTAAAGAAACGAAAACGATTAAAGACGTATGATGAAAATAGGAGCTTGAAATTAGAGACAGACAATACACAACCGGAGAGTTTTCCATCTTTCCCATCACGACCAATGATTAGTATTGCAGAATTAATGGCACGTCCAGTGTTTGGTATTGCAGAATTAGAAGCACACCAGATGTTTAATAGCCTCGAGTCTTCTTCTGCAGCTAGCCTTGATTCATCTTCTTCTGCGACGTCCATATTGCCTCGTTATAATGAACATGACATATGTGATGCTTCAATTTATCCTAGAGATGTTAGTATAGGATATTTGTGTAGGAATCATTCTATGTGTGATAGGAAAACAGAAAATGATAGATTCTTCCCCGTATGCAATAAGACAGGTGATAGTTATAGAGAAACTTGTAATACTTGTGCAGTACCAAAGACAAGAAACAAGAATTACAGAATGCCTTGTGCTGAAATATTGAAAGAAGAATCACAACCTGCAACTAGTGAGTATTGGCAGTTTAATGCCAGATATATGAGGAATTTTGAAAATTTATCAGCTGAGGATGGTGATGTAATAGAAGATTCCAAAGCTAACTTAAATATGATTGTAGGGAAAAGTAATTCTGAAGTAGATACTACAGGTAATTTGGAATTATGTCAGAAAAATAAAGGATATTCAACAGATTCGTGCATGGTAAATGATTCCAAGACTTCGATGGAATTGTTCCAAGGAACTGAAATGCCGTCAGGTTTAAAACATAAAGTAGAACATACAAAAAGTAATTCAGAATTTCAGAACTGTATGGGATTTCAAGTGGACAGTAAAATAGCTCCAATTGATTCAAAGCATATTAAGATAGAGGAAGAATCCAGTGATTCAACAGATTCAAGATATATACCATATAGAAGTTGTTTTAACAACGCTGATTTCATTTCAGAAAATTTGGAAAATGAAGAACATAGGGTTAATGAAACAAAACTTCTTAAGATTGAAGTAGAGACAAAAGATAATGGAGAATAATATGGCGCAAGTTGAGATGTTTTTAGAAAATTGAAATACACATGTACCATAAGTCAGAGTATATGTAAAAACGTTTAATAAGGCATTTACTGTTGTAAATACATAAATTTTACAGATGTGGAAGTATAATAGCTTTTAAGATATAATCAGTCTTAAGCATGCCTTTTCTTATTAACGAAAGAAATGTGTTTAGCATTTGTAGTAATGTCATATAATGTTTTGCTATGTAACAATTTTCGTACATAGTTTGGTATATTGAAAAGTTGGAAATCTTTCTATCATCATGGAAATATTTTTTTCATTTTGGGAATACAAAGAAATCCCTTTATTTTCAATTCATAAACAAATCTAACATAAATGTTATATACGAGTATGAAAAAGGGAAAATAAGAAAAAGTTCTTGTACAAATTCAAAGATAACCTCGTACGGTATTTTCTTCACTTCACAAGTAGAGACGTTTTGAATTCAGAAAGTCATAAATTGAACTGAAATCCTAATTAGTGAAAGGATAAACAAAGATGCTGCAAGAGAATTCCTCAATGTTCGGTGTTTACAATTTTCTGTCTTACTGAGGACTGATTTTCTGTTATGCTGGAAATACAGTAGATCGGTGGTTTTTGTTGTGTCTTCAGGTCTGCAGAGAGTCTTATCTGTGTGTCTGTGGTTAAACTGTTCAGTTTCTTTCGGCCATGGCTAGTCTGTGAAAATAGGAAAGTGCTGGGCAGTGGTAGATTTTTTATTTTTTGTAATACTGTAACATGAGAAAGGCTTTGGGATGGAATGAAATTCAGACGTTTTTTAGGCTACATTATGAACAGTATTAATTATAAGTCTTGTCAGTAAAGTGAAATTTTACTCCTAATTACTTACATTGAGAATTTAATTGGTAAGTTATTTTATGACCAAATCAAGCTTCTTGTTTAGCAAACAAATTGATTTGAAGGATAATATTAATTCATGTTGAATCTTTCGTACACTACTTTTAACACTTGAATATAAGTAATTGATTAAATGGCGATCTTACTCGTGTTAATTGTGTAAGACTGTGCGGCTTACAGCTGTTTCGGTGTTTCTTCACACCATCCTCAGAGCCTACTAGATCTCGGCGTCATCTCGAACTTCGCTGCACACTCAACACACTAGAACAATATGAAATATACATACACACCAAAACACACCCTGATCAAATTCTCAACACACAGATCAATTTCAGAACATACACACTATTGGACACCACATTTCAACATTTTTCAACAATCGAACACACCCACACAACAGGCAGCGAAGTTCGAGATGACGCTGAGATCTAGTAGGCTCTGAGGATGGTGTGAAGAAGCACCAAAACAGCTGTAAGCCGCACAGTCTTACACAATTAACACGAGTAAGATTGCCATTTAATTATTTATTGATAATATTAACTATACAGTAAATATTATTTTCTAGTGATATGAAAAGTGACTTAATTTAAGTACAGTAGGCTACTGATAATCGTGCTTTTTAAAACAAACTTTAGGTTAATAATTGCATATCGTTGTTGTTGTTATTATTGTTATTATTATTATTATTATTATTATTATTACTATTATTATTATTATTATTATTATTATTATTATTATTATTATATAGATGAATAATTGAATCGCACTTTTTAGAAAGGAACTAAGTCAATATATGCTATTTTTCTGAAGAGCAAAAGAAACTTATTTTATGAATAAATACCAGTTTACCAGTGCCGCATATAAATATCAACTTGATGTTAAAAATACAGGGAGAGGTTTGACTAAGTGTTTTTCTCCGCCAATTAGTGCGTATTGAAAGTACTAATCATTTCATCAGTTAAAATAAAAATCGCAAATTTTGACTTACGTAGTTTCTTTCTAAAAAGTGCGATTCAATTATCAATTAAGACTTGTGCCTATTTGTTATTCCATTTTAAAATTTTATTGATGAGAGAGAGAGTACTGGTGTGTGGATGAGTTGACACTATCCATGGCTCAACCTAGATTGGAGAGTTAGGTTATTTCAGTTCTGTTTCTTTACTATGGATTTTACATCATGTTTTCTAAAACTATTGAAAATACGATATATAGAAACAGTGTATTATTTTTGCAAGTTACTATTAATAAGATGGTATGAGAGTGGAACAGGACACTTGATCTAAATCCCCTGATAGGAAGACTATTATTATTATTATTATTATTATTATTATTATTATTATTATTATTATTATTATTATTATTATTATTAGGGCTAGGATTCGTATGTAGTAATAGCTAATATTTTTAGTCAGTATAGTTTATAAACATGCAAGCCATCCCCCCCCCCCCACTCCTCATACTTGCCATTCTTGTCATTCAGTACTTCCATTAGTTAGTGCTAAGGGTCTTTAATCCTCTTAGCCACCTCTTACAAAATAGCGGGGGGGTTTAAAAGCTGCATTGTCTAGTCCTTGTGACTTTTCTTGCATTTCGAGTCTTGTCAACCGGGCTTAAAACCTTCTTGACCGGCATCACATCAACTCAACTATACTCTGCATCATTATTAACTCATACTGCATATAAATCCTAGCTCTAATTATTATTGTTATTATTATTACTATGGAGAAATTTACACAACGCAGAACTGCACACATTGTTTTCTTCACCTGACATAATTGGTAACATTAAATCCAGACGTTTGAGATGGGCAGGGCATGTAGCACATATGGGCGAATCGAGAAACGCATATAGAGTGTTAGTTGGGAGGCCGGAGGGAAAAAGACCGTTGGGGAGGCCGAGACGTAGATGGGAGGATACTATTAAAATGGATTTGCCTAGGACTCGCATTACGGAATGCTCGCTGGTTTGAGTCCTCATGGGGGAAGACATTTTCTCATAAATTTCGGCCAGTGTATGGGACTGGTGCTCACCCAGCATCGTGATGCACTTGGGGAACTACAATAGGTAGTGAAATCCGATTGCGAAAGCCAGCTATAACGGCTTGGGGGATCATCGTGCTAACCACACGATACCTCCATTCTGGTTGGATGATCGTCTACCTCTGCTTCGGCATGTGGACGTGAGGCCAGCAACCGGTGGTCGGTCTGGGCCCTACAATGGCTGTGGCGCCATGGATTATTATTTTATTATTATTTTTTTTACCAACAAGACACCACTTATGAGGCAACTAAACCAGGAGATAATGAAGTAGGTTGGCTAGTTCCTTTCCCCCCTCTATTGCATACATCGCCAACAGTTACACATTACACTAATCAGACTTCAGATGTATACAAACAATTGTTCTTCCTCTTATCATCAAGTGAGATGTACTGCCTGATAATAGATATATGTATCAGCCAGAACCTCAATCAGAGGTATTATATTATCACCACCACCACCACCACACTTTTCATGCATTTGGACCAAATGGTTGATCTGCTTCAGTCTCAGTTGTCCAGTTGTTTGCCAAAATTAGTAATTCATTACAGTAATCCTGGGAGATGATCTCCTGGTATCCGTTAAATGTATTCATACCAGTTATTTTTGTATTTTATTCAGCACTGATGTAACTTTTAGTTCATTTAAAATTGCTTCATTAGTCTTGTGATCTAACAAAATATATTGCGAAGTTTTTCTCATGAACTTCATTTCAGTTGCTGTAAATAATAATAATAATAATAATAATAATAATGGCTTTATTTAACCTGGCAGAGTTAAGGCCATAAGGCCTTCTCTTACACTCAACCAGGATTAAAACTAGCTTACACAGTTGAACATAAAACTGGATCGGAATTACATACTGATACAATTTAGGTACATAATGAGATCAAAAGAGGTAGTTACATAAAAATAAACATAGTGAAATACATATTAATGTTGTTAGAATCAAATACGAATCACATAAAAACAGAAGCCGATAATTCAATAAAAAAAATGTACACAGTAAAAATAAAAATAAACACATTAGTATGGCCCGGTTGCAGAAACACCGATCAAAATATGATTAGCAATCAAGGAGGGTTTGTTTGGCCATCAGTTCTATTTCTGTTGCAGAAAGAACAATCAGTGTTTGATCGGAGATCAATCTTCCATCAGATTTGATCAACAGATTTTTGCTGGTTAAGTCACTGATCATCGATTAAGTAGGCTATTTATGTTGTTCTGTTGCAATGCAGTTACTGTAATGTATATAGTAAATAGTTATAGCGTAACAATATTGTTTTCGACATAATGGATTCTTCTGATGAAGAAATTTTGGAATGAAAAAAAAATATTATTAAGAAGAAGGCGTTTCCGTGATGGACATGAATTGTTTTTATGTATAATGGCAGAAAATATGAGTAGGAAGGATTCGTATGTTTTGTTACTTTCAGACATTGAAACAAATATATGCAGACAGACAAATCGAAACCTTCCACTTTCTACTATGAACCAAGTTCTAATAATGCTGAGATTTTATGTTGTTGGAATTTTTCAGGCGGTCTTGGGTTATCTTGTTAGGGTCCACAAATCAACTATTTGTCGAGTAGTTAGGAATGTTACGCATGAAATTGCTTTGTAATGGCAGGGTCTCATAAATCCCCAAACTTCAAACAGGGAACGATTTGAAATCCAGAGAGAATTTTCAGTCATGTCAGGATTTCCAAGAGTAGCCTAATATTGGTTGTATAGACTGTTCACATCCCCATCCAATCACCTGGTTGAAATGATGCCGAACTTTATCGAAATAGAAAAGGTTTATTTTCTGTGAATATACAGGCAATATGTAGTCTACGCCATCATTGAAATTCTGGAATGTTGTAGCCCGTTGGCAGGGTTCTACACATGACAATACAATATTTTTAATGAGTAGGTTACGAGCTCCATTTGTAAACAGAGAGATGGGAAATGGAATTATTTTGGGTTATGGAGACTATGCATATTCCAATTTCTTGTCGACTCCCCTAGCAAATCCCACAACAGAAGCCCCCTCACGTTTTTTTTGTTGGCTTCATTTTTTTTTCACTATATTGTAGTCTATATACAAATAGAATCCACCTCTTTCCTTTCTACAAAAAGCAACAAAACATTCACTTGAACATTCACTTGTTTTCCTAGTCACCGCCCACTTGATGCATTCGTTTCGCGACTTTTAAATAACATCAAATTGGCTGTAGTTGCTAAATAGCACTGTTGTCAAATGTATTTCTTTCTCAAATCAGCAATTAGTAAATTGAGACAAGTTGATTGGAGATTCACGTTTGCGCAACGCAATGAACAATCAAATAAATCAGACATCAACTGATTGGCGATCAGGGACTGATTAGATTTGCGTTTCTGCAACCGGGCCTATACATATTAGTATTAGATTACAATTGAGTGGGATTTACATAATTAAACCAGAAACCGACAATTGAATAAAATGTACACAAAAAATAAATTAATAATAAAAAAAACAACACAGTGGGATACATATTGTTGTTAAGTGATAAATAAACACGATTTATATAATAAAAATAAGAAACAAAAAAAATATAAAAATAAATACAGTGGAACACATTCCATTAAATTTTTGCAATGCGTTAGGTCTGGCAACTCATCATAAGATATTTTTCTAATTTACATTTAAAGGAAATTAAAGTTCGGCAGCCCTTATTATTATTATTATTATTATTATTATTATTATTATTATTATTATTGTTGTTAGTAGTAGTAGTAGTAGTAGTAGTAGTAGTAGTAGTACTAATATTATAGTGGAACCTGTTCAAAGCGGTCATCTGAAGTTATCCTGTCAAATGGCTATTTCATACGCTGCCGCTTGATTGAGGTTAAGGTGTTACATGAATCAGCACGAAAATACTAAATTTGATTAAGTACTGTACGAGTACTACAATAGTGCATAGTAATTGAGTTTATGTTGTTAATACCAAATACAATATGCCTACAGTTACAGTGTATAGTATTACGAGGGGGATCCAGGAAATAGCGACTGTTTTGTTGTAATAATTAATAAAAAAAATATTTATTTGAAAAAACAAAGTCTGTTACATAACTGAAGCTTCCTTTACTTCTCTACATAATCACCACCTACATTTAAACATTTGTCGTATCTGTTCACTAGCTTTAGAATTCCCATGTTATACTCCTCTGCCGCCAGTTCATTAAGCCAGGTGTTCACTGTCTTCAACTCTTCATCACTTCCAAAACGCGTACCACCCAGAAAGTCTTTCAGCTTAGTGAAAAGGTGAAAATCGCTAGGAGCAAGGTCTGGACTATAGGGCGGATGATCAAAGATTTCCCAACCGAATTGATCCAGCAATTCTCGAGTTGAAGCAGCAGTGTGCGGGCGGGCACAGATTTTGTGGTAGCCAAGATGTAGCGACACAATTTCACCAAGCAAAGAACGAGAAATGTCAGGAAAGGCAATATGCAATTCTTCGAGTGATGTGCACCTGTCTTGCAAGATTCTGTCGTTCACTTTAGTCTTCAGGTCTTCTGTGATGAGTGATGGGCGTCCGGGTCGAGTTTCATCGTGGACATTTGTTCGCCCATTGTTGAACATTTCGCACCATTTTCTCACATTTCTTTCATTCATTACAGTATCACCATACACTTCTTTCAATTGCCGGTAAATTTCTGCAGGTTTCAAATGTCAGGCATTCAAAAATCGAATCACACTCCTCACCTCGCACTCGGCGGGATTATCAATCATTTTGAAGTAACACAAAATGCACAATGGCGACTTGTTGCAACCAGTACTCACAACATTATGAGAACACATGTTAAGGAAGCCAGTTGACCTTCAAACAAGGAAGAGGAGTCAGCTGCGCGGCGGTTATGCGCGAACGGTCGTTATTTCCTGGATCCCCCTCGTACATTCACTCATTCTGCATTGTTGTTGTTGTTTTCTAACGCCAGGCGTTTGACAATAAAGTCATTTGACCACTTGCACTCCAATATTTTTCAAAGATATTGTCATAGTCAGTCACTGAAGCACAGATTTTGAGGTGCATTTTACATTGTGGAGTTTATTTTATGTATGTATGGTACAGTAGTTTGTTTTTCAGTGTTAACTGTTTTAGTTTTTTACTTTTACTGCACAGTTCTCTAAAGTGTCCAACAATTTATTCCTTGATTCCATTGCATTCATTTTAAAGTCTTTTTTTTTTAATTGTTTTACACAGAAACTTTATGTTTTGAAGGGTAAGAATGCCCTCTTTGAGACATAAGACCGAATCTCTGTAGGGACCGAAAATTCGTTTTCTGCTTGTGATCATTACCACTACTATCACCCATTATCACCATGACAGATATAGTAGATAGGAATAGTAGAAGCAAGATTAAATCTGACACTGCTTGTTGTAACAAGATATCTTCCCTGGATCATTTTGAGAGAGTGCCGGGAAGGATAGGGTGCTCTACTTGTGAATTGAAGAATAAAATAAAGTAAACTGCATAAATGTTTACAGAAATTTATCTGAGTACAAATTTAAAGAAAAGAATTAAATACATTGATCTCATATTGTGTTTTAATTTCGGAGTTGTACATAATTTGTACCATTATTAAGAAAGCAGACTTGCTGGGATTTCATTGTGTGCCTATTATGAAGTTTGTGTTTGTTATTGTTGTTATTATTATTATTATTATTATTATTATTATTATTATTATTATTATTATTATTGTTACTATTACTGTTCCTACTATTATTATCAAAAACACTGCCACCCATCACCATCATCACTGCCAGTATTGTTGTCTGCTTGAACTTGTTGATGTTGTGAACATAGAAACTAAGAAAGCCTGGTTGCAGTTTTTCATCTGGTAAACAATATCTTTGGACAAATGCAAGTGTTATTTTCACCATGCCACCATGTAAAACAGTTACTGCCACTGACGTAGCTCGGACAGTAGTATGTTTGCCTACTGATCCAGAGTTGCACTCGGGCATGGGTTCGATTCTGCTTGGGCTGATTACTGGTTGGATTCTTTCCGAGGTTTTCCCCAACCATAAGACGAATGTTAGGTAATCTATGGCGAATTCGCGGCCTCATCTCGCGTTATGTCACCAATTCCATCGACACTAAATAACCAGTAGTTGATACAGCGTCATTAAATATCCAAGTAAAAAAAACAATTACCAGAACATAAAATGAAAAAGATATTTTTCAAATTCTTGATAAATTCATGAGAATAGAAATTAGATTTGCAGTGGGAATTGAGTGTCAGTGTGTCCACTTGAACTGTAAGGGTCCCATTACCCACTAAGAATCCATAAATCTTGGATAAAGTATGGAAAACCTTGTTGGATTTTGAGTAAATAATAATAATAAAAAAAAAAAAAATCTTTCATCTCAACCAATAACAATTTATTAACATCAAAAATTGAATAAATAATAGTACATTATGCAACGAGCCTATAATGAAGGTAATTAAGAAGTGAGTATGGTTGTGCTTGTTTCATAATTTTCATACGAGCTTCTTAATTACCATTATAGGCGAGTTTCATATGACTTTTTATGCTCGACCATATTTCTAACTTGATATTATTAATTTTAATTGTATCTGACCTTCAGCAATGTTCCGTATGTTGTGAGATGTGGGCAGACGCGAAAGTATTGATTTTTTCCGAGGAACAGATATCCACATTGACCTTGCTAGGCCATAAGAACCTACAGAGATAACATTGAAATTAAATTAGACATTGAAAAACGAGATGACAAATTGAATTTATTTGAATATTATTTACAATTAACGCTAATTATTATAGTAACAGAACATAACCTTCTGCGACAGTATTGGATTTCCAGCCTCCGTGACTTTTCGCTAATTCTCTTTCGATTGCATATCCGAGAATAATCGATACTTGCGGTTTTATAACGGTAGAAAGCTGACCTGTCATTGGCTGAACAGTTGTAACCTGAGTCGTCATTGGCTGAAAGACCTGTACTTTAATGAGTAGGTGTACTTTAATGACATGCATTAAAGGTCTGCTACCAGGTGTATAATTACTACGTTTCGGCATGGTCGAGCACAAAGTCATATAAATAATAAAGATAACCAAGGAAGAATAGCAAATTATGAAATAACACATTAAAATTTAATAAACTATATATGTAAATAATTATAACCATTAAGATCCTGACACGGGAAATAGAAAATCTAATACCATCCTAAAAGAGTCAAACCCACGCAGGGGAAAACACACTTAATATCAAAATTTAATCTGGAAAACCAAACTGCCAGAGAGGGGAAAGAATAAGAGTGAGAGAGACAGAACGATGAATAAAAATTTGTTCACTCTCGTTCACTATGGGTACCAAAGTGACCCCTAATATATACAATAATTAATTCACCAAGACGAAATAGAAATTATCTGATTAAAAATCATGTCTAGAACACACATTGCAGAACATCACTAAAACCCAAGTGCACTCTATATGCTGCATATGTATAATATGTCCATTACAGTCACTATCCCTAATAACCCAGCAAGCATATCGTTCGCTAAACGTGCCTGCCATGACAAATCAGATTTAACAGACAATAGTAAATGATTCAATGACGTCACAAAGACGTCTGAAAATACAATGTATAGAAAAATAGTGAACGAGGTGATCACAAAATTCATTCAAAATATAATAAATATCTAACCTGCAACTCCCATTACAAACCAGATAAAGATGTAATAAAGCATACGTCTCGGTGAATAACTAGATTCTCTCCTCAGCTTGGCGCTTTCTGCACAAAGAAACATAATACACGGATGCCCAGCATGCCGCATCAGATACGCATTGCAGCTGCGAAGTTCCCTCTCGGATGGTCGACTCCAGATCCTTCCTGTCGAATGATCGACTGCAGATTTCTCATCCTGATGCCACACTCGATCCAGGAAAGCATGACAACAGTCAAAATACAAATCCTCCAATTGGAAATGAAACCTCAAACACAGGGATACACTCGTCTACCAGTATATGAAATAATAAAGAAAGCACAATTAGCGAAAAGAATCAAAACTAAAATACAAAACCATCTATAGTAGTAGAAAGAAATTAACAAGAAAAGAAAGAAAATCACACAGGATGAATAAAACAAATCAATGAGACAGCTAGCCTATCTGACTGACTTACCACCCCCCTTCATTTAGATCAATTAAATAGTGTGCATTGTCGATTTTAAACCATTGTAAGAACTGTGTTCACCTGTTCCTTTGTTTGAGTTTAGGCTCTTTATTGAGAAACGTTCGTTTAATGTTTTATGCATTTGATAATTCATATTTTTAATATAAACTTCACATTATTATTCGAGGTTCTTTGATATGTCTAAGCAACCGCAAAGCTAAATTTTACAGGTTTTTAGCAAAAAGTCGCACAGTGCTTCTTGTGAGGTTAGTGAAAATTTCACATTGGCAAATGTTTCTTTGCAGTTCCAGTGTGATGATGATGTCACAAATGTTCTTCCCAGAACCAGTTTCACATTCCTCTGTGACAACTCACCTGATAATAAATAATAATAATAATAATAAATAATAATAATACACAATTTAAAATATCAATAATGTAATTTCTAAACAATCTTTTTTTTTTATTTTATTGGGTTATTTTACGACGCTGTATCAACATCTAGGTTATTTAGCGTCTGAATGATATGAAGGTGGTAATGCCGGTGAAATGAGTCCGGGGTCCAGCACCGAAAGTTACCCAGCATTTGCTCGTATTGGGTTGAGGGAAAACCCCGGAAAAAACCTCAACCAGGTAACTTGCCCCGACCGGGATTCGAACCCGGGCCACCTGGTTTTGCGGCCAGACACGCTGACCGTTACTCCACAGGTGTGGACTAAACAATCTTAATAATGCCCCCCCCCCCCCCCGATAAGATTTTGTGTATGCCACTGCTTTTCATCATAGTCGTGGGCTGCACAAAATTATCATCACTAGTGTAGTGTGTGTGTATATATATATATATATATATAGAGATAGTAAGTGAATATAAATTCATTTCAAGGAGCAAAGACTTGCGATGAAGTCATATTGGTTAGCTTTGGTAGTTACAGCCATAGTTTTGGTAAAGTAATGTTATTGTTTTTTTTTTTCCATTCGACCTCATTAAATCATCCCCATAAAGTTTGTTGCTTCCAAAGTTGATTGATAATTTTCTTTGAGTTAAGGGAAGAGGATGGTATTTTTTTTAAACTTTTTTCCTATTTGGTGTAAAATATTAATTTTTTTGTATGTAGAGAGCTCATAGCTGTGGCAACTCAACCAAATAAAAATATTTTGAAAAAAAAAATTATTTGCGGGCCCAAATTTAAAAAAAATATAGCCAATGCAGGATTGTACTAAAACCGATGTATCTAAACCGTTTTTAAAGATAGATTCAAACAGTTTTTTGCAATGTATTTGCAAAAGCATGTTCTACAAACTCTCTGTAACAGAATTTTGATATTAGTCCCTAACACTAACAGTTATCCAATTTTCATTATTTATTTTCATGTTGTTTTATGGTCTAGATATTAATGTAATAACTATGTAAGCAGATGTATTTAATTAGAATTAGATTCTGGCTGGGCGGAAGAGAAGGCCTACTGGCCTTAGCTCTGCCAGATTAAATAAATAAATTATTATTATTACGTTTGTAAAATAAACAATTAAAGTATAACAACAATTTTCTGATTTCCTGTCTTGCAAACACATGGACTTATTCTTAAAATGAAATCAATTAACAAAATTCTGTTACAGAGAAAAGTTTCCTAATAGTCTAAAGAATGTGTGTTCTAAATTTCATGCATGTATCTTTAATAGTTCAGAAATTATATCAATTTTTGTCTGGCAATGTAGCAAAAAAAATGAAGTAACTGGAAACTGATGAAAGTGGGCGTGTGATTTAAAAATCCATAGCAGAGGAAGTTTAAAAATGTGGACTCAACATCCGATAAGGGCACAAATACCCACAAAATGTTATGCAATGCATTCCACACATATCAAAGGGTATTTTAAAGAAAAAAAAAATTAATTTGAAAATTTAATTTACCGGAAACAACAATAAAAGTGGGCGAGTGATTTAAAAACCCGTAACGGAGGAAGTTTAAAAATGGCGACTCAACATCCGATAAGGGCATAAATACCCACAAAATGTTATACTATGCATTCCACACATATCACAGAGTATTTTAAAGATTTTTTTTTGAAAATTTACTCATTTTTCACCAAAAAATACCATCCTCTCCCCTTAAACAGTATATCTTCTTTGAAGAGGCCAAATATAAGTTGTGGAAAGGTTTCAATTATTGAAACTGGATTATTTTGAGTACTATTATAGGGCAAGCTGTGGCAGGGCTTTGCATGTATACAACATACATGTTTCATGCAGACTACTGTTACTGGTGTTACCATCATCACCAAACTGAACACTGATGCTGGAATATTGTATTAAACATTTTCAGTAAAATTATGTAATACTTGCAATAGATTAGATTTGTTTCAATCTCATGTTTTAAAGTTATATTGATAACATATCGTATGTACTGAACACATGCCATGTAACAGGAAATGCATTAATAATATTTCTGTAAATTTGTATGATTAACTTTAAAACTTACAGTCGAGGTATCATTATTGAATAAGGAAATAAGAAGTAAGATTAATAGGTTAGGATTAAATGGGCCCGTCTAATGCTTATCCATTAATATTGCATTGATATATTACAATTTATTGATCATGAACGTTTTCGGCACATGTATGCGCCATCTTCAGATGTTAAAAGTTAGTCTAAATACATACTTGATAATGTCATAATGGTAAAACATAAGTAACAGCGACATAACCGTTATATACTATTCAAATGACTTTATGATTACAATGCTCACACCGTTATTAATTACACACTATCCTTTCATACTGAATTAAGCACACATACTAAATAAACAGAATTAAAACATAGGTTAAAACCATTAGCTTTGGGAATAGCAGGTAATGCTTGATGGATTAAAATGAATGTCTTAATGTCAATCACTTAATTGCATTGTGAATACCACGTTAAGGTAATTAAATCTGATCAGAATAACTAAAACTGGTTAAAACTATGAGCTTTGACATACTGGCTGGTGGTGTTCGATAAAATTGACAAATAAATGTCATAATATTAATCACTTATTTACATATGAAACAATTAATCTCAGCGTATGTGGTGCTTACGTAGTGTGGTTTCCTCCATTGTTAGCAGTTTGAATGCAGTGATGTTATTGTCTGGTATCAGCTTACAATGTTGAGTTTTAACAATTTCATGTTGTCACTTCTCGAGTTTCAGAATAGCCAAGCATACTGTGAACACGTGAAATATTGGAACGTTGTAAGTTATTCTGATCAGATTTAATTATCTTAACGTGGTATTCACAATGCAGTTAAGTGAGTGACATTAAGACATTCATTTTAATCTATCAAGCATTACCTGCTATTGCCAAAGCTAATGGTTTTAACCTATGTTTTAATTGTGTTTATTTAGTATGTGTGCTTAATTCAGTATGAAGGGATAGTGTGTAATTAATAACGGTGTGAGCATTGTAATCATAAGGTCATTTGAATAGTATATAACGGTTATGTCGCTGTTACTTATGTTTTACCATTATGACATTATCAAGTATGTATTTAGACTAACTTTTAACATCTGAAGATGGCACATACATGTGCCGAAAACGTTCATGATCAATAAATTGTAATATATCAATGCAATATTAATGGATAAGCATTAGACGGACCCATTTAATCCTAACCTATTGTACTTTGCTTATCGGTCAAAACTTCAACAAAATGAAATTAAGAAGTAAGATTAGTTGTAGCACTTGATGTGTGTTGAGTGTTTACCATTAACTGTTGCAACACTTCACCCTGTAATGTATATACTTTTAACTTACAAGGTCTCTGCATTATGTTTTGAGCCTGGTGTTCTTGTTTCCTTTCATAACTTCTCTTAGATGTACAGTTTCGTCAAGAAATCAGGCTCGTAGGCATTTTCGTCAAGAAACCAGGAATGTACCATAAGCCAGTTTCCCGCCGACTTATGTTTTTAAGGTGCATTACTTCTGTTGTATTAAAAATGTGATGTACAATTTATGGAGACAAATATTACGACTCTTGTAATACTGATTGCAATTATGCAGTGGCCTTTGCACCGTGACCTGATTTTGTAATAAATAGCGATATATTATTCCATATATTTAGATATGTACAGTATATTTAGTTTCTGTACCATTTTGTGATGAAATTTTAAGATGATTTTCAAAATAAATGTAATTAAAAAAACTATTGATATTTCTATAACTGACAAAAATATCTCGTAGGTATTCTCCTTAATGGTAAAAGGTATTTGAAAATGACTTCAATTTGTTTCAGCATTAATGACAATTTTAACATAGAGTATTTGCATTTTTATTGTGTTGCAATGGATAGAGTGCTTACATAACTAAGTGAACTTTGAATTATATGTAAACACTTACAAAATAACAATCCGTATGGAAACTTTATCATTAAAAGAACATTACATGTTTGCTGCTACAGTAAAATCCCTCGTATCCGGCACCCAAATAACCGGCAATACCAAAACAACGGCATTTTTGGCTAGGCAAAAAAAAAAATTCTTTCATGCAAAAGGGAAGAGTCGGACAAAGATGTGAGTGGTTTTCATGGATGGCACATGCCACATATTGTGTTTACTCGTTACATTGTTCATGCGTGAAAACATAGACAAAAAAAAAAACCTGTTTTGTCCCTGGAGTATATTGGGTAGCATCAGTAAGCTAGCACTTGAACCTTGCAAACAATGGATAGAGACGATATCTTTAAATTTATTACTTGAACTCACCCATTTAAAAGGGGTTTTGGATGAGTCTAAATAGGAAAGTGTGATTTTCTCTGTTCCTATAGCTCACAAAAATTTCATTTAAGTGATGGATAGTATCATGGCAAAGCACTGCTGTTACACAGTGGATTCCACGAAATGTTCTTACACTCAAATAATCGAGCACTACTTCTTCGTCTTCATATTTGCGACGTTGGCTACACTGCTTTTCACGTCACATGAGTCACATGACTGCTATTTAAAATTGTCATAAGGTTACGAAAACTTAGTATTTTTTTACGCTATTATGTATTACAATAATTATGAACTGATGAATGTACATTACTGTATTCAGTACTGAAAATAAACATTGCACGTATTTCAAAACAAAATTTTTAAATATCTATATGAAAATTACTAAATTTCAACATGGAAAAAAAGGTTTGTGCAATACAATGTGTCTTTATATAACCCATAAACGTATTTTCCAATTATCTGGCAAAATCAGTTATCCGGCACTGCTTTGTCCCACAGTTGCCAGATACGAGGAATTCTACTGTAGTAGTTCTTCATGAAACATAGAATAGAGACAATACATTATTAAAATGAGCTACAATTTTATCATACCTTTATTTTCTTGATTCTTGTTCAATTCACAGAAGTTCGTAAATGCAATAAGAGGCTGAAATTATATCTGTACTAGATAAAAATAAATAAATACTGGCGTTTTTTATGGGCTTTTGTTGGATCTATTTCTGCTCCTGTAATTATCAGATCAACTCAGAGTCAGCAGTATACAACACTTAAATCATTTAATTTAAGCAGTCAGTTTGAATTGTATTATCACAGAACAGTTTCTATTACAATACAAGAAGAAGATGGATAGAGCGGAGGAAACTAATGTTACGAGAGAGAGAGAGAGAGAGACCATCTCACACTCCACAACCAGGTAACGCGCCTCTCTCGTTTCCCCCTTCCTTTGCTATATCAAGTCTTTCATCCAACCCCATCCATAGACAGTAAGTACTAAGTACTCAGTACTCTTCGATATGGTACCCTTCTGTTCGGAAAGCGTCGTTCATATTCAGCGACGGCACGCAAGGAACTTCCATCGCACAAACCATAAACATACACAATATCGGCGTATTCTGTAGTCGAAAATTTATAAGGCATCTTGAAAAACAACTTAACATTTCCGATAACTGTACCTGTATAACTACTGTACTGTAGGTAGCTGACTGGACTGCTGTGAATTGATGATAGTGCAGGCTATTTGTGTTATCTGCGGGTTCTGTGTCATTACATGAGACAAGGGCAGGCGATTGGACATTTGTAATGCCCCACCACCCGGTTTCTTCCTCTTATCTACATCGTTCACAATGCAGATTCCAATGTTACGTCATTCATTGCGACCTTGACCTTGTCTCACGCTTCCTCACGTCAACAGCATATGGTAACGTCTGATTCACATTGGGGCGAGACGTTTTACCAAAAAAATGCATCTAGCTCCGCCATCGTTCGAAAACGGACCTATGTTCATATGAACTTTTTCACTCAAAATGTCCGAAGATATCGCATCCTAAATTTCTTACCTTTCCTCGTGAATCACTCTGTATAAACACAATTGATACTTAATGTTGCTAGTGAAGGATAGGACGTGGCATATCTTTTCCACACAAACTTAAACAAGAAAAGCTGTAACGCTGTTTCAGTAAGTTAACTGTTTTAAGATTGGATTGTACTTCAAACATGTCTTCGTCGATCATTTCACACTCCAAATTACGCTTCATTTCGTAAAGCATTTGTTAGTCGGAATTAGTGTTGTGCTATTGTTCGAACATTAGAGGGGATATCAAGTTACTGCAAACTTCGCCCTACTCCATAGGCATCCAACAATACATAGAAGTGAAGCATGTAAACTAAAATAACCGAGTCCATTGAAAATCGCTAAGAGGCCTTATGTTCGGATTATGTTTGCCGAGTATCTTTCTGAAGAACCGAAGCTCCTTTGTTTAGTATTTTTTTATTTAACCTGGTGTCGGCCTGGTAGCGCAGTCGGTATAGCGCTGGCTTTCTGTGCTCGATATTGCGGGTTCGATCCTGACCCAGGTCGATGGCATTTAAGTGTACTTAAAGAACTCCTGCGAGACAAAATTCCGGCACACCGGCGACGCTGATATAACCTCGGCAGTTGCGAGCGTCGCTAAATAAACCATAATTTAGATTTTTTTTTAACCTGGTAGAGTTAAGGCCATTACACCTTTTCTGCCTCTCTATCAGGAGATTATAACTACAATATGAAGAATAAAATTACAATTAATATTAAATTTAAAATTACATTAAAAATCAAAGTAGCGGCACGAAAAGATTACCTGATTAATGAAAGCTAGGCAATTCATTATGGGAGTTAAGAACAAATAATTTTTTTTTTGTATTTACTGAATTACAAATTAAATCTAGAATAACAAAATTGTATAGGCCTATTGATGAAATTACCGGATATTGAAATATTTTGTGATAGATTAACAGAACGAACGAGTCTCAGGTACTGACCAAACGCCTAGTAAGTTTGCTATATCTGTTGTGGTTTTCTCAGAAGTCACAAAAAGGAACTACTATGAAATAGTGATCTTGTGAATTCATACAAAGCAACATGTCTTTAAAAATTCAGTTCTTGGACTCCTACCTAGGCTTCTTCCGGAAAATTTTGGGGCTTATAGCACAGTCTAGTTCTCTAGTATATAGTCACGAAGCTCGAGTTATGAGGGCACTAGGAACAATAGACTGTGCATATACTATTTCTCATTGTCTGTGATGAGGCGATAGTAGCGATCCTAGTGGTTAGCAACTATCGATGCATGCATATTTACTACGTATTGAGCTTCGTGACTGTATATACTAAACTGTGCTTACAGTGTAAACATGGAGAGCATTTTCATTAGTACATTTCTACGATGAAATGGAGATGCCAAGGCAACTAAAGTCCCAGTTTGCTGGCCGACTACTGCTGGACCATGAAGAGAGACATCCCAAAGGCAAAAAATGCCCTAAATTCATCATATAAAACTTTTTTGTAAGCCAGAATGAGGTGTATATTTATCATTTAACATTATGTAAGTACTAATTCTATGAAGACTTAAAACGTGTGTCACAAAAAAACCCTGCATGGTGAAAAAAATTCTGAAAACATATTTGAACTCAGCATGGCAAAGACCAGCGGCGGTTCCTCTATATGAGCACAGGAGCACGTGAACACCTTAAAAACCAACAATAATTAATCATACATATTACTGTATTAATATTATTACATCTATTACTTTCCAATGTGTAATGACGTTCCTACATTTTTCGTCTCGAGAGAATGTCCCGTTCGTGTGTCTTTAAATCTCCATTGGACAGGTTGACAACAGCTCGCACAATTTTTCTCTAGCAGGATGAAATGGCCCGAGGCGAGAATATTTTCTGGTTTGTTACAATGGTTACAATAGCTCTGCTCGCACAGGTCTTAACGTGCTAGTGACAGAGAAACAGAGATGCTCCATCTCTCTTGGGTCTGGCATCGTGTTCCTTTTGTCTCTCTTTCCTCGTTTTCTCTCTTTACACTTTCTTTTCAAAATACCGTTACGCGCGGGAGCTGATTCTGTTGTCTTTTGTTCAGCAAAGTAAGGAAAATACAAGCTGCATTGGTGCGTATTGAAAGTTGAAACAGTAACACTTGAAGTTTGGAGACGGACGTGTGTGAAATTGTGTGTTAAATTAAAAGAGGATTAAAACATTCCTCCGCACCATGACAGAAGCTCGATTAAGTAGGTACATTGGCTATGTTGGCAGTGGGGGAAAAAAAAAAAAACTTGTTAACGACATTAGAGACTTCAATAATAAAGTTATTGATAAGTTTGCATCTCTCAAAACTAGGCGCATGGAGTTTCTCTACAAATAAATCCAGATCTTCAACACCATCTACAACAGCAGTGAAGGCGAGTCCTATGAATTAATTTTACTCTACTCTTGTTTAATGGTTTTAATTTTGGTTTATATGCATAGATTTGGTACATGCATATTAGAACTGGTTTATCTCTGACGTGTGACTCAGCTATACGAGAATATATCAGTGTGTTCATTACTCATTTTTTTTTTGTGAACACCCATCCAAGAAAGGCACGAGCCGCCACTGGCAAAGACACTTAGATTCAGTTAATTTAGTTCTTGTGAAAGAAAAAAAGTTATACTTTGTTGACCAGTCAAATTGAAAATAAAATGCTGGGTTCGACTGCGCAAAATTTCCACGGAAAAGTTTCGAACAATAAAGAAAGTTTACGGGGATACTGTAATTATTGTCTCGCATACGTGTTTTACTGGCATAATACTTTACACGACGAAAGAGAATAAAGGCTGGTTCACAATAAACCGGGAACGGAAACGAGAACGGAAATAATGTTAAAATAAATGTATTTAAATGTGAGCATTCACAATTAATTTTCACGTTCCCGTTTCCGGGATCAGGTAAGCTTCTCGTTAATCGTGAATGCTCACATTTAAATACATTTAACAATATTTCCGTTCCCGTTCTCGTCGTTTCCGTTCCCGGTTTATTGTGAATCAGCCTTAGTTTGATGAACATCGTTGCCCAGAAAAAAACGATTCGATTGCAGACTTCATTGAAAAGGTGCGGGGGATAAGTCAACGATCGTTGTGTAGCGTTCCGCATTGTTTTAGAGGATCTGTGGGCTAATAAAAAAAAGGTAAACACTTACTTAACGTAACTTACTTATGGCTTTTATGGAACCCAGAGGTTCATTGCCGCCCTCACATAAGCTCGCTATCGGTCTTTATCCTTGCAAGATTAATCCAGTCTCTACCATCATATCCCATCTCTCTCAAATCCATTTTAATATTATCCTCTCATCTACGTCTCGGCCTCCCCAAAGGTATTTTTCCCTCTGGCCTCCCAACTATTACTACAGTATATATGTATTTCTGGGTTCGCCCATGCGTGCTACATGTCCTGCCCATCTCAAACGTCTGGATTTATTATTCCTAATTATGTCAGGTGAATAAAACAATGCGTGCAGTTCTGCGTTGTGTAACTTTCTCCATTCTCTTGTAACTTCATCCCTCTTAGCCCTAAATACGAGTATTTTCATAAGCACTTTCTTCTCAAATACCCTTAATCTCTGTTCCTCTCTCAAAGTGAGAGTCCAAGTTTCACAACCATATAGAACAACCGGTAATATAACTGTTTTATAAATTCTAACTTTAAGATTTTTTTGAGAGTAGACTAGATGACAAAAGCTTTTCAACCGAATAATAACAGGCATTTCCCATATTTATTCTGTGTTTAATTTCCTCCCAAGTGTCATTTATATTTGTTACTGTTACTCCAAGATATTTGAATTTTTTCACTTCTTCGAAGGATAAATTTCCAATTTTTATATTTCCATTTCGTACAATATTCTTGTCACGAGACAAAATCATATACTTTGTCTTTTCGGGATTTACTTCCAAACCTATCGCTTTACTTGCGTCAGGTAAAATTGCCGTGCTTTCCTGAATCATTTGTGGATTTTCTCCTAACATATTCGCATCATCCGCATAGACGAGATGATGTAACCCGTTCAATTCCAAACCCTCTCTGTTATCTTAGAGAAAGCCAAACACTGCGTGGTTTATTCCACATTCATTAGGCCTGTAACACACTTGCAGAGTTTTCGCCAGCGAGAAATGTGTTGCGAGAAAGAGGCGAAGAGCCTTCCTCCACACACTTGGCGAGTTCTCGCTATCACAGATCACACCTCGCTATGATCATCTATGCACTGCCTTCATGCAGAAATCATTTTTCTGATTATAGCAATGACTCGTTGAGGGAAATATTATAGGTTATGTATTTACGTATATTGTCGTACTTAAATATATAACCTGTAAGTATATTGCCGTACTTTACAAATTACGTACGAACGCTATGTTGAATCCGAGTATTCAGATGATGAGGAAATGGAGTTACATGAACATATTTTTTTAATGAAAGGAAAAAGTAGGCCTAAAATTAAAGCCAGAAATATCTGAAAATCACATTGTATCTTACTAAAATAGGGGCGAGCTTTGGACACTGGTTTCGATTTGAATGATGATAGGTTTAGGCATTATTTCAGGTTGAATGGACCACAGTTTTCTTGCCATTCATTATATGATAGAGGATTCTTTGCTATGTTCTGATTAAAATTATGTAAACAGTTAAGACATATAGTTACGGTACATTATTTCAAATGTTTAATTAATAGCCTACTATTAAATCTCATCAAAATAAAATATAGCCCTATTTATTTTCAGATAATCAGATATTTGTCTCCAGATTTCTTCTTTAAGTTTCGTGTTTTTATAGTTTTCATCCCTGTATCATACGTGCCTACGGGTGACATCGTACAAGTTCGATAAGTTTCTGACTGCAATAAATCAGCCATCTTTCCTCATTTTCAAATAAAAACAATACAATTCATCGCCATCTGTGATGTCTTTTTCTACATTCAATCGTGATAAAGAGTATAAATGTCAAACATCTTTGATAAATGTATCAAGAAAATTCGCTGAGCTGAGCGAGAATCTCTTCCAGTGTGTGGACGTCCATTTGAATCCATGTTATCAATGTTTTAATTTTCTCGCAACATATTTCTCGCTGGCGAAAACTCTGCAAGTGTGTTACGGGCCTTAATATGTGATAATCAACTCTAACAAGTATGTTGAACACTGCAGACCCTCGAAAACAACTTAACTTCCTGAACTCGATCGTTACGCCTAACGAGAAAAATGGCGTTTCCTGCATGACCCCGAAACAAAGCGACGAAGTGTGAAACGGAAGCGAGCAAATTCTCTTCACGTCAAGAAAGATAACAAATTGAAGCAACACTAATTATATGTTGTGTGATAGCGAGGAAACTGTGCAGAGAGAATTCGTATGCAGCGACCGGATACTTACTGCTGCCTGTTGTCTGGACATTTTAAATACTTTTTTCAGACAATTTGTCAGTATGTAAACGAAGGCAATTGGTTCCTGTTGCATGGCAACACACAAAGCCGTGATATAGCCAAAAAAGTATTTGCTGTCGCATCCACAGTACTTATCATCGTGTGATTTCTTCCTGTTCCCAAAATTCAAAGCATCATTGAAGGACTGTTCGTATTTTGATGACGTGGACATCATTCAAGTTCCACACCACGCCGTAGCATCCTGGTCTAAGATATAATGCCTGGACTCGTGTTACGGAATGCGCTCCGGTTCGAGTCCTTACGGGGGAAAGAAATTTTCTCATGAAATTCCAGCCAGTGTATGGGACCAGTGCTCACCTATCATCGTATGAATTTGGGGAAATACGATAAGCAACTTATCTTTAAGAAGGGGGACAAGACTAACTGTAGTAACTTTCGAGGAATATTACTTTTGAGAAGATTAACTCCATACGTAGATGAAATTATTGGGGATCATCAATGTGGTTTTAGGCGTAATAGATCAACTATTGACCAGATATTTTGTATTCGACAGATAATGGAGAAAAAAATGGGAGTATAAGGGTAGAGTGCATCAGTTATTCATAGATTTCAAAAAGGCATATGACTCGGTTAAGAAAGAAGTTTTATATGATATTCGGATTGAATTTGGTAATCCCAAGAAACTAGTTCGATTAATTAAAATGTGTCTCAGTGAAACGTACAGCAGAGTTCGTATAGGTCAGTTTCTGTCAGATGCGTTTCCAATTCACTGTGGGCTAAAGCAAGGAGATGCACTATCACCTTTACTTTTTAACTTTGCTCTAGAGTATGCCATTAGGAAACTCCAGGATAACAGAGAGGGTTTGGAATTGAACGGGTTACATCAGCTGCTTGTCTATGTGGATGACGTGAATATGTTAGGAGAAAATCCACAAACGATTAGGGAAAACACGGGAATTTTACTGGAAGCAAGTAAAGAGATATGTTTGTAAGTAAATCCCGAAAAGATAAAGTATATGATTATGTCTCGTGACGAGAATATTGTACGAAATGGAAATATAAAAATTGGAAATTTATCTTTTGAAGAGGTGAAGAAGTTCAAATATCTGGGAGCAACAGTAACAAATATAAATGATACTCGGGAGGAAATTAAACACAGAATAAATATGGGAAATGCCTGTTATTATTCGGTTGAGAAACTTTTATCACCCAGTCTGCTGTCGAAAAATCTGAAAGTTAGAATTTATGAAACAGTTATATTACCGGTTGTTCTGTATGGTTGTGAAACTTGGACTCTCACTTTGAGAGAGGAACAGAGATTAAGGGTATTTGAGAATAAGGTGCTTAGGAAAATATTTGGGGCTAAGAGGGATGAAGTTACAGGAGAATGGAGAAAGTTACACAACACAGAACTGCACTCATTGTATTCTTCACCTGACATAATTAGGAACATTAAATCCAGACGTTTGAGATGGGCAGGGCATGGGCGAATCCAGAAATGCATATAGAGTGTTAGTTGGGAGGCCGGAGGGAAAAATACCTTTAGGGAGGCCGAGATGTAGATGGGAAGATAATATTAAAATGGATTTGAGGGAGGTGGGATATGATGATAGGGAATGGATTAATCTTGCTCAGAATAGGGACCAATTGCGGGCCTATAAGAGGGCGGCAATGGACCTCCGGGTTCCTTAAACGCCAGTAAGTAAGTAAGTAAGTACGATAAGCAACGAACACCTGGTCCTGATAATCAGCTATAACTCCAATTCCAATTCAATTTATTAAACCATTAAACATACAGTGATAGGCTTCGTCACAATACAGAAGGGAGGGAAAAAAACAAACATTTGAAAATACGCATATAATTGAGTAAAGTTTAATTAGAATGAAAACACAAACATTTTGAAACTCTAAAATTAATGAAAACACTTCACTCTTGATGTAATCATTGTAACTAAATGTAAATAACTTTATTTATTAAAAAAACAATTTCGTATGAATTTATGTTAAGAAACTCATCTACAGAGTAGAAAGGATTAATTAAAAGCCAATTATAAAAATCTAGCTTTGAAACTATTGGTTGGTAACTCATAATATTGACTGGGAAGCTTATTATATAATTTCATCCCCATGACAGAAAAATTTGTACTAGTTTTATGTAATCTACAGCATGGAATATTAATTTGTTCACTATTTCTAATTTCATGATTATGTATATTGGTTATTAATGAGTGATTGTCTATATTTTGTCGAGTGTAAATGACTAGGTCGTATATATATAATATATATATAATATATAATATATATATGTTATATATAATATATTATATGTATATATATAAATTTATGACAGTTAATATCTGTGATTGTTTGAAAAGAGGTCGACAATGTTCAAGATAGTTTGATTGACATAGAATTCTAATGGCTTTCTTTTGCAAAATCAAGACACTCCCAATTTTGCTACCATTTCCCCAGAAAATTAAGGCATATCTAATTATCGACTGAAAGAACGAAAAGTAGGCAGATCTTAAATAATTTTGAGAAACGCAAGTCACTAATTTCTTTAATAAATATATAACTCTTGATAATTTTGTGCATATATATTCGATATGTTTTTCCCATGTTAAACTGGAGTCTATAAAAAGTCCTAGAAATTTGGTATAGTTTTGTATGCTGTCCTTTTTTATTACATGATTTAAGGTAAAAGTTATGTTGATAGTATTTTCTTGATTAAGTAAAAAAACCATTAGATTCAAACCATAAAGCCATCTGTGATAGAATATCATTGGTTAGAGCATGTAATTCATTCAGAGTAGAGCTAGAACATAGAACGGCTGGTGGACGTGCTAATCACACGATGCGTCTGTATTGATCAGATGATCGTTCACCTCTGCTGAGATATGTAGACGTGAATCCAGCAGTTGGCTGGTTGGCCTTGGCTGTCGAGCTCAGATATTCTGCAACGAGAGCAGTGGGCAGAATCACAGACACGGCCTTCCCTCCATTGCTTCCAATAATTGCTTCATGAATTTTGCGTGCAATGTGTAATTGCATTAGGAAACTGATTTAAATAAACAATATTCAAATTGTTCGTAAGTACATGGAATCAACTTTTACAATAAGTCTCGTTTTATTTGCCGCACTGTGTATGTGAATACATCCATCAATAAGTAATATCATTAGATCTATCTTTTGTTCCACTATGATCTTTTATTCAGTAATATAGGTAATGTTTTTCGTATATAAGTAGTCGATTATCTTTTTCGAGTGCCACGATATCTATTTTCCATCACAATAAAACGCATAATTATTGCTTCAATAGACGAGATGATTTTGTTTCCTGCATTTTTGATGAACTCTTTGCCATGGAATTCAACTACAGTAGACCCTCATTAATTCGAATTCCAAGGGACAGGAAAGGAGTCAGGTTTAACAAGTTCGATCGAACAAGGTTTCGGTAAAAATAGGTCCCTGTTATCTAAAATGGCAAAATAAGTATATTGAGTTTATTTCTACAGTATTACTAGGTCGTATTACTAGTAGTCATTAGCCTACTCGAGGGTAGGCAAATTGCATAACCATGGTACTTCGTAGCTTTTCATTAAATAAATAAATAAATAAATAAGTAAATAAATAAATAAATAAATAAATAAATAAATAAATAAACGAACGAACCAACAAATAAATAAATAAATAAATGAACGTAAATAAATAAATAAATAAATAAATAAATAAACGAAAATAAATAAATAAATAAACGAAAATAAATAAATAAATAAACGAAAATAAATAAATAAATAAATAAATAAATAAATAAATAAATAAATAAGTAAATGAACGAACCAACAAATAAATAAATAAATAAATGAACGAAAATAAATAAATAAATAAATAAATAAACGAACGAACCAACAAATAAATAAATAAACGAAAATAAATAAATAAATAAATGAAAATAAATAAATAAATAAATGAACGAAAATAAATAAATAAATAAATGAACGAAAATAAATAAATAAACGAAAATAAATAAATAAATAAATAAATAAATAAATAAGTAAATAAATAAATAAATAAATAAGTAAATAAACGAACGAACCAACAAATAAATAAATAAATAAATGAACGAAAATAAATAAATAAATAAGTAAATGAACGAACCAACAAATAAATAAATAAATGAACGAAAATAAATAAATAAATAAATAAACGAAAACAAATAAATAAATAAGTAAATAAACGAACGAACCAACAAATAAATAAATAAATGAACGAAAATAAATAAATAAATAAACGAACGAACCAACAAATAAATAAAGAAATGAACGAAAATAAATAAATAAATAAATGAACGAATATAAATAAATAAATAAATAAACGAAAATAAGTAAATAAATAAATAAACGTAAATAAATAAATAAGTAAATAAACGAACGAACCAACAAATAAATAAATAAATGAACGAAAGTAAATAAATAAATAAATAAATGAACGAAAATAAATAAATAAATAAGTAAATAAATAAATAAACGAACGAACTAATCAACAAATAAATAAATGAATGAACGAACGAATCAATTTATACATAAATATAAAAAATTATTATTACTACTAGTTCGTCATTGAGAAATAAGGAAAAGCTGTTAACTTGAATTTATTTGAAGCAAAGCGTTACTGGATTATGTAATAAGGTAGGCGATGTTTGGATCCTGTGTCTCAACTCTATACTCTATTATTATCTTAGCGTATGCTCGATTACACTAACCTCTAGCGCTTGAAAGTAGAACTAAACGCTGGCGCACATTTTTTTTTTTTTTGTTAAATTCGTCAACTTTTGGATACAGTATCGAAATCTTGGGTGATCTCCCGACTGTTCCTAATTACTTTTACTTATTGCTGAGAGGTAGTTCATTTATGATGCTGCACTCCCGTCATAACCAGGATGAACAGCGTGAAAACAAATTTGACAGATAACTATGAGAAGAGGAACAAAGGTGTACGATGTCTTGTGTAGTACTGAGGGTTATAAGTTCCTAGTTTTGATACATACACATTTTGGTGGGAATGTGCCTGTTGGCGCACAGAGAAACAAAACACAGGAAAGTTCGCTCAGTGTCCATTTTTTATAATCCCTATTCGCTGGTCAGGCTGTTCAACTGTTTTTTCTTCATTTGTTTTGTGTTGTTACTAGGAACAGTTGATGTTGAAGATGATGGTAATGCCGAAGCAGATGTTAAGGAAATAGAACCCTCGCTTTCATGAACGTAAGCAGTGATTTTGCAATAATTCTGATTTCAAGTTTTTCATTGCTTTTGTTGCTAAGCTTTGGTGTAAGTCTTCCAAGAGTGTTATCTTGTTGTAGAAGCACAGGATTACATGTGGGCCAAAGCGAACTGTCAGAGTCCTATGCCTTTTCATAAAGTACTTTACCCAATCACTGCCCGATAAATTTTTCTTGAACTGCTTAACAGTCCTCCTCCTGCCTTGCAGGTAAGCTTTTCAATATACGTCACGTAGGCCTAGAATGTAACAATTGCGAACCCGAAGTTACTCATTTGCATGGTACGGGCAACAAACGAATTTTCTTGATGCATCAAAATAAACTGTTCGTCTACCTGGTTTCTTGGAGTGTTTGTATTCCAATTAATAGTTTATGGCAGGAATGAGACGATATTAGCTCCCAATCATGGTAGAAGAGCTCGACCTTGATCACGAGCGCTTAGCGCATTCACTGTAACGTAGACAACAGGGATGTACATGCACATGCAGCGAATAAAGGCAGCAATTATTACAATAACTTGCGTTACTAAATTTCTGGCTATGTAATAGGGCTAATTACTCAATTATTTAATATACATGTATGCTACATATATAAAAAAAACGGTAAGGGAAGGATTTTTAGGAACAAAAAGAGAAATAGGAAAAGTTAATTGTATGTAAACCATTTTATTGTTAAAAGCAATTATTTATTATGTAAATACTTCACTTCATTGGTTAGGAGAAACTATTAGGGTCTACCTGCTCGACGTGTGTGATCTCTAAGTACTTTTGAGTATTTGTTGAAAAAATAATAATGACAATATTGATTGAAATAGAGTATATTGATTGTGTGATTGTGAGATGCATGTAACACGAAAAACAAATTGATTAAATTAAGATATTGAGAGAGCCATCGTAATTTTTGGGGTCAATCATTTAAGGGGATATGTATGACTTTTAAAACTTCCACAATTTCGGCCAAAATTTGTGAAATTTAAACTATATAAACAGATCTATAATAATATCATCTGTACAAAATTTTGTACAATTGGGTCTAATAGTTTTGAAATTATATTTTTAAGTATATTTTATATTGACGTTACTAAAAAAGCTCCTTGCATCAAAGTTTTCAAAATGTTTAGTTCATATTTGATAAAAATCCTGAAAATAGTTATTGGAATATAAGTGAATTAGCATTTTGAGTTTAGTAATAGTATAAGTTAAAGTGCAATCAAAGATAAATATTATTTCTAAATTAAAGAAACACGTAGTCTAATAAAAGTAAATATCCAGAAACAAGCAACAAATAAAACATCAATAATACATTTAAAATAAAGAAATAGAAGGAATCTAGATACAATCTACTGACACAAATGTAAATTAATTTACCTTCGATGTCAATTCCGAAATGAATTTATTTCTCTCTTCTCCTGAATAATGCCTATATTTTTTCATGTTGCGTCTCATAATGCCGTTTTATGTTGCTTTTTATGCAAATGGCATTTTTTTACACAACAAACACTGGACTTCATCACCATGTTCGAAGCATAAATATTGTATCTTCCACTCTTCCTTGAAAGCTTTAAGTACTTTTGTTCCGTCATGATCTGTACATCCTTCAGCAATGTTTACAGGTAAAAGAGTTCCGCGCGCGCAGCGGGCATGAAATAGCTCTCGCCCGCAAAAATTAGTCACCATCGCAAGACTGGTTTATGGTTTTTCTGGGAATTTTGAAATGTGCTTCTGCTGATCTCTAGGCACTATTCCGCTTCTCACTGCGTGAAGATACTCTTGCAACTCATCTTCTGAGTAGTTTCCATCAGATCTGGCACCAAGAGGGCATTTATATATTCTCGGCATGACTTTAATGAAATAATGAAATGAAATGATTACCCTAAAATGTCCCGTTGAGGGCAAAGGCCTCCTCCTATAGAGGGAGAGCTCTATTTGTCTCACGCGGTGAGCTACTCCGCATAAGAAATGTTAGCATGCTTGGAATTGTACGCTTGGTTCACATTCTGCACTGTTTCGATATTGTTCACTTAACTTGTCTCTGTCGCACCCTTTTTATTCACGTTCACTCGTCTACTTAAGTTTTTCCAGTCTTTCCTATTTCTTGCTCTGCTTGACCAATGGCTTACTACACGTTCACTGAAGAGGTCGACCCATCTTCTTCTTGGTCTTCCGAGTGATCTCTTGCCAATGCGTGGGTCACATAGTGTGACTTTCTGAAAATTAAACATAACGTAAGCGTTAACTTAAGAATATAAACGTTACGGTAAAATCAAGAAGTCATACCATCATTCACGATGGGAACATAAACATAACAGCAAACATACTTGGTAACCATGGAAACATAACAACGACGCCATTTCCTCATATCCTGTCGTTTACTTCAGCGCTCCACGATTGTGTTCTGTTTACAAATCATGTAAGCATAAGCATGAAAGTTTGGAGTTTGCAAACTTTCATGTTAACGTCTTACGGTAATATTTATGTCAATGCTTATGTGAATCATTGTGAATGATCCCATTTGGTAGTCTGGGCGCAAACTTCTATGTTTATGTTACGATTATGTTTAATTTTCGTTGTGAATGGGCCTTAAGTCTTGCAACGTGGCCTCCCCACTTCATTTGGTGTTGGTGGCTTGCAGTGCTGGATCTTCAATTGCTGACATCTTTTGGAGAACTTCGTTTGGAACTCTGTCCCTCAGTGATAAGCCTAGTATCCTTCTCAGCATTTTCTTTGGGTATATTTGGAGATTGTTACCAAGTTTGGCAGTGAGAGACCATGTATAACTTTAATATGTAATAAAAAGAAAAATAAATTCAAGTAATTTAGATATAATACAAAGTGTGAATGACAGTAAGCGATTTTAAACTTCATGGAAGGTCCTCAAATCAAAATAATGTAATAAAAATTTTAAAAAAATCTTCGTTTATGTTATTGTGCAAAGTAACTTCAATTTAGCCTCAAATTCACCTTGATTAGAAAATTATTCTGTAACACCATTTGCCGACAAAACAGCTGCACAAACGAAACTAGAAAGTCTAAATGGATAAGGAACAGATACACGTATAACTTATCTTGAGATTGTGCACACCGTCTGTGATGAAAGATAATTAATTTGATCTACAGTATATTTCAATAAAATTATGCACACGTTCTGTTGTTAAGGTATACAAATACCATAAACAAATTCTGTGACCACAAACAGTGGAAAAATACTGTACACATATGCCATCTATTGGGGGAAGTGGTGAACAGATAAATTTGATTCATGTAAACACCCCTAGACCTATATAAAAAGTTTTGTGCGAGATCGTGCGTATTTGCTTGGTTTCCGCACAAAACCAATCCGCGGAAAGTGTAAAATTCCACATTCAGTATTCCCAACCTAACACACATAATAATTTCCCTCTTCTTACCGCTTAAGTGACATATTCATTTTACTGCTTTAGGCTTTTAGCATATTATTTTTAGAGACGTTCAATATAGTAATAATTATAAATTGGAAACTTACCACTGCAATTTCACCTAAATTGCACTTTTAATTATTGTTTTTAAATATTTGCAAAAATTAAGTAAACTCTACAACTCCACTAAAGTTATTGCATTCGTGATGCAAGTAACATTAAGGAAGCCGTGAAAAAATCAACAAGATTCCAGATGCCGATGTTATTGCTGCAATATGTTATATAAATAATATTGTTAAAATATTAAAATGAAAAATAAATCATTACACAACCTTACCGTTTGTTTTAAGTTCGCATTTATAGACTGGGGGGGGGGGCAAAGACAGACGTATATCACGGCCTGCTGGAGTATAGTAAACACAGAAAACATTTTAAAACAACATTGTTGAAGATAGATATTTTTGTTTTGCTACTTTGCCGTCATTGAACAGAAACCAAGATGGAGATTTCATTGCAACTAATTAGAAATTCGTCTTTCAGGTATGTAATAAACGATCTTCGCACAAAATAATGTACGATACACGAGCGGTATGTTTTCTTTCAATTCTCGGAAATTAAAAAAAGCTCAACTACGTTTCGCTTTTTCAAACTTTTCCTCGAACATGAAAACTTCAACATACCGCTCTTGTAACGCATATTACTATTTCATAGATGGTGCAAAGTTACCCCTGCAGGTGCAAAGTTACCCCTGCAGGTGCAAAGTTACCCCAGCAGGTGCAAAGTTACCCCATTTTACGATACTTCTAATGCCGTAATTATGCCAACACATTTTATTTCATGTGCACAACTAAGGGTGTCCTCCTTTGATCAATGAAAAATCTGGTCAGTTTAAGCATAGACTAAATACCTACTATAAATTATGAGTCCGGTTAAATTACTAACCCACACATGTTTTTTTATGCAACTCTAGTATCAGTCAATTCAGCCTCGTCTGTTTGTATCAGGTGATAAGTCTTGATGGCCGAGGACAGGAAATGAGCTGCGCATGCCCACAGCGAACAGTATATTACCGTCGAACGTCTTTTTCTACGTCTAGCTGACTGACGTCAGGGCAGCTATTCGAGTCGATTCGCGAGCTCGGTGTTGGCAGTGGAAAGGTGGCTGTGAACAAGGCAGGTCGAATCAAGCAGTACAATGACACGGCTTGTGGTTCTGACAGCTGCCATCTGTATCCTAGCAACATGCGTTGCTGCGGAATCTGGTGAGTACAAATATTATACTGGTCCTGCTTATTCTATTGGTATTAAGGGAATGCATGTTTGTGTTGTAAACAAGCGGGAAGGCGCATAGATTTTTAATACCGGTACTTGAAATGAATAGCTCGTGAACTTTAATATAAACATACACAACATTATTATTATTATTATTATTATTATCATTATTATTATTATTATTATCATATATACTGATAATAAATCTGTAGCCGTAATTTTTCTTGTAATTTTCGACTTTCCAAAAATAATTGGTCCTAACATGTATAATTAACCGCCCTGAAACCGAAAATAGCTTTTTTGACATTTTTGTTTGTCTGTCTGTCTCTGTCTGTCTGTCTGGATGTTTGTTACTTTTTCACGCGATAATGGCTGAACCGATTTATATGAAAATTGGAATATAAATTAAGTTCGTTGTAATTTAGAATTGAGGCTATATGGCATTCAAAATATTTTATTTAAAAGGGGGGTTATAAGGGAGCTTGAATTAAATAAATCGAAATATCTTTCTTATTATTAATTTTCATGAAAAATATTACACAACAAAAGTTTCTTTAAAAAATAATTTCCGATAATTTTTATTCTATGCAAAATTTTGATAGGACTGATATTTAATGAGATAAATGAGTTTCAATATTACAATGACAACACCACCTAAGGCGGTGTAATGAAATAAAAAACAAATGACTTCCTCTATAAGGGGCCTTGAACAACAACAATCCAAAACTATGAAACATAGGCTATAGAGAATGTTTCTGTGTTTGTATGAAATAATATCGGAAGCTAAATTAACCGATTTGTATAATTAATTATTAATTCACCATTGGAAAGTGTAGTTTCTCTAGATGGACATAATGCTATAATGTTATTACAGTAACTTCTGAGTGAATCGAGGGCAGGTAAGATTAAAATAGATTCTTATGCACAGAAAACTTGATAGGCTATTCTGTATATTCGTTTCCTGTATTTCCTAAAATAAATTTTATGACCAAATGAGTGGTCTCTGATCAAAATGATCGCATTTTAATTTTATAAATACAATTTAAATTAAGTAACATAATAAACGATTTATCCTTCTATCAAACACGAATGTTCCCTGGATCAAATGTCCTATTTTAATTATGTAATTACTTTATATTAATTTCTAACGGGTGCAGCGGAGCGCACGGGTACGGGTAGTTATTAAATAAATAAATTTTGATCGAAAAGCATAGGGAATTTAATAAAGAAATTCACTTGGCTTTTATTGATTACGAAAACGCTTTGAACCGTGTTGACAGAAATAAGCTCTTTCAAATTTTGGCAGATGACTCGGTTCCAAACGCAATTATAAGAACAATTTACGAATTATATAACCACAATATTATCAAAATTACTATTGGATCAGAACATACCGAATGGAGACCGATAAACTGTGGAGTTCGTCAAGGATGCCCCCACTCACCACTTTTATTCAATATATACATCAACTCCATCATCAGACATTGGCGACTAACAATTCATGGAAACATCCCGCTCTTCCGAAATTGTACTCTAGATACATTATTATATGCAGACGATCAGGTTCTTTTTGCTACAAATGAAGACGAGCTGCAATACTCAATACATCACCTGAATATAATAGCACAAAATTTCAATAAGAAAATTTCCCCAAACAAAACAAAAAATATGGCGTTCCAAGGTTAGGAGTAAAATTTGCATTGGAACCCATACGTTAGAACAGGTAAACTCATTTAAATATTTAGGTTATAATTTGACATATTTACCTGTTACTGATATATCTGAAAATATTCAACATTTTAATGGAGCCTTAAGAACCATCAATCAGGTTTTCACAACCACGAAAACCCAAAAACCCAAAAACATACCAGGTTAAAAGCATATAAAGTTCTAGCAAGACCTGTCCTCATGTATGGTAGTGAGGTCTGGACTGTCCGAAACTCAGATGTTCAACGCCTAACAACTGCTGAAATGAGATTTCTAAGGAGGACTGCCGACTACAGCTTGCTTGACCACAAAAGGAATGAACTAATTACAAAAGAATTGAAAATTACACCTATTTATGAACATCTCAACCACTATAGACAAAAATGGCTTAACCATATCAATAGAATGGACCGTTCCAGACTCCCAAGACAAATTCTCCGCTATATATCACATGGAAGACGATCTTTGGGACGCCTCCTGAAAAGATGGACGGAGACCGTAACAGGCCACTAGGCCTAATACCTGCAAGAATGATGATGATGATGATTATTATTATTATTATTATTATTATTATTATTAGTTTTATTTTATTTTTTTTTTTGCATTATGGAAATATTTATTTTCTGTGATATGCACAGATTTCCTTAATAAAAAAATGCAGTATTCTTTTTACAAATTTCACGATCTAAATAATCTTCACCTTGAATGCCCCTTTTCCGCATTCCGTCATTCCATGTAGGTTGTGGCCTTCTACGCTTCCTTCTTCCAGGTGGTATCCAATGTAAGATTTCTCCATTTATGTAATTTGCTGTTTCTCTTCGCATGACATGCCCATATGCAGCTGTGTATTTCTCTGAGATTTTGGTAGTACCGGTAGTCTGGGCTGGGCAAAATACTGACATCCAAGTATTTGAAATACAAATACAAAATACTTCAAAAAATTGTATTTGAAATACAAATACAAAATACTTCAAAAAAATTAACCAAAATACATTTGTATCAGTAGCGGCCCACGGTTACAAACTTTGGCAGTTCTGCATGAAAAATAGTGTATTTAGCAAACGCATGCTGTTTATTGCATCTAAATCGGATGACGCGTGTAATTACAGTCCCTTCTCGAAGTTGACTGTGCACCCGAAATTGTACTCCAGCCATCCGTGCGCTACACCTCTCCCACCTGGTACAACTTGTCACGTAGTGGAGATGTGCCACACAAGGTTTTCTAGTTTTTAAGTCAAATTAATTAAATCCTTCACTCCGGTGTTTGTCCATGTATTTTCTCCTCTAAACAGAATACACGGGTGGGGCAGAAAGCGTTTTCATGAGCGCAGCAAAAAACCAACCGTTTCTATTACACATTTCGGTATTAAAATGACTAGTAGGCTACATGATTTCCTCTACTTTTCCCAGAAATTTCAATATTTAAATTTTGTGTAGGGCGTCCTAATTTCTTAAGTTAACATGCAATTTCTCTTTTAACTTCGAAAAGGGTTGGTCGATTAAGTTTTCATTTCATTCATTTTTAATATAAAATATTTCCTTAGACACACTGACTAATCACATCACACCACCCACAGTACTATAACACATGGAACTGTAATGATATACAGTAGTCCAGAAGCCTGTGTGTTCTAACGCAGGTCATAAAGAGATGAGGGTGTTGACGGTTCTTTCGTATATTCAGAGAGAGCTGCTTCGGTTGCAGCTCTAATGCAGTCTTATGGGATGGTGAAGAAAACCAGTTTTCTGCCGCCGACTACACTACGTTGAGCTTCAGGAACTGCCGATCACAGATCCGAAAAGTACACTACAGCTAAAATTCTCGAGCAGTTCAAGGCTCCTACAGACAGTAAAATCTCGAATCGAAAAGAATGAATTGAAAAAAATAAATGAAACAATGAATTAGATTACATAGAAGCACGTTTTACATTTTTAATTTTTTCAGGTCCATTTAAATGGCGGTTCTGCAGCTCTGCAGTTCTTATTGTAGAACCGCCCCTGATTTGTATTTCAACTACTCAAAATACATTTGTATTTGAAATGCTCGATACAATATATAGGCCTAAAGAAATAAGAATATTACTGAAAATCTGAAATGTTATATTAACATTAAAAGTATTTTTACCTCGAAGTTTTATATAAACACTGTAACTGAACTTCTTCCTTTTCCCAGTCAGCAATGAAATTATGCTACATATGAATAACTACTGCTCCCTTAAAAAAAACAGTTTCTCAAGAAGTTTATCAGATAAGGATCCCCTTGCTTGTGAATGAATAAATCCTGCAAAACAGAACAGTGTCTCTACAGGTGTAGAGGAACACAAACTTGTATTATACTTTATAAAAGCTTGTTTCACTGTTGGGTAATTCTCTAGAGTGCACAGGGTTGTCCCTTTGCCATTGAGATGAGATGGCTCTCTGACACTGCCTCACCAAATGATAACAAGAGGACACAGAATATGTGTGTGAAACCAGATGAGCAGTTCTCTGCTACACCTGTTTATATCATGTTTGAATTGCAATATTTGAGAGACTGAGTCATGAAGAGAATTCCATCGAGTTGGGCAAGGAAACTTTGATGAATATTTCAAGACAACTGATATAATTTCTGAGGATTTGGGTCTCCTAGACGCATTCCATAATGCTGACCATTTAGCAAGTGTTGGGTGATGGATCCTTGATGTTGTTGGAGATTTTTTTTATGGCGTTAAGGGAATCAGTTGTGGCAAGAAAACTGGCAGATCTGAAATGGATAGGCAAATAAGACAAAAGTTCATTCTTCAAATCCAAATCCAAATGAAGGACAAGAAGAAAAAAAAAGTATTTTAAGTATTTGAAATACAAAATACATCAATTTTATGTATTTAAATACAAAATACAAAATACTTTCGAAAATCCTTACATATTACGAAATACAAAATACAAATGTATTTCAAATACTGCCCAGCCCTGCCGGTAGTGATTGTCTTCGTCGTTGTCGCCGTCGTCTTCGAAATGTCAGACGAAAATAAAATACATGGGTTCGGATGTAGATATGGAGGTTGTTAGTTCTGTGGAATAGAGTTCATTGTGAAATTGTATAAATGTGAATAAAATGCGAACTTTTTATAAGTATGCAAAATTTGACGATAATAATAAAACCATAAAAGTGCCCTGACACCGCCCGGCCAGGGAATACCTCGCTTGATCTTACCGGTTTTTCATGAGATTATACATCGTTCACAATTATTTAAGAAACATTCGTTAGTAACAATTATTAGGTAGACCTATGAATTTCAATAATTTTGACATGTTTTTGTAAGCAATCTGAAATACATCGGAGTTCATTTTGTAGAGTTTTAGAATCGTTACTCAATAATTTATTTTGTTATATTGGTTCTATATTTCTAATGAACTTCTCGATATTAATTGAAACAAGTTTCTTGAAATTCCCCTATCTAGCGAAGACGCACTTTCGTTATGGGCCCTGAACACAGCTCTTGTTTGCATAAATAACATGTTGCATCGAGCTATTGAATCGTAAATTTCCATTAACCCTTTAACCCAGTATTTAAATGTCCCCGTGCTAAACCCTGAAGAGGTATTTAAATCCCCTACTAAAATGAAATTTACATGACGTCACTTTTATTTCTATTTTCGAAATAATTAAACAAAATACAAGCATAAGAAAGTAAAAAACAGACTTTTTGCAATACACTCGGAAAAAGCCGCATGAAAATATCGCTAATAGTTTACGAACTGTGGCTGTTTTTGTGCAATCGTGCGTGATGCGTACACGTATACGCAAAACCACTACAGAACTAAGCTAGAGATCTGCGTACACGAGTACGGCGAACGGGCCTGTAGGGTTAAACAGCACTTGAAACAGATTCTTATTTTCTTGTAGGGCGTCAACTAGGCAGACCAGGGTAATTGTAAACACTTTTCACTGATTTCAAATATATTTCAACATTACACAATCCCCAGTAACGGTAAGCATGACAAAGAAACATTGTGTTATTTTTAGATCTTTCTTTTCCCTGAAAATGGGTTTAAAATAATAAGGTTGACTTTTTTTTTCATCTTTTAATTGCTAGTTTACATTTACCCCACTTGTATACATTTACTCCTTTGAGAGGGGGTAATTGTAAACACCAATTTTTCGGACGGTCTATCAGACACTGAACATTTTTTTGTTCTGTTTCAGAAGAGCTGCACTTCTTCCAACTCCAATTTTGGTCACTGGTACATTTCGTCCCTTTAACCTATGATATATGACGATATAGGAACTCAGTCCTCTCCTGAGCTTCACGATAACTGCAGTTATTATTTTGTCACAACCCTCTCTAAATCCTCTACCTACAGTGTAGTTGGGTCGGAGTCTCTTTCTAATATAATTTCTTGTAATTTTGATTACTGAAAAATACGAAATGTAACCATAGTAAAACATGTTTACAATTACCCCCAAGCAATTAAAACTATGGGGTAAATTTAAACACGTAATAATTTAATGCACTGAGGTTACGGGAGATCTCAAAACCATTGTAATAAATGTTAACTACTATACATTATTCATAAAAACAACATATTCTTAAAAAATATCACTGTACGTTTACTTACAATACTAAAAATGAAGGTGAAGCACAATTCTTTCTCAACTTTTTTGTAGACTCTTACAAAACATTCGTTCACAACTAAGCAGTTACTCCTATTTGGCGTCAAACTGCTTTGTAGGTTAGCCAACATGTTAATTTAAATATTCCTCCGAATTAAAATTTTTATATTGACAGTTTTGTATTTCTCACAGCTTTTGTTTACAATTACCCTCATCTACCCTATAGTCTTTCTGTTTTTCTTTCGAAAGCATTCAGTGATAATTTTTTCATTTTAAATGTTTCGCATAATCATTATGTTTATCAAGAGAACAGGTTATATTAAAAAAGTAATTAAAGCTTCTTTATTCTACACGTTGCTTTTATTGCTGAAAAGTCTTCAAGGCCAACATAATGATTGCAAGTTTCGGCTACTGCACAATCAAGAAAAGTAAAAAACAAATCAAGTACTTTCAAATTTACGATTTCCTGTTTTTTTTATTGTCTCTTTAAACTGGTATATGAGTGGACCTCCCACAGTTTGAAACGTCATATTTGTTCTTGAACTTTCCTTTAGTAGGTCTAAATAGCATCTCTAAGAAATAGCAAAAATGAATAAAAACATTTAATATTTCTTCCACTTTTCCATTCGTATTAGTCTGCGATAATACTGCCACATCGATGATCATGATGGGTATTGCGTATGTCAGAATCATAAGTTCATTCTGCCCCACCTTGTATAACACAGCGTTTATATTTCTTAATCCTGTCAGTTACGGGTATCTCATTTTGTACACGCTCCCCCAATAGGTTCACAGCTTCTTCATATATAGAGTATGAGTGATAATCGGTTTGCTCACTTCCTTTTTTTCGCATGTTCTTTTATGTGAATTACATGGAGCGGATCATAGTTCAGTTCCACAGTTCCAATAAATTATCCACTACTCGCTGATCCGACTAATTCACTGTCATTTCTAAATGCTAGCCCACTCACTATCCGCAATGAATTTTATGAGACTGACAACACGCATCAGTACTTTTCGCCTACTTCCTGTTCCTGCATTAATAATTCATGGCCGATGTGCCCCCAGTCCATTTCACGCTTCGTCAAGATCAGTACTGACTCCAGATCTGAATGTCTAAGGCCCGATTGTATAAACCATTTAATCTTAGATCAGACGTTAAATTGATCCTTGTTTCAGCTGAACTTGGAATTTTGTGTTGTATAAAGTCTAATCTGAGATTAATTTGTCTCAAACTAAAGTCTACTTTGACTGAAGAAATTTCTCCGATTAAGTTAGATGATCCAAGTTCAGTTATTTCTTTTCTGTTTGAAATATACGAGTGACAGATTGTGCAAATAAAATATCCAGTATTATTAATATTAATAGATATGTTAGGTACATTTATATATATTTCTTTCAATTTCTTGCCTTAATACACAAACATTCTTATATTTTATAAGGCTCTATCGTGTTCAGCAGTATCAAATAACATAACCTATAATTATATTATGTTTATAACAACCATTAATTATTAATTGATATGATAGCTACATTCATAAATGTTCAATTAACTGTATTACTAAACGAAAATTGTCGTTTTATAAAGCTTTATTATGTTTAGCAGTATCAAACACCATAACATGATAACAATTTGGTGAACAGTCAACCTTCTTCTTATTGTCCGCCATTATTTACATTGCAAAAAAAACCAGTGTCTCCAACAGAGTGTAATACGGAAAGTCGCGAAAAAGTAGTTGTAAATCCGCTAGATTTCTCATTATCAACAAAGAAAGATTAAATTTTGTCACTATGGGGTGCTAAAAAGGTCACTAAATCCCTATTTAAGCAATATAAAAGTTAAAAGAAATTGTTGTTGAAAAAGAGTTAAAATCGCTAGATTGGCAACACTGAACAAACCTGTATAACATGGTCCGCGCATCACGTATTTCACCTGTTTATGCGATGTTGCCAAATCCTTTTCACGTGAACTTAGATTGCATTTGAACCAAGGTAATTTGATCGCAGAAAAGTTTTATACAATAGAAGAAGTGTCTGAACTCGGTTTACTTTTCGATCTTCGATCAAAGTTGATCTTTAGTCAGGGAGTTTTATACAATTGGGCCTAAAGCTCACAAGCAAACATTCTCATGGTGCAAACATAAAAGTTATTTTTTTTTCTTTCACCCTTTCACCCTTATTCATCTGTCGTAAAAAATCTTGGCTTCTTTTTTGATAATAATCTAAGTTGGAATTTTCAAGTTAAAGAAACGATAAAAAAAAATCTGTTCCTCCTTTCACTCTTTGAGTCGCTTGAGAAACTTCTTGCCCCCCAACTAAAACTTACCCTAGTACAAACCCTAGTAATGCCGCACTTCGATTATTGTGACGTTTTGTTAAGTGATCTAAGTTCTGAACTGTCAGTCAAGTTACAGCGAGCTCAGAATATGTGCGTCAGATACGTGTGCAACATCCGACGATATGATCACATATCACCGTCCTTCGCAAGTCTCTCGTGGCTCCGACTTAAAGAACGCAGAACTTTACACTCTTTGTCTTTACTCTTTCGAATTCTGCACACCTCAACACCAAATTACCTTTCGTCTCGTTTCTCTTATCTATACTCTAACCACGACGTAAATACCAGATCACTTATCTGTGGCACGCTAAATATACCTCTTCATAGAACATCTTGTTATTCCTCATCTTTTACAATATCCACCTCGCGTCAATGGAATTCCTTGTCACAAAGTATTAGGGGCTGCAAGACAATAAACACCTTTAAGAACAGCTTAAAAGATAACCTTATTAGCATTTCACTCCAATCATACTGATTTAAAATATTACTGACTACACTGTTGCTTTTTTCTTTAGACATCATCCTGATTGTGCTGCATTTTCAAAATTGTCTCATAATAATCTCTTTCTATTATCTAATATCATTTGAAATATATTAACATTCTATGTATTTTAGTTTAATTCTGCTACACAGTTTATTTCAGTGTTTAATTAATAGTTCATAGTATTTTGTTGTTTAATTCGTAAATAACTCTTGTATACATGTAACTCTCATCTAAATCAAATTGTTGAATTCTTTGTAAGTTCATGCATATATATATATACACTTTTTGCTGGTTGAGTGGAAGAGAAGGCCTTACGGCCTTAACTCTGCCAGCTAAAATAAATCATTATTATTATTATTATTATTATTATTATTATTATTATTATCATCATTAATGTCAAAAAAGTGCTAACGTGAACACTGCCAACATATCGCCCTACAATCTAGCTAACTTTTCAACAAAAAGTAGCTAAATCTCTCCAAAGTTTGCTAAAAATATCCTCAGAACTGTCGCTAAAAATTAATAATAAATATCACTAAATAAAAATATGAAAAACATACACATGCGAAGAAAATATAATTTCCTCGTCGTCACCCTCTTCTGCGGAGTCTGGTTGTATTGTTGACGGCTGTGATGTTGAGGTGGAAGATGTGGGAACAGCTGAATGTGAATACACTGCACTTGATCCAATCACTGACATTACATTTTCTGCCAAATTGTAAGTGTGGAAATTTTCACCTAAGCGTTTGATCACAATTTATTTATTTATTTTTTTTTTGTGAAATGTAACACTTTTTTAAATATGTATTAAAATATATTAAAACCAGCAAAAACTACAGTCTCATTTGCTTCACACGAACTGTCGGCACAAAATTCCAAAACTCAATTGCCTCGGGTCGGTTCGGAGTGGAAAATCTCCGCGTTGCGGGGAAAAACCAAGATTACATTAGCTGGAGCTCGCGACTCGTCAGTCACGTGTCAGTCAAAGCTGCCACCGTTTATCGGTGTTGGAGCAGTAGCATTGAGAGAGAGACCTAACCCGTGAGCATCTTTCACCCCTGATCACTGATCACAGATATGAGATCAGGGCTTTCACGTATGAATCATTAGACTACTCAGTCATGCTCCCATGCCTCTTCTAAAACTAAGAAGTGCATGACTTCAGTTGAATGTTTTAACTTATAAGAAAGAAAAAAGTGAGAGACTATAAAAATCAGAAGAAAAGTCGCTAATCGTATTTTAAAAAAAATTGTCGCTGAGACTGATTCAGAATTCGCTAGATTTAGCGACTTATCGCTAAATATGGCAACACAGAACGTGAATGTGTTGTGTACATTTTCAGAGAAGACAAGAATGAATTACACATAAAAGAAAACGCGATAAATGTTGCTAACGAATTACATATGAAAAGCTCAAATGCAAAACAAATTACATCCATTTATTTTAATCGAGTTCTTGCTGCTACTTTAGGGGTCCCCTGCGTCTATACGTGTGATATTCTGTGCAGAAAAAGTTATATCCTCCAGTTGACAGGATGATAAAAACCTGCGTTTGACTCAAAATAAGTTACATCCAAAAAGCTGTTTGCTTCAGTTCAAGTTGTATCCATTCTTTCGTTTTATTAACGTAATATGTAACAGATTTTATTAATTTTGCTACTTTAAATAATTTAAATTGTCGTCTATCGTTGTAACAGTCAATGTAGTGAGAGCAAACTGAATTTGTTGTATTTATGTGATTGGCTAGAGGATAGACAATATGGAAGATGTGGTGACAGTTGGGGAAGGAAACGTGGGTTGCAGGAAGAGGAAACGTAATGAAACAGACAGGCAAACAAGAAAGAAAGACAGATATAGTGATCCATTTGCTTCTTTAAATAGTACCACACTATTTTCAGTAATCATGTTGACTCTGTGATCATTTACTCAAAATTACAGTCAACGCCAGCAGCTAGGGAAAACCATGATGAACCCAATGAGAACTGTAATTATGTTGATTTTGAACCAAAAGAACAGAATATTGGTTGAAGTCTGGAAAGGACTTTCTTCGTTACTCGTTTTAAAAATGTATCCAAAATTAGGTCTGTATTCTTCTGAAAATTTCAGCAGGCAGTCTTAAGAATGTTATATTTTTCAGTAATTTTATATTTTATGAAAATAATGTGTATAATTTGTAATGATAACAACTATGGTCCACACCTGTGGAGTAATGGTTAGCGCGTCTAGCCGCGACACCAGGTGGCCCGGGTTCGATTCCCGGTTGGGGTAAGTTATCTGGTTGAGGTTTTTTCCGGGGTTTTCCCTCAACCCAATATGAGCAAATGCTGGGTAACTTTCGGTGTTGGACCCCGGTCTCATTTCACCGGCATTATCACCTTCATTTCATTCAGACGCATAACCTAAGATGTTGATAAAAGCGTCGTAAAATAACCTACTAAAATAAAATCAAAATAACAACTATGTGTATAATTTTCATTGGTAATCATAAAATTAAGTCGTTATTCATATGAAAATTTCAGCAGACAATCTTAAAAAAATGTTATATTTTTCAGTAATTTTGTAAAATAGGCCTATTATGAAAATAATAATGTGTGTAATTTTAACTGATAACCATATTCTTTGTTCAATATTTTCCAGTACTAGTAAGTTCAAAATTAATATCTACTCACATCACGATTAAGTGAAAACAAGTTATAACTTACACGCAGATCTGTGCAAATCAAGTCATGTACATTTTTTAAATTTAAAGAATTTGATGAAGGAAGAATATTGAAGGCCAATATTTGCTCTAAAATCTTGTTACTATAGAAGGAATTGGATGCTGGGAAAGAATTATAAAATGCACTGTAAATATACTGTGTGGCACATTTTGCTCATTTCTGAGAAAACATTTCTGGGGATACAACTTGTTTTGCATTTCAGCTCTTCATATACGAGACAAGAAATGAAAAAAGTGGAAAGACTTCTGCAATTTTGGCGCATACCATTCCATTCGGGGTAGTAAATGACCCACCTAAGTGGTGTAGACCTACATGCGAGGACAGACCCCAGCGCGGGGGCCTCTTTTCCCCAAGGGAGACTAATAAATTATGGAACTACTAAAATTAGATTTATAATTTCTGTAAGTTTCAACAATTATTAAACTACATCCTGCATTTAACATCAGACGCATTTTAATTTTCGGAATACAATGTTACTTCATCGTACTCTGCCAAGATTGTACATCAGAATTCATTCTATATGTAACATTAAAGCAGACAGACTCTTACAGTTAAACATAATCCTTGTCGGCAATAAAATTACATCACTGTTTTTATGAACTCTACCAGAACGTCATTAGTGATAGTAAAATAATTTACGTAATACGATATGAAATGGCATCACATCATAAATTCTTTTACTGGCTAATTTTGTGGGCGACGCGTTTATTTAACAGAGGAGGGGATTGCTGCTATTCGCCACAAAATACTAAATAGGTAGTTTCTAAGGGCCGTATTCATAGACGTTCTTAGCGCGGGCTTTCGGTGGATGATAAGCGAACTAACGTTTTTCGTATTCATAAACCAGTGTTAGCGATATGATATGATATGATATGATATGAATCCTGTACAAGTAATCAGTCGATAGCCAGGGCTAGTTTAGCACGCTCGTAGCGCGGGCTAGCGAAATGTCTATGAATAACACCCTAAATGGACACCAACCAAATACAAGTTTCGTGTAAAACTGTAAAGGTAGCTTACATAATTTCTCATTATACGCGTATTTTATATAATAACAGAATTTGTGTCAAATGAATTTTCTGCACAATCACAGTGTGACATATCCAACAAACTTTTTTTTGTTATGTTTTATTTGGTGCCGAAAAAAAAACATGGCATGGGGTAACTGTTTCAGAAAACTTTTTTATAAAAGCGGAGAAACATCAGAATTCAAATAAACATATTCAGAATGAACAGAGATTCCATTTACTAGAACGCGGGAGAATAGAACATGCTTATGTGATTGGTTTTCAATCAGTAAATTAGTATTAAATTGTAACAAAACTAACATAATTCAATTTAAATCCTGTCAAAATTCAACCTCGCAAATTTCAAGCGCAATAATTAATAATAGGTTCCTATTAGAAACAACAACAAGAAGAACCAAATTTATTGGCTTAAAAGTCGATAATGTGTTAAATTGGGAAAATCATCTTAAACTTGTTTGAGCGACTGAAAGTGAGTCAACCCCTTCCCTCTTGTTTATGATATACAGGTGGCGTGTAACCCCGTAACCACTAACCTGTTGTAATGTTTTTGTGGCTAAACCCCCGGGCCTTAGTTATCACATTCTCAAAGCAATAAATTATTGTTGCTGGTACTTCCTATTGTTCCGTAGTTGTTTAGTCAATTGTCCAAAAACAGGTTGGAACCTCATAAGTGATACCAATGAAACATCACTTATGTGACACTAAGCCAGGAGATAATGAGGTAAGGTGGCCAGTTTCTTTCCCCCTCCATTGCATACATCGCTGACTAGTAACATGTTACACTAATCAGACTTCAAGTGTATACAAACAATCGTTCTTCCTCTGACACATATCGTCAAGTAAGATGTGATGCCTGATAGTAAGCTTACGTATCAGCCAGAGCCTCGTATGTTGCATAGTGTGGTTTGTATATCGTCGTTGTTCCTGCAATAACTCCTATGTACAAAATATAAAATTGTTTAGTAGGAAGAAAAAAACACATTTGTGCGAGATCGTGCGTATTTGCTTGGTTTCCGCACAAAACCAATCCGCGGAAAGTCTAAAATTCCACATTCAGTATTCCCAACCTAACACACATAACAATTTCCCTCTTTTTATCGCTTAAGTGACATATTGATTTTACTGCTTTAGGCTTTTAACATATTATTTTTAGAGACGTTCAATATAGTAATAATTATAAATTGGAAACTTACCACTGCAATTTCACCTAAATTGCACTGTTAATTATTGTTTTTAAATATTTGCAAAAATTAAGTAAACTCTACAACTCCACTAAAGTTACTGCATTCGTGATGCAAGTAACATTAAGGAAGCCGTGAAAAAATCAACAAGAAAAAGACAGACGTATATCACGGCCTGCTGGAGTATAGTAAACACAGAAAACATTTTAAAGCAACAATGTTGAAGATAGATATTTTTGTTTTGCAAATTTGCCGTCATTGAACAGAAACCAAGATGGAGATTTCATTGCAACGAATTAGAAATTCCTCTTTCAGGTATTTAATAAACGATCTTCGCACAAAATAATGTACGATACAAGAGCGGTATGTTTTCTTTCAATTCTCGGAAATTAAAAAAGCTCAACTATGTTTCGCTTTTTCAAACTTTTCCTCGTACATGAAAACTTCAACATACCGCTCTTGTAACGCATATTACTATTATTCATCCTATGGCAGCCGTACATAAGAGACTGTGAATTCTTACATTTTCGAAACAAAGAAATATAATTACAGTACATATAGGAGATTTTATTATTTGCTGTATCGCTATTTAAGTTATTTAATAGAGCAAAAATCTGAAATTTGATAAATATGTCACATAGGAGTTATTGCAGGAACAACGACGATGTTACTGGCATGAATTTGGAGAGCTCCTCTAGGTAGCGAAATCCGGTTTCGAAAACGGCTATGAGAACTGACCACACGTAACCCTCATACTGGTTTGATGATCATTCATCTTTGTGGAGATATGTGGACTAGAGGACAGTAGTCGGCTGGTCGGTCTTGGCCAAAGACGTTGTAGTTATATAGCCTATGATCTTGGCCCTTCATGGGCTGTCTCGCCACAGATAAAATAAATATAGTAACAAATCTTATGTGGTCTGTTTGCAGTCGCAGAGGCAATGGAAAAGAACGGTGTTGTTCCCGACGTCATCCCTTCTGCACCGCCAGAAGCTCTTGAGGTATGTATAGCCTACTTACATCTATGGTGAGGCGTGCGTGTTTCAGATTTGTAAGCAATCACTGCGAGCACAACCCTCTACATGAAGACAGTTAATTTCGTACAATTCGCCCTTCGGGGCATAATAGTTATCTATGATATAAGTTCATAAAGATTCTCTTTTTGGCACGAGTGTAAAGTGCTACGATAGCACAAATTTACATTACAGAGATATTTCAAGTTATAGAGGTTTTAAGATCACGATTTCAAGCCCGTCTGAACTCAGAACCATTATGAAATAAGTACCCGTGGAATTACAGCCTGGGGCCTGTTTCATAGAACTTGACAATTGTGTGTATATATATTGGTGATTCTCAAAGTCAAACAATTCGTAAGATTCAGCAGGTGTTTGGGGAAGATGCGATGGGTGTAACACAAATTAAGGATTGGTTCAACCGATTCAAAGATGGCCGCACATCAGCGGAGAGTGAGCAGCGTTGTGGCAGGCCCCAAACTGCTCGGAGTGCACCTTTTGTTGAGAGGGTGCGAAATTTGGTGATGGCAGATCGTCGATCGTCGTTTGACCGTGCGGGAGATTGCCGAAGAGGTTGGAGTGAGTAAAGATTCTGCACATGCAATTTTGCATGATGATTTGAACATGAACCGAGTGGCTGCGAAATTCGTGCCCTAGTTGTTGTCCCCGGAACAAAAAGACCTCCGTCGTGACGTTGCATAGGACCTTCTGGACACCGCCAACACTGATCCTGGGTTTCTGAACACCGTGATAACTGGAGATGAGTCATGGGTGTACGGGTACGACCCAGAAACAAAAAGACAGTCGTCGCAATGGAAGCATCCCGAGTCTCCAAGGCCGAAGAAAGCGCGGCAGGTGCGAAGCAAAATCAAGGTGATGCTGACTGTTTTCTTTGATGTCCGTGGAACGCACCGGAAGGACAAACGGTGACAAAGGAGTACTATCACGATGTTCTCCGGCGACTCCGTGATGCAGTTCGGCGCAAAAGACCAGACATGTGGACGGCGAACAACTGGCACTTGCATCACGACAACGCCCCCGCACATTCATCCCAATTGATCCACACTTTCTTGGCCAAACATGGAATTACAACCGTTCGCCAACCTCCCTACTCTCCAGACCTGGCTCCTTGCGACTTCTGGTTGTTTCCAAAATTGAAGACACCACTGAAAGGATCCCGTTTTGAGAGTAGAGAAGAGATAATGCGGAACGCGACGACGGAGCTGAACACCATTCCAAAAGAAGACTTCAGAGGTGTTTCCGGCAGTGGAAGGATCGGTGGGCTAACTGTGTGCAAGCACAAGGGGCCTACTTTGAAGGGGATTAGGGTCCCAACCCCGTCAGGTATTTGAAATATTTTTTCTGGCTAAAGGTCGGATACTTTTTAGACAGGCCTCGTGTATATATATATATATATATATATATATATATATATCATTTTGACTAATAACAAATGACGACTCCACAAATTGACAAATTTCTGTTTCATAAAACATTTCGCCTGTCAGGAAAAATTGTGACAATTTGTAGAATTGTCATATTTGTGAGATTGTCAGCTTTATGAAACAGGCCCCTGTTCTATTCACGATCACGATTTCATGGCCGTCTAAACTGGCCATATAATATAGATAATCAACAAAGGCTTTAGGAAAAGTTGAATGCTATATGTAGTTGCAATGTGTACTACAAATGTCACTTCAGAACAATACAGGATAAAATGTAAATGTCAATGTTAAATTAGTTATTTGTGTTATGTGTAATATTTACGTCATGAAAGATCGAGGCAATGCATTAATCTCTTATTGAATGAAATTTGTACATTGATTAGGACCACAGAAGTACTCCGGGTACGCGAAGATTGTCTGTTGCGAGCTGGACACAGTGTATTGTCAATTAAAATTATTGCTACAGTGTTTTATTTTGTTTGTTGGCACACTGAGTTACCTCCTTTCTGTTTGTCACTCATGCAATATAGTACGCATAAGTTTTGTCGGAGTGATAATGACAAACATGCCAAAATTAAAAACGGAATGCCTGGATAATTACTTTATTGAAACCAAATGCTTGGTTGTATAAAAAGGAAATGTGGATAAAACTGTAGATAACAATATCGAATGGAATAAAAGTGAAATACTGTAGGATGACAGTGTACCGAATGAGGGAATGGTGGCTAGGGGCGGGTTAGGGACGATCTTTCAGCGCGTCGGCCAGACTGAGGCCTATTGTGCACTACGAATTATGGGATGAATGAGGATGAGGTGTACCAGACCACCGGCCGCATAAGACCCATCACCCGCTCACCCAATGGGCCTCCTACACCCCCTGCCCTAAATTCATGCCGCCAAGGTAACCAAGCAGTACAGAATCCATTCCGACAGCCCTTCCAAGATGTTAAAGGGCCCTCGAAAAGTAGAGAGCGGAATTTTAGGCCCTAAAAAGTGGCATTTTAGGCGCCTAAAATAGACTCTTAAACTCCTTTATTTAGGCTCTATAAAATAAAAAATAGGCTTTTTTGTTAAAGAATGTCACTAATATAAAAGTGTTTTTCATTCACCAATCACATTTCAATAGTTTGCTTCACAGTAGATGATCAGCATCGGCACCTATTGTGGCTATTTTTTCGCTTACTGTAATTGTGAGAAAAAAGGAAGGGGTTGTTATGTGTCTTGGAATGTAAGAGAATGCTTATTCGGGTACAACCCAGCGAGTTTGTGTTAAATTGCTGACAGACAGGGGAAAATATAATAATAATAATAATAATAATAATAATAATAATAATAATAATAATAATAATAATTTGTCGCGCAGGAGTTCTTTTACATGCCAGTAAATCTACTGACATGAGCCTGTCTCATTTAAGCACACTTAAATGCCATTAACCTGGACGGCATTGAACCCGTAACCAACTACGCCATTCAGGCCGATTGAAAGTTGGAATTTTAGGATTGAAATATTGTAAGAATGAGAATGGGTGGTCCGGAAGTACTTATCTATTTTGTTGTTCACTGCTAGGAAGAAGTTGTTATCCGTCTTGGAATGTGAACGGTACAGGATGTTAAGAAAAACAGTAAACAGTTACGAAAAATAATGCGAAAATTTTAAAAACCTTAAAAATAGGCACTAACGTCGAAATAGGCATTTTTATGCACTATAAAACGCCTTTATTTATACCTATATTTGCATGAAAAATAGAAATATTAAATCTCAGGCCTGTATGTTTCAAGGAAAAAAAAATAGGTTTTTGCCTAAATTCCGCTCTCTATTCTACTCACAAGGAATGAATCCTGGCAGAGATATAATAATAATAATAATATATTTATTTATTTAATCTGGCACAGCTAAGGCCAGTAGGCCTTCTCTTCCGCCCAGCCAGCCTCTAATTCTAATTGAATACAATTGCTTACATAGTTATTACATTAATATCTAGACCATAAAGCAACATGAAAGTAAATAATGAAAGTTGGATAAGTAATGTTAGTGTGACAATAATAAACATTGGTAAGAAATGGTAATAATAATAATAATAATAATAATAATAATAATAATAATAATAATAATAATAATAATAATTTATTTATTTATTTAATCTGGCAGTGCTAAGGCCAGTAGGCCTTCTCTTCCGCCCAGCCAGACTCTAATTCTAATTGAATACAATTGCTTATGTAGTTATTACATTAATATCTAGACCATAAAGCAACATGAAAGTAAATAATGAAAGTTGGATAAGTAATGTTAGTGTGACAATAATAAACATTGGTAAGAAATAGTAGTAATAATAATAATAATAATAATAATAATAATAATAATAATAATAATAATAATAATAATAATAATAATATTGCAGAAGGCTGGGAAGCCAGAGACTATTTCAGAGAGGACGTCCCTCCCGTAAGCGGATGAAGACATGCGTCATGACCTGAATATGCCTGTGGAATGAGATGAATCTAAATTCTTTTTCTACAGGGAAGAGGAAGGGAATTGGACCATGGAAATGAAAATTCTAACCCGGAATTTGCCTAACTGTGGAAAACCACGGAAAAACAACAGTCAGGTTGGTCGGCCCGGGGATTTGAATCGCAGACATCTCGAATGCGAGTCCCGTGCTGAAAGCGTGGGTCACCTCATTCGGTTGCATACTGAATAAATTGTGAGTCAGTCGAGGGAGAGACGGAATGCAATTATTGCAGCGTTATGTAACGAAAGAATTTACATAAATACACTGTACAATAAGTTTTTATTCTATTGTTATAATGTTATTATAGGTTATTAGTCTAATTGATGTAATTTCAGTATTATTGCTTACGTGGAATAATTTAACTTCCGGAAACAAAAAATTACATATTCTGATGGGTAAATGTCTCGATTTGAAGTACAGTAAATTGGTATATATAATTGATATGTTTCCTTTTATTATCATAATATGATGGTACGTTTGCGAATTAAAACTAACTATAATTCTGCCATTACGTAATTCCTTTGGAAAATCCCTGAATACCGGCAACGCTTGAGCTGGAATATACACGTTTATTAATGTGAAAAGTATTATTCGAAGTTAGTGAAACGTTTAAAACTTTATAGGACAGGTCTGTATACTTGTAAGAAGACTACAAATGCAATAGTTTTCGGATCTTGTCATATCTCAGGAGGTTAATTCTATGATACTACAGGACATGGTTACATTATCGATTCTCACTTTTCTGTAACTAACATGTCTTTCTTTTTTATATTTCAAATTTCGATCTTGTATTATTTTACATTAATAATAATAATAATAATAATAATAATAATAATAATAATAATAATAATCGCTCACTATTTTGGAAGTAGGGTTGCCAATTTTTCAAAATAAAAAATGAAGATTTTATCGACTTTTTGGTAGTGCTGTGGGATTTAATCGATTAATCGATCAATTTCTGTTGTAAGATTAATCGAACAAAAGTATTTAATCGAATAATCGAGTCGATTAAAATTAATCGGTTGTAGTTGATATTAATTATTATTTTGTTAATACAAACTCATACTAAAAATTCCGACAATATTTCTCTATCGGAAATTACTTACTTAAAAGCACAATAGTACTGTTATTTTCTAACTGTAAACCAGATATTGTAGGAAAAATCTTTGCACAGACATTTCAGAAAGTAGATAGAGATATGAGGCAGTGATTTAGTCTACCTCTATTGAAAGTTGAAACACAATGCGAAACCCTTATTAAGTTTTATGGTTTTCCAAGAAACTTCCACCATGTTGTCAGCTCATCTTCCTAGCATATGAAATACATACTTTTCTCGGATTCGTCCCCCTCATCTCTTATAAAATAGCCATGTCTACAATGTGTGCAAGTGAGAACTTAACTACCTTCTTCTCTTTCTAAAATCTGGTAATTCGATTACAATAGGGGCCAGTCTTCTATTTCGACCGCTGTACTGTTGCAGTTTCTGTAGCCTACTGAGTTTGTATACAGTATGAAGGTTGTGTGTTTAGTTTGATAAAAAAAAATCAGTTTTCTGTGGCTTGTGAAAAGTGTAAACTCCATTGTCATATGAGAATTTGAGAGGTAAACTAGGTAAAACGTTTGGATTTCAATTGAACGATCGTGGAGGAGTGCTTGACAGATTTTTTTTAAGTGATACAGGAAACATTGTTACTAAACGTAGAGCGGCACTTAATTCAGTGGAGTAGGGCGAAGTTTGTAGTAGACCTATCTTGATGTCCCCTCTCATGTTCGAACAATGCACGACAATAATGTGCATAACCATTACAAACTTCGTGTCCCCAACATTTTCTGAAATCACGCCCACGAGAGGCAATACATAACTTGAGTCGTGAAATTTCGTGTAATGGTAGGATTTCACCCATTTTAATGAAAAACTATTCGTTAATTTTATACAACTCTCCTTATGTTAAATTGTCAAAGAGAAATTAATTAACGTACATTTCTGTTAATAGATTACATATGGAGCAGCAAAGGTGAATCTTGGCAGTGAGCTGACACCAACAGAGGTGAAAGATGTTCCTGAGGTCAAGTGGGATGCGGACGATGGAGCATATTATGTGCTCTGCATGACAGGTTTGTTCTTCAAAGTTCGCATGGTAATTACAGAAAGATTATCCGCTATTATAAGTAATTTAACAGTCGTTATAATCGGTTGACTGTGCGAGACGATAATGTGTACTGACGACGTAGTGTTGCAAAGTAACATAGCGGCTGGGTTTTTCTGCGTGCAGAGTTTTGAGGACGCAAACTAGATGAAAATTCAGTGTAAACTAAGAACCCATTCTGTTTTCCTTCATAATTGAAAGTGCTGATTTGTTTCTCGTTATTAAGTTCTAGCTGTTGAGAAGTGTGACCGGGGATTAAGCTGTAAGAAAGGTCCGGGAATGATTGTTGCTTAACGAATATTGAAACCGAGCAACTGACGGAAGAAATGAACAATAACAATATAAATAACTTGAATATTATTTTATAATGCTAATGAAGGAAAACAGAATATAAATGATAACTTGAATATTATCTATATCGCTAAAGAACGATAACAATATAAAAAACGTAAATATTATTCATATCGGAATTTCACAGATTTATTACAGATGTATTTAAGAAATTGTAGAAGAATAGTAATTGTTAACAGTTTCCTATTTATTCTTCTTGGAGCCAAATTTGTAACTTTTAAAAGTGTGGTTACAATGTTGAAGTGTATGTGTTGTAACGGTTGCTTGATTTGTTATGTATGTGAGTCAGTTATGTGATGCTTGATGTCGTCGCAATTTCGTAATTATAGTTTGATTGTGTTTGTGTGACTATTGTGTATTAATTTATGATGTATGGTACGGAAAGCTGCGTATTTGTGTTATAGAAGTGTTACGTATATGTGTTGTTAATGGTTTTTGTATGTTTCAAATTGATACCTGATATTTGTTTTGCAATCGCAATGCCTAATTTACGGATTGTTTATGTTTTGTTTACATCGCGTAAGCTAATTTAATTTTCTTTTCCATTTCTCTTTATGCATATCTTTTTTGTGTATGAAACTATAGCCCTAACATACATATGTAAAATAGGCTAACCACCATTGGAGATACAATAATAATAATTGTTATTCATATCGTTATAAAACGATAACAGAATACAAATGATGACTTGAATTTTATTCATATCTCTAAAGAACGATAACAAAATATAAATAACGTGATATCCATAAAGAACGATAACTGAATATAAATGATAATTTGAATAGCATTTACATCGCTAAAGAACGATTAAAAAATAAAATCAAAACTTGAAGAAGGCCCGAACCCACAACCTTTGAATCATTAAACAAGCACTCTACCGCTGGCCTACGAGGCGCAAACGTGGAACTCTTTCATAGTTCGGGAACTGCTTGTACAAGCACATGCATCGTGTAACTTCGCTGCGACCCGAAGTGGACTTTGAAAATATTCGCTGTTCACGAGTGCGGCCACTTTTTTTTCTGACAGCTGTACATAGAGAGTTATATGGCATTAACACTGATAGTCATTGTCCAGTAATGATCGGAAAATCATAGTTAAGCTTTGAGCGCTAAGCATTTCAAACTTTTAATTGCTTCTCCTGCAAAATGTATTCCAAATGACATCCATCATTCTTGCAGTGGACTCTTCAATTGTTAATCATTACCAATTTCGAGTTTTCAATCTATTCATCCGCTTTCAACTGTCTAGTTAAAGCACTTGAGCAAGAAAGGGACATTTTCTTCTCTTCGAAAGTTTTCGTCATAAGGTTAACATTTTATTTAACGTCTCTTCCAACTGCTAAGATTATTCAGTTGAAATTCAACGTGGACGAGAAATTACCGACGAATTTTTCCCGGAGCCCTGTAACAGGCGTAGAATTCTTTTACATGTCGTAAATCTGCAACACTGGATATATAGGCTGTACAGTAGGCTACTGTTTCCTTTCCAGTGTGAGTCGTGCTACTTATTTTATCGCCCATCAAAACAAAATCGCCAATTGCTGCATTTGAACCCACGAATTTCAGATCCAATGATCAACATGGTAACTGCAATACTAGCGAGGACGACTTCCTGCGTAAAATGCACCGTCCAATAAGAATCGATTAATATATTTATGACACTGTCGTCATGGTAACCAGGGTATTGCATTAGGCGTTAGCATTTCACTGCGTCTTCAGTAGTAGTGACAGTGTTGTATTGTATGGAATCAATAGAAACACAGTGGCACAAAATGAAAGCATGCGACATTGAATCTTAAAAGATTGTGTGACACTTAGTATAAACGATGAAAAATAAGTGATGTGGATGATTAAAATGTTGTTGTTGTTTTCTAATGCCAGGCATTTGACAATAAAGTCATTTGACCTCTTGCACTCCAATATTTTTCAAAGATATTATCATGGCCAGCCAATGAAGCACAGATTTTGAGGTGTTCCGAATCCATTTCTTGGTTTGAGTTGCACAATGGCCAGTTAGGGGACTGATATATTCCAATTCTATGCAGGTGTTTGGCCAAACAGTCATGGCCTGTTGGCAATCTAAATGCAGCTACAGACGATTTTCGTGGTAAATCGGAATTAATTGTGGATTATGATGCAGAGAGTTCCATTTTTTCCCTTGGGATTGTGTTATCAAATTTTGTTTGTTGAAGTCTAAGTATGTAGATTTAATAAATCTCTTCACAGAGTAGGGGAAAGGCCCCTATATTGAACCACTTCGCCTTCAACACTAAATTGTGGCAATAATCTCAAATCAAATTTATCAGGAAAATATGCATTACATTTGCAGACTCTTTGGCTATACATAGCCTGAACACAATTGCTAATTAATATTGTCGTTATTTAAATAAAAAATTAAAACAGGGAAGGTGCGAAATGGTCCAAATTAGGAACATGGTCTTTAAATTGGACCAGCCTTATCTTAAAATGAACCACATCATTTTAAATTCAGAAACATCTTTATTAACATAAAATATAAATATTTTTGTCCTATACTTAAAGCTATTATTTAATTAGCAACAAAAGTACAAAATAAGTTTGTGATTATAATGTCAATTTCCTTCAAAACTGGAGTTTTTAGATAATAATAAAAAACACCTTGTTTTTAGAACATGAATTACAGATATAAGGTTTTCATTGTTATGTAAAATTGTCCATTATCCACAGTCTTCACAGTAAAACACTTTCTGTTTAGCACTAACGTTTGAACATTTTTGGTGAAGCCATATCCTACATTTCATGCACTGGATCATATCCATCATTTCCGACAATTCACAATTTTTCTTGTCTTCATTTTCTGGTTGACCATATTGGACCTTTCTCTTTAACGGTTTATTTCTTGGTGTCGATGTAGGCCTACCTGCTACCTTCTTGCTTTGCTTTTCCTGCAACTCATTCCTGTAAGGACTGCTTATGACGAATGCAACTGACGTGGTTTTTTGTTTTCTTGATCTGGTAAGTTCAGGAATAGGGGATATTTCAGCAACAGTGTTAGGCCTACGCCTAATTATGTTTGGAGATTTTTCTGGACAGTGAGAATTGAACGTAGAAATGTATTCAGTATTGTTAGGCCTACGAGATATTCACAGTTGGAAGCTCCTAAAATATAACAATGTTTCTTAAATTGAACCAGTTCAATATAGGGTTCAAACGGTGGTTCAAATTACGGGCAAAGCCATTTTACATTCTTTAGTAACTGTGAAACACGGAAACGTGTTTCTTGAAAGAGTTTACGCATGGATATTGTTGCTATGTAACTACTTCACAACATGCAATAGATTAAGATTATCACAATCTTACCTGATTTGTCGTACAAGCTTAGCTAGGAGAGTCAAATATTATATCAGAAGCACCATAATCACACAACACTTCTTACAGCTGAAACCATTGCTCCGAACGCAAGGTCAACTGCACCCAGCATTCACTGCGCTACACAGTACACTTCTGTTTGGATTGTGGTGAAGTCTGTAGGACAGTTTGGGAAATAACCGAATGTTTCAATTTAAGACACGGTTCAATATAGGGACCTTTCCCCTAATACGTAGATTTAGTAACAGGTCTGTAAGTAGCAGTGCTGCCCATCTTTGCTAGTGCATCCGCATTCTCGTTTCCCAGGATTCCAGAATGGGATGGTATCCATTGGAATGCAATTCTTTTATTGAGTGATATTAATTGAGAGAGCATTTTAGTTATTTCTGCTGTTTGAGATGAAGGTGTGTGTTAGATACTATTGATAGAATAGCTGCTTTGGAGTCTGACAATATAACTGCATTCTTAAATTTATTGATGTGGCATAGAAGATTCCTGAGATTTTCACTTACTGCATTGATTTCTCCATCAAAACTTGTTGTTCCATATCCAAAATTACGATTAAAATGTGTAAGTGGCCTTTCACTCACTTGACCTGAAAAGCCACCATAGCTGCTGATTGCCCTAAAAATTCACCATAATATTAAGATGAGACTTCTCTATTAAGCTTGTTACACATTTTGTGATGTGTGTTATACGTATTTTACAGATCCTGATGCACCAAGTCGTACGGAACCAAAAAATAGAGAGTGGCGCCATTGGTTGGTTGGTAACATCCCAGGGAATAAGGTAGAACAAGGAGAAACTTTGTCTGCCTATGTTGGATCAGGACCTCCAAAGGGTTCAGGTATTAATGTTGGAACTGTATTTTTCCAAATAGTATTTAAAGTATTAGCTTATGTGTTTCATATTTTCCTTCTTTGCTTTTATGCTGATATAAAAACTAACTTCGCTATTTGTCTAAAAACACAAGATTAATTATAGTGAGACGTATTGGAGTCCCATTCCCCAGTAAAGGTCCATAAACCTTGGATAATGGCCAGGATAACCTTGTTGGATAGTAGGTGAATAATAGGAAAATTTCTTCGCCTAAACAAGTAACAATTTATTAATATAAAAATAAATTAAATGATTTAAATCATGAAAAAAGAAATGAATATAAACCAAACACTTTAATGTATCCACACATACATATATCACAGTAAACATCCCCATCATGGGATAAGATGATGGGAGCTTATTCTACCATTATAACTGTCAGACCCACGCAGGGGTCAAAACTAAAACTGACATCTTCTATATATATATATAATTTGAATTGGTAATGGAAATTACGGGAAAATGGCTGAACTGATTTTAATAAATGACCCCTCATTTTGAAGCTTGGAACGCAAAGTTTTTCGGAAAAATAGTAGTTTTCAGGGAAATGTCAATTTTCCTACAGCATTTTCCTTTTTTCCAAAATCCATCTTTCGTCAGTTTTGAGAACTAATTAATTGCATTCACGGCTGACTTGATGTTCACTTCCTTAAATGAAGCGAGCATCAAGTCGGCCGTGTTGCATTTCAGAATAAAACAAAACACACACTACAATAAACAATAGGCTATTAGACGAAGGCCACGACCTACAGGATTGGTGACTAGAGTTCGGACGGCTCAGAATCTTTCCCATCACAATGCCAATATGTCAATCTTCATTTGTGCAATTTTTTGATAACGTATAAAAAATAATTTACAGGTCTGATTCTCTGGTCTGTAGTTTTCCGAGTACAGCTGTGTATTGGATATTAAGAACTACAAAACTTAAGAATGTTTGATGACATTATTACTATTAAAAATGAAATATTATTATAGTTAATGCAACACATAATAATATACTGATATATATAAAAGTGAAACCTTTTGGGGCTTTATGTAAGTAGACGCAGAGAAAGAATATTTTATATTATATCTTCATTTCTATAATTTACTGAGTAATGGCTATAGGCCTATATAAACTTATGTTACTGAAAACTATAAAACTTATGTAAGGTAACAATATTGTTATTAGAAATGAAATACTTTTACAATTATTAACCAAGTGGTGTGGGTCCTTTTCATATATGTAATGGCAGTATGATATAGATATTTATATGTCTGATTCTCTAACTTTCCTTGGTAGTAATTGAGTCATGCTTCCTATTTTAGCTGTGTCTTTAAACTACATCAAAATTAATTTTATATTTCTTTGGTTTAATTGATTAGATTTGTGATCGCTGCCAAGCATATTTTGTTGTAGGGAAAATAGCATGCCATTTCACTTCTTGCTACCGTGATGAGTAAGTTTATTTCCGGCAACCAGCAACAAATGAAACACTGAAGCTGCTAACGATTTACGATGGACAATTTTATTTAGGGCGCATATAAAATTCTACAACTCTGACATATCATTCGCCTCATTTTCCACAGCAATAAATTCCTCACAACAGCCTATATTACAGAAAATTTATACGAAATAACATTCATTGTTACACAAATTAATCCAGCAGTATTTGACAGATCAGTATTGTCTGGAAGAAGCGCAAAAAATTACAATTCATAAGAAAAGACCAAAAGGTATTACTTATTGATAAAATAAGAGGCCTACAAGATTTTGTAGTCTCTTGATCACCTCAGCAAAATCTCTTAGTGGGAAAAAGTGATTCTGCCCTCTACATTTCAGGGTAGTTCACGAAACATGCAGCAGCTATACCAAGATCCTAAGTCTTTTGTTCAAAACATGACAAACGTTACATTTTTAACTTTCACATACAATCAGCAATGACCTGAAATAGCTACTGCATTACTCCCATGAAAAAACCCACTGATGACATTGTTAGTAGCGATTTCGCATTGAAACTCAAGAACTGAAGACGGATAGGTTCAAGAAAAAGTATTTGGCAAAAAAAAAAAAAACATTCAGAGGGAGTATGTTTCACTATTATGGAAGCAAATAACTATCAAAATGTCTGGTATTCTTCATTGAAAATATATCTGAACAATTTTTATTTGAACTTTTTATGGACTTAGTTTGCAGCATTTGCTGCACAAGCCACTAGTATAAATATAAATCTGGAAATAACCAACTTGGCCAAGGCGCAAAGCAAGAGAGAAAGAGAAAACGGGGAATTAAATGACTCACTCTTGTTCACTATACACGAAAGTAACCCATTATACATATAACAATAAGTTAATCAACCAAGCTAGATATTATTTGAATAAAGCCTTGAGAGGAGAATCAGCTCCACAAAATGACTTTAAAATACAAAAACTAAAAACAGTCTACTAAAACTCACCAAATATACGATACACAAAACATGTCCATCATGGCACATCAGATATCAAGCATAACCATGTAGCAAGAGAGTCACAAAATAGCTAACCATAAAACATACACACAAAATGGTGAACGAGAGTGGTCCCCAAAACCTATTAACCCAACCAGCATCAAACCTGAAATGCCTGTTACAACCCAGGCTGAGACATAACCCAATTTCCGCATCAGCAGGGAATACACTCTCTCTCTTGACACATGGCAGCAACTCTGCCTTCTCCGCATGGAGAAATACGAAGCCTGCAGTTTCCATGCTCCATCATGCTCCGAAGTGGCTTCCAGGTGGGTAGAATCAAGACTCCTTTCCTGGACGAAGTACGGTTAATAATATGAATCCACCAATGTACAATGAGCCCTCCAACACTCGTCTTCTGGTATATAAAATAATTAATTAAAAAAACCTAGCGGAGAAGATAAGAACTAAAACGCAGAGCTATCTATAAGAAGGAAAGAGAAACTAGATAGGAAAGAAAAGAAAATTACAAAAGATCAACCAGGAAATAATCAATAAAAAAGGAAAACATGAAGGGAAAAACAGAGTGCCGAAAAATAATCGGCAAAATAGATGTGAATTCGACAGAATGAGGACACACATATATAAGACTGATGCACCATACAGACGCTTTTCAGTCCAGTATATATACGTAACATTTAATGAAGATTAATTAAAAAAATTTGTTCACTTGCAAATTTACAGATACGAGGTATCACTTCTTAGCCATCGCTTTACTCCATCACATCGTATCATCTTCCTAAAGCCTTGGGATCATATTCATAGACATTCTTAGCGCGGGCTTCCGGTGGATGATCAGCGAACTAACGTTTTTCGTATTCATAAACCAGTGTCAGCGATATGATATATGATATGATATGAATGATATATGATATGATATGATATTATATGATATATATGAAATGATATATTATGATATATGATATGAATGATATATGATATATGATATGATATGATATATATGAAATGATATGTATGATATGATATGATATGAATGATATATGATATATGATATGATATGATATATATGAAATGATATATATGATATATGATATGATATGAATGATATATGATATGATATATATGAAATGATATATATGATATGATATGATATGAATGATATATGATATATGATATGATATATATGAAATGATATGTATGATATGATATGATATGAATGATATATGATATGATATATATGAAATGATATATATGATATATGATATGAATGATATATGATATGATATGATATATATGAAATGATATAATATGATATGATATGATATGAATGATATATGATATGATATGATATGATATATATGAAATGATATGTATGATATGATATGAATGATATATGATATATGATATATATATGAAATGATATATATGATATGATATGAATGATATATGATATGATATGATATGATATGATATGATATATATGATATGATATGAATGATATATGATATGATATGATATGAAATGATATATATGATATGATATCATATGATATGAATCCTGTGCAAGTAATCAGTCGATAGCCGGGACTAGTGTAGCACGCTCGTAGCGCGGGCTAGCGAAATGTCTATGAACAACACCCTTGGTTTTCTGAACCGAGTACAGAGTAGTTAGTACTAGTCTTCTTCCAGTTTTAGCCACTGATAAAGGATTTGTCTCAGAAGCCTAAATTTCATTATTATTTCTGCAGTGCTTGGGAAAAGTGACATAAGTCAGTTTTCACAAACCTTTTTTGATAATTTATTGACAACTTACATTGGTTTATGTCGATTTGGTTTTTTCTGTATGAATTATTGTAATGGGAGGAATACCTATGTATTTTTTTTCCAAGCGAGCAGATGTTCCGTAAGTTGTCAATAAATTATCAAAAAAGGTTTGTGGAAACTGACTTGTGTCACTTTTCCCAAGCACTGCAGATTTAAGAAAAACAAAAATATGGAATAACCTTGAATTTCAAATGGTATAATCTCCTCTTTCAATTATGATTCACTACCTTCATTCTACCATTTTAGAAAACGTCACTGAAACTAACATGAATATTTTAACAATACCGTAACCGTATATTTTGCAGTATCTGGCTGTTCTCTAATCATGAAAATACACCGCGTCCCTTTCAAACTGCCTACATTTTAATTAATCATTGCTAACAAAATATGCGGAATTATGAAATGAGATTGATATTAAAAGAAAGAGAAACTCAAAGAATTGCTATTTCATTTGTTTGAAGTAATTCATCAGTCACAGCATATTAGGACTAATATAGTATCAATCTTAAAAGTAGAATTGACTGAACAACTCCAGAAAGTACTGCATGATTGATAATAACAGTTAAATTCATAGTTTTAAATATAATTTTCAAAATGTTCAGTAGCAAACGACTTGCAACATACAAAAAAACTATTATTCACTAATTACAAAATTGTATTTAGATTTAAGTCAACACTGGTATTTATTTCTAATAAGTGCAGCGAAATGGACGGGTATGGCTAGGTAGAAAATAAACAGATACGGTATTAGTACTTAATCCAATTTGAAATTACTTGCACCTCGCCGATTTTGATATATAGATATAGATATTTTTTTCTCCGTAGCAGTACATGTTGATAGTTTATTACTCCAGAATGAATTTTAATAGTTCTTCATTTTTCTGTATACACTTTTAACACTTACATATCACTGATTAAATTGTAAACTTCTTTTCCCCTGGTAGAGGTAAAGAGAAGGCTTGATGGCCTTATCTCTACCAGGTTAAATAAATAAATAAGTAAATAAGTAAGTAAATAAATAAAATAAATAAATAAGTAAATAATTAAGTAAGTAAATAAATAAATTAAATAAGTAAGTAAATAAGTAAATAAGTAAATAAGTAAGTAAGTAAATAAATAAATATTTATTTAGTATTTACCTTGCTTGACTAGTTTCGAAGTCTTGTGCTTCATTGTCCAAAGCCTAGTCTGTGAAGCACAAGACTTCGAAACTAGTCTAGCAAGGTAAGTACTAAATATTAACATGGTAAAGAAGTTGCAATTTAAGAAGTGAATTTTAATGGTATAGGTGCTATCAACACAAGGGAAAAGTTATTCATAAAATATGAAATGATTAATAAAATATTTCTCTGTTGTATTATTGTCATATGAAATGATAATATATTGATTTTTAAATATATTTCAGGACTACACCGTTATGTCTTCTTGGTGTACAAACAACCAAGTAAACTCACATTCGACGAACCTCGTGTATCTAACAGGTAAAGTTCTGTGTAGATAAGTTAATTTACCGTATTTACTCGCTTATTTGATCTCTCGCATATAAGACTTTCTCTACTTTAAGACAAAGAGTAATCCAAAAGTTGCGCACATATTAATAATATGTCCACATCTATATATATAATTTGAACTGGTAATGGAAATTACGGGAAAATGGCTGAATGGATTTTAATAAATGACCCCTCATTTTGAAGCTTGGAACTCAACGTTTTTCAGAAAAATGGTAGTTTTCAGTGAAATGTCAATTTTTCAACATAATTTTCCTATTTTCCAAAATCCATCTGTCATTAGTTTTGAGAACTAGCTAATTGCATTTCAGAATAAAACAAAACACACACTACAGTAAACAATATTACACGAAGGCCATGATCTGCAAGAATGCTGACATATTTAGAGCTCAAATTAAATTGGTTATTAAAAACTTAACTTACTAAAAATAATTTACAGGTTCGATTCTGTGGTGTGTAATTTTCTGGGTACAGCTGTGTATTGGATATTAAAAACTACAAAACTTGAGGTGGTTTGATGTAATTGTTATCTGACGATGCCATGAATCCTTGTATTCTGACGGCTAATAAATAAATACATACATGCATACATACATACATACATACATACATACATACATACATACATACATACATACATACATACATACATACATACATTATTACCATTATAAATGAAATATTATTGTAGTTATTGTATTATTGTAGTATTATTTATTGTAGTTAATGCCATGATGTGATTATTTTTTATTAATTATACATATTAATGCTATATTTATGATATGAAAGTGAAACGTTTTGGTGATATGTAAGTAGATGTAGAGAATAACTTAAATTAGATTTTGATTTCTATATTTTACTGAGTGGTGGCTATATAGTATATATAGCACCGCTTGGTGAATTAGGGTTCTTTTCCACGGATATTTAATAATAATTAAATAATAATAATATAGTATATATAGTATATGTTACTGAAAGCTATAAAACTTACGTAAGATAATAATATTATTAAAAATCAAATATTTTTATAGTTATTAATCAAGTGGGGTTGGGTCTTCTTCATATATTTAATGGCGGTGTGGTGTAGATATTTATATGCGTGGTTCTCTTCAGTATTGGCTCGAGAGAGAGTATCTTTCATTATTATGGAAGCACATAACTTTCAGAATGTCTGGTATTCTTCATTGAAAATAAATCTGAAAAATGTTTATTTGAATGTCTAATGAACTTAGTTTGCAGCATTTGCTGCACAAGCCACTAGTTTATTTATAAAGATGAATTTATTACGTTTACTTACACTAGTTTGCTTTAACGTAATTACACTATACAAAAAAAATATTATTATCGATTACACAAATAAAGGTTTAAAGTATCAGTAAGAGGCAAAACGAGAATGCAAGGTTTTAAATGTGGCTAGAAGTCAACAATCACATTCGTCATACAGCTCCGTAACTGCTAAGAATATTTGCCTGTGTCCTTTAAATACACCATAATAAACGTGTTTTGTTGCTATAAACGACTTTTAATGCACTTTTTACTGTTCTTTTAGGTTATTTCAGTTAACCTGGATTTTCGTTAAACCGGTCAACTTATCCCCCCCAAATAGTCTGGATTAACGAGGTTTTACTGTATGGAGATTAATTGCATATGTCCTTCACTTAAGCCATATAATTATTTATAGATGAAGTCAGAACTCAATGTTGTATGTTTCTATATTATTAAAAAAATTCTTATGTATAATAATGTTTTCTGTTTAATAGATCTGCAGACAACCGAGAAAAATTTTCAATCAAGAAGTTTGCTGAAAAATACAACCTTGGAAGTCCTGTTGCTGGTAACTTCTATCAAGCACAGTGGGACGATTATGTCCCCAAACTTTATGCTCAGTTGAAAGGCAATTGATATATATTATAACTCTGTATCACATACAGATCTATTGATTTATTCTGATCATTGCTAGAGTTACATTAAATATTATGCTTTGTTGGTCACATCTTTTAGGTATTATTGACAGTAACTAGATTTTTGAGCACCATAAAGAATATTTTTGTTGTGGATGATTACAAAATTACACTGTATTTCTGTGAACACTCACTTCATGAAAGAATTTAAAGCACGTAAATTCAATGTTAGTTGTTGGGAACAGTACTTGTATTCACACGATATTTTTCATGTTGTCATTTTTTTATTCACATGTAATAAGCAGCTGGACTGAATAAATAATATTGTTATGCACTATTGTAAGTAATGATATTGTCATTGTTGTTATACTGCTTTGAAGAAGTATACTATTTTTTAAGAATTCTGCAACCATTTCTGCAACCCATACCTGATCTTGATACTTAATGGCTTAATTATTATTATTATTATTATTATTATTATTATTATTATTATTAATTAATTAATTAATTAATTTTATTGCTAGTAAGTTTGAAATGAATACAAGTCAATAATGAAAGATAAACTAGCCCACTCCTGAATGAGTAAGAATCGTGCTCAGGAGAGGAGGGGATTCCAATACAGACAAAAATGACATTAAAATTGAGAGTGAATACAGATTAAATAGTGTTTAATATGTTTAAACACAAACTACAAAGTAAGTAAGTAAGGTATTCTTCTTATTATTACTATTATCATCATCATCATCGTCATTATTATTACTGATATCATTATTATAATTACCGGTATCATAATTTTTAAGTAGGTTATTTTACGACGCTGTATCAACATCTTAAGTTATTTAGTGTCTGAATGAGATGAAGGTGATAATGCCGGTGAAATGAGTCAGGGGTCCAGCACCGAAAGTTGCCCAACACTTGCTCAAATTGGGTTGAGGGAAAACCCCGGAGAAAACCTCAACCAGGTAACTTGCTCCGACTGGGATTCGAACCCGGGCCACTTGGTTTCGTGGCCAGACGCGCTGTTACTCCACAGGTGTGCTAATTATCATAATGATTATGATTATTATTTTTATTATGGTGATTATGAGAATGTTACCGTTTTGATTTATTTTTAATAATAATCAGATAGAATATAAAGAAATTTAGGTGTACAGGTGATTACTTAAAATCTGAACAGAATATTTCATTACGTCTATAGCAATAACTTTCAAAATTTTTAAAGGAATTCCAAAAGACTTAAAACATTCAACTGAGAATTTTGGAATTGTTCCCCTTGCTCCGAACAATAGTCCAAATACTTCAATCTGTCCTTGTTTATGATAATAATCCCTAAAGTATTCAATCGTAGGATCATAGATGGTTTTCTTTTCTTCATGTACTGCTATGGGTTGTTCAACTACAGTTTCAAAGCGCACAGTGGGATCGATGATAATTGCTCTGTCATTTCCTCTATCAATGGCAGTGATGTCAACTCGCCGAGAACTTCCATCTTTTGCAAGGCAGTGGACTTCTTGGTGAACCTCGTAGAAGGAAGGAAGACTTTTAGCAATAAGTTCTCGTATTGCATGGTGTCTAGTATTGCGGATGAAAGCTCCATGTTGGCAGAATCCCAGGATGTGGGGTAAGGTTTCTATCTCACTGCAATGTCTGCACTGGGAGCCATCCTGAGACCGACCTGGCATGGCACGCATGTTAGACACTTGTCCTATCATTTTAATTGCCTCCTTCCACTCGGATACAGAGAGACCATCACTTGTTTTTATCCAACGGTTAGCTGGCGTGTATTCCTCAAATAATGCCACACCTCTGCCTTTCTGCTTGAGTGTGCATCATTTTTTTGCATTCCTCATCTCTTAATATATTTCTCAGCGTTGTACTAGTTATTTTTTTAGTCTCTGCAAGCAATTGTTGTTTTTATGCCCATTCCAACTGATGTAAAGCTCATTAAGTCATGGAAAACACAGTTTTTAGAAACAGGTTCCGTTCATAATGAGGTTAGCAAATTCTTCATGCCTTGGACCGATGGCGGCTGATTGACTGAGGCAAGTGAGGCCGGGCCTCAGTCACTTGGCTTAACTGAAACCAAATTTTGTGTTTTTATATAGTGTATTACTTGTTTGAATGAAGCATATATCGCTGTAAAAGAATTAGAAAACTTTGTGATGTATATAGACCTGTTTTGCAGTAAAATTTGTTCCTGAGGCCAGGATCGCTCGTGCCGGGTCTGGCTTGTGTTGTATATAGACCTGTTTTGCAGTAAAATTTGTTCCTGAGGTCAGGATCGCTTGTGCTGGGTCTGGTTTCTGCATTCCGTGTCTTTTCGCGGGCTTTGAGTTTGCACTTAAACTGTTGTAGCCGAGGCACAATTCGTCCAGCCTCGTGGCCAGGTCAGGTTTCACTCTCTCATCCATGGGCGGCCTCAAGGGTAGAGTGGGATGGGAATAGCAGTGGTGACTTATCTTCCTAAATAGGCCATAAATAACAAAAATTTCAGCTCTTTGGCAGGCAGAGACCCACACTATTCTCTCCCCTTATGTCTTAGTTTATGACTTAAGCGAGGGTGTTGTACTATTGTGCTTCGTAGTACAGTAGTGAATCTGGGCCAATGTTGTTATGTATTTCAGGAAAATATAAACAGAAACAAATACGAGAAATAATGCTGGTGTAGTTAATTCATTGTTAGAGTGTCCTTTTTTGAGAAGAAATAATATTCAAAGGAAGGAAATTTTAAATAAAGAGAGAGCCTACCGAGATACCTACGACATTGATGTCACTGACAATTCTTCTGACAGATAATCTTAAAACGCGAGTTTCTATTGCATCCTGGTATGGGCAACATAAATGGTTAAGTGGTAATGTGGTGCAAAATAAACTTCTCTGTTGTCCTTGTTTGTTGCTGTCAAAGGAAAGAAATAAAAAGAAAAGAAAGAAAGGGGAATTTCAACACATAATATGGGTTGCTTCATCACACTGAAACAATGACTGAAACTCAAAGCATAACAGTTTATTTGGTGAGAGAAATTATTATTTTTCATTAATAGCAATAATAATAGAATAATAATAATAATAATAATAATAATAATAATAATGATAATAATAATGATAATGATAATAATAATAATGATACAGTAATAACGATAATAATATAATAACAATAATAATTAATATCATAAATAAACATTTCCTATTGGAGGCACTTAAACTAGTTGCATCTGGCCTCACCGAGGATTTCGATCACTGGCCGCTACTGCCTTGGACGATCATCTGGCTCTATCTCCTGGATAATTTGGACTAGTGCTGCTTATGATTAGGTTTTCTCCGGAGCGGTTGTTTTCACGCTTTCAATCAGAGACCTCCGGTTACCTCCGATTGATGCCGCGCAGGTTGAATATGTGCTGTGGCGCATACATACACTTTCCGCTTAGCATTCCTTTAATCGGATCAGGTAGTAATTCGAGTCCGCTGACGTCCGCGTAGCTTTTAAAATAAGTTCTAATTTGTTGTTGTTTAATCTCTCTTTTATGTTAATCTCTCTCTCTTTCTTCGGCTCTTTTTTTGTGTTGCTTAAAGTGCTACGTTAGCTGACAGATTTTTTTTTCTAGTTTTGAAATTCATAGTATATGTGGAAAGGCGTATTAGTTTTATGTCATTGATCAAATTAATAACATTCAATCTAACTGCAAAACTAACGCAAAAGTAAAGCTTTTCAGTAGCTAATGTAAACATTTATACTTTAATTCTCCTAGAAACTCTCGTTTAATCGCAAACAGGGTTTGTCAATTATTATTCTAATCGGTTTAGTTAACGTAAAATATATTAAGGGAGCTTCAGAATGTAACAAAAGAAACGTGGGCTATCAATGGGATAAAGTTTATTGTCCAACATTCAGATTCTTCACCGGACAGGATTGTGATTATTGTGTTAAAGGGTGTCAGTATTTGAACTGCCTCTTCTAAAACGCGCCACTCTTGCTCTGTAATAAAAATATAAGTGGATATCAACTTAAGGATAATTGTAATTATATTATTACCAGATGTTTCTTTAGTTTCATTCAGAAATATTTTAATCCAAACAGTAAAATATAACTCAAGTTGTCTAAACGGTAAAATATAACTCAAGTTGTCTTGTAAATATTTCATATGTTTTTTATTGCTTCGAAAGTTACGTTTTAGAGAAATTTAAAGACTTTTTCATAGACTGTGAGCCTTTGGGAACAATAGCACTAAAATAATTTAAAAAGAAATCGTATCAAATGTTTTGCATAATTGTTTTCATCAAGTTCGCGATTGTGCGATCGCTTCAAATGGTAACAAATTCGAAGTTCCACCACCCTTAGAGTAAATTCGCCCACGAAGTTTACAGTGTGGGACTTTATTATTACCTTCAACTAAATTAAAGAATTTCCATGCGACCGATATCCGATTTGGTGCCATTTTATTCCACTCACAACTACCATCAGTCCGTAAGCGCTGGTCGTCTTTGAGCTAATTGTCGCTTCGCTCTGAACCCCCGCATCACTCTATATGTCCCCTGTTCCATCTACGGTAGTACCGGAGATCACCGGTGGAGAGCTTTATTCGTAATCTCCGATTCCTCCGCGGTAGTAGTCACTCCGATGAGCAGCACTGATTTGGACTTTATACACAAATAATTTAAAACTTTTGTATACCACTTGTGAACTGTAAGTTATACTCCTTAGCTTTTGAAGTTTTAGTGAAGCTCTTTTGGTTGACTTCTGTGGTGACCAGATGAAGGCAGTTAGAACTGCCTCAACTACCTCCTCGGAAACCAATGGTCTGCCACTGCTTTTACCTTCATGAACAGAGTCTCTATTCCATACAATGCCTAAACATTCTCTATTCCATAGTATTGTTATAATAATTATTATAGCCGGATAAAATCAGAGTGTATATATATATATATATATATATATATATATATATATATATAATGTTGTTGTTGTTTTCTAATGCCAGACGTTTGACAATAAGTCATTTGACCTCTTGCACTCCAATATTTTTCAAAGATATTATCATGACCAGCCACTGAAGCACAGATTTTGAGGTGTTCCGAATCCATTTCTTGGTTCGAGTTGCTTGCACAATGAGCAGTTAGAGAACTGATATATTCCAATTCTATGCAAGTATTTGGCCAAACAATCATGGCCTGTTGCCAATCTAAATGCAGCTACAGACGATTTTCGTGGTAAATCGGGAATTAACTGTGGATTATGATGCAGAGAGTTCCATTTTTTCCCTTGAGATTGTGTTATCAAATTTTGTTTGTTGAAGCCTAAGTATGTAGATGTAATAAATCTTTTCACAGAGTAATACGTAGATTTAGTAACAGGTCTGTAAGTAGCAGTGCTGCCCTTCTTTGCTAAAGCATCCGCATTCTCGTTTCCCAGGATTCCACAATGGGATGGTATCCATTGGAATACAATTCTTTTATTGAGTGATATTAATTGAGAGAGCATTTTAGTTATTTCTGCTGTTTGAGATGAAGGTGTGTGTTTAGAGACTATTGATAGAATAGCTGCTTTGGAGTCTGACAATATAACTGCATTCCTAAATTTATTGATGTGGCATAGAAGATTCCTGAGACTTTCACTTATTGCAACAATTTCTCCATCAAAACTTGTTGTTCCATATCCAAGAGATCTATAAAGTGAGAAGAGACAGCATGTAACACCTGCACCGACAACTTGTTCTCTGGAGATCAAGGATCCGTCGGTGTATAAATGAAGCCAGTTTTGTGGAGGGTACCTAATATTAATTGTCTCTAAAGACAATTGTTTCATTATTTCAGTGTTTACTTCTGATTTCAGTATTTCTTCTGTTAAATTTAGATTATGTTCTATATTTAATAGAGTTAAAGGGTTTGGTTTAATTTGTAAGTTTTCTTTTAAATTCGGGATATTGATTTTCTGTTTTAATTCTTGAACCATTGATATGAAACTTTTTTGAGTTTTCAATCTACAGAGAGGACTGTATGAATGCCAATTGTTTCCTGGTAATCTGATAAGTTTTTCATATTGAATCAGTGCTTTTTCTTCTATTGTCATTTTGATTCTGTTAATATAAGTGAGGAATCTCACAGAATCATATATATATATATATATATATATATATATATATATATATAATGTAGAGGAGACTGCAGTACCTTGAATGACTTTTCAAATTTCATTTTTTTTTTAATTGTGGGAAATGAAATTTTTTAAATGAAAAAATGTTTGAAATAGTTATTGAAGTTTCTTTTACAACTTCCTAGAGGTATTTTCCTGTTTTACAGATCTATTAAGGATAAACAAATAAAATAAAGGGATATGTAAAGTGTTCCATGGTACAAGAAGTTCGTGTAGGTACCTAGGATTATACCCTCTTGTACTTTGCAACATTGCAATACAGGGAACATAGGTGAAAATATAGCTACTAAAAACTCACAATAATTAAACAATTTTTTTTTTCCATCATTTGCAGGCTTCTCTAATTGAGATTTTAATTCATGTAGGAACTATAACTGCTTCAACAGCTTTCTTCAAGACAACCAGATCACTTGGGGTTCTCTTAACTCCAGACTTACTTCATGGCATGATCTTAAAATAAAAGAAAAACAAAAACCGATAGCATCATGTACCTTGGACTATGTTCCTTGTACAAGATGTTTAGTGATCCAAGGTACAAGAGGGTGCACGTTTAAACAACATATTTGGCTGCCTAAACTAGAGATGAGAATAAATCATGGAAATTAACAGATGTATTTACTCACCAGATGATGGGGAACACACCATACTTGATTGATAGCTACAAATACAATTTGGTTTTGTGTTAGAAAACATATAACCATGAACGAAATATTTACTTTTGGTACTAAAAAAATTGTTTCGTCCACAGAACTCACACTTTGTAATAGATAAGACTATGACTAGAGCTATCTAGCAGCTTTCTCTACAATCTACTCCAGTTTGAGTCGGCTAGGTAGCAGCAAAAATCAGAATACAATATATATATATATATAAATTTAAATTTAAGAATGCAGTTATATTGTCAGACTCCAAAGCAGCTATTCTAACAATGGTCTCTAAACACACACCTTCATCTCAAACAGCAGAAATAATTAAAATGCTCTCTCAATTAATATCACTCAATAAAAGAATTGTATTCCAATGGATACCATCCCATTGTGGAATCCTGGGAAACGAGAATGCGGATACACTAGCAAAGAAGGGCAGCACTGCTACTTACAGACCTGTTACTAAATCTGCATATTACTCTGTGAAAAGATTTATTAAATCTACATACTTAGACTTCGACAAATAAAATTTGATAGCACAATCACAAGGGAAAAAATGGAACTCTCTGCATCATAATCCACAGTTAATTCCCGATTTACGACGAAAATCGTCTGTAGTTGCATTTAGATTGGCAACAGGCCATGATTGTTTGGCCAAACACCTGCATAGAATTGGAATATATCAGTCCTCTAACTGCCCATTGTGCAACTCAAACCAAGAAATGGATTCGGAACACCTCAAAATCTGTGCTTCAGTGGCTGACCATGATAATATCTTTGAAAAATATTGGCGAACAAGAAGTCAAATGACTTTATTGTCAAATGCCTGGCATTAGAAAACAACAACATTATATATGTATGGTATGTTATATGTTTCGTTGAAATAAAAGCTTTGTTAAATGTTATTTAAAACTGATTTATTTGAATTTCAGGAAGCTCGTGGTCTTGGTGAATATTATGACTTGCTCTAGTTCTATGTGCCTTCCTTTCTTTACGTAATAGTATATCCGCATCAATATAACCAGCAATACCGACCACCAACATTATTATAAGGATAGTCAGCTTGGTTCTCGTACATATATATGAACTATAGAGAAATCCTATAATGTATCCACATGCTTCCCAGAGTCTGTAATTGCTGTATGCTGCCGTCAGGTCGTTTGGGAACAAGGTTCCACAGTAAGCTGCAAAGAAAATAAATGAATGCTCATATATCGAACGTCTATATAACGTTTGGTGTAAGATCAGAAATAGATTTTGCACTAAAAACACTATGAATGTCTAAGAGACAAGTGATATGAATTTTATTTAATATTCATACACATTCCCATCACATTAAAGAATGAATGTAATAATAACTATTGGTAGACTTCAGGTTTTAAATATTTAGAAACAATTAATAATCTAAAATATTCGAATATAGCAATATTTGATACCTTCCCTTCATCTCAACTTTTTCATTTATGAAGAAATGTAAATAATAATATATATATTATCCACATAGTATGTAGTATTGGATTACATAGTACATAAATTTAAAAGTCATGGTGGATATCAGATAAGTGTTGTGAAGTTATATCGAATAAATCATTATTTTGTTTCAGTCAGTCACTTATCATTTATCAATGGCAGAAAAGATTCTGTTACATCAAAGGTACAATTGTTAAAAATCACGAATATTTTCGACTTTCATGGAAGTCATCTTCAGGTGATATTTTGGCAAAACAATATTTGAAGACTAGGTGAATATTTAAATACAGTGAAACATTCATAACTAATCTGACCATGTGTGCTTTACATAAATTAGTGGAATAACATACATGGTTTTAAAGTAACATACAGAGTAGAAAATCTTCCATTAATCATAATTGTGATATAATATGTTAACGCACATGAAGTGTGCTTAAATTATTGGATTAAAATCATTTAAAAAGTTTTTAAAATTGTTGGCCTTGGAAGGCTATATGATGTGAATTGTGAAGTCTATTCGCCGTGGTGAGAGGTGTTTTGTCTGAAAAAATTGATTATCGAAAAGTCATAAATTTTGAAAAGTTAAATGATTGAAACCTTGTGTCTCCTATCTTATTGAAGTTCTGGCTAATACATACATTTATTATTAGGCTGTATGCCTACATTTCACCTGACAATGTGTGTCAGATGAAACCATACATCAACCTACAAAATGTATCAAGTCCCCCTCCCCCCCGACTTGATATGCTGGGGGGGGGGGGGGGAAGCATATAAGTCACCCCATTTTACGGTATATAATAATTAATAAGATTATTTATTTATTCCAACTCTGACCCCATATATGACGTTGACAATTGACATGGAATGGTTCAAAATTAATTTTACAAGTACCGGTAATCTATACTAATAATAAATTTATTTTATTTTATTAGGTTATTTTACGGCGCTGTATCAACATCTAAGGTTATTTAGCGTCTGAATGAGATGAAGGTGGTGATGACGGTGAAATGAGTCCGGGGTCCAGCACCGAAAGTTACCCAGCATTTGCTCGTATTGGGTTGAGGGAAAACCCCGGAAAAAACCTCAACCAGGTAACTTGCCCAGACCGGGATTCGAACCCGGGCCACCTGGTTTCACGGCCAGACGCGTTGACCGTTACTCCATAGATGTGGACCTAATAATAAATCTGTAATCTTCATCTTACGATGTTTGGATGACGTATATACGTCCGTTGATGACACATATTAATGAATTAAATACTATTATAGTCACAATCATGCCATGGTATGAAAGAAAAATTTCATGACCTCGAGCGGGAATCGAACCTGCGACTTCCTATTCTCCAGTCAGGCGCTCTACCACTGAGCTATCGAGTTCGTCTCGCGCCAAAGGCTCGGAATTATCCTTTCGTACTGGCGACGTAATCTTCATCTTACGATGTTTGGTTGACGTATATACGTCCATTGATATGACATATTAATGACCGGAGAACAGGAAGTCGCAGGTTCGATTCCCGCTCGAGGTTGTGAAATTTTTCTTTCATACCATGGCATGATTGTGACTATAATAGTATTTAATTCATTAATATGTCACATCAACGGACGTATATACGTCATCCAACATCGTAAGATGAAGATTACATTTGTAAAGTTTCTTTCCAGCCATAAGCAGTGCTGACTAGATCAGACGCTATGGACAGTACTCTATAACAGAGTCGCCAGTATGAAAGGATAATTCCGAGCCTTTGGCATGAGACGAACTCGATAGCTCAGTGGTAGAGCACCTGACCGGAGAACAGGAAGTCGCAGGATTGATTTCCGCTCGAGGTTGTGGAATTTTTCTTTCATACCATGGCATGATTGTGACTATAATAGTATTTAAATTCATTAATAAATCTGTAGCAAAATTTTTCTGGTAATTTTCGATTTTCCAAAAATAATTGGTGTTAACATTTATAATTAACCATCCTGAAACCGAAAATCGCTTTTTTGAAATTTTTGTTTGTATGTCTGTCTGTCTGTTTGTATGTTTGTTACCTTTTCACGCTATAATGGGCAAATGGATTTCGATGAAAATTGGAATATAAATTAAGTTCGTTGTAACTTAGATTTTAGGCTATATGGCATTCAAAATACGTTATTTAAAAGGGGGGGGGGGGTTATAAGGGAGCCTGAATTAGATAAATCGAAATATCTCGCTTATTATTGCTTTTTGTGAAAATGTTACATAACAAAAGTTTCTTTAAAATTGATTTCCGATAATTTTTATTGTATGCAAAATTTTGATAGGACTGATATTTAAGGATATACAAGACTTTTAAAATAACAATACAAACTTTTTTTCATGCCGCCTCAGATTATAGCGTTGTTGTTCTTGCAGTAACTCCTATGTGCAAAATTTAAAATTTTTGAGTAGGAAAAAAAACACATTTATTCATTCCATGGCAATGGTACCGGTACATAAGAGATCGTGTATTCTTACATTTTCGAAAGAAAGAAATATAATTACATACCACTATATATGCTGTATCACTATTTAAGTTATTTGAAGGGTTCAGAACCATAGTGGGCCAAGCGCCATTTACTGAAGACGTAGAAAACAATGGTTAAAATTAAGTTACTGTATTACCATAATTCAATGGAAACATATAGCAAGTAATATAAAGTTTACAAATTAAAACTAAATGATGTGTCAATCTTCATTTAACTATGGTTGCATGTAATAACAAAAAGGAAACATGTTAAAGGAATTGTCATTGCACCAAATGAGTGCTCTCTGGACCAAATGATCGCATTTTAATTATTTAAATACAATTTAAATTAAGTAACATATTAAACAATTTATCCTTCTATCAAAAACGAATGTTCCCAGGATCAAACGTCCTATTTTAATTATGTAATTACTTTATATTTATTTCTAACAGGTGTAGAGGAGCACACTGGTATGGCTAGTATTAAATAAATACAGTACCGGTATTATGTTTGATGTAAATGGAAAATAACTTTTCTACTCATGTTACCAATATAAATTATCCCGAAATGTGTCATGACAGAGTACCTACTTAATTACGGTATTGTTATAATTATGTCACTCTATGGACAATTATTATTATTATTATTATTATTATTATATCATCTTGGAGCTTTTATGAAGCAATACTGCTAAAAGGATTTAGAAATGGTACTACTTGCTTCCAAAAAGAGGCCAATCATTTCAATATTATGAATTTTGTAAGAATTTTTAAAACAAGAGATGGTAGTTTCATACATTTTCTTCTTTTCGGAGACTACCTCAGTTGGTTGATGTGACCAAACCTCAAACCTCACAGTAGGATCTGTAATTTCCGCCGTATTTTTCCTCCTATAATTATATCTTATTTATAAAATGCGTCCACTGTAGGTTTTTTTTATGACAGAAATCGAGGAAAATCTTATACTTAATAAAGAGTACCTACTAACTTACTACTTATGCTGATTTCCCATATTCCGTCGCAGAATCCCCACCATCCAGATAAAACGAAGAATACAACTTTGTCCTTCGGCTCAGGTGTCCATACGAGCAGTGTCACCAGTAACGATACGTGCAGAAGAAATGCTGTTAACACCACAAGAAGGCTTCCTAATGAATTCAGTATCCATCCCAAAACAAAGGCTATGATCCCTTTGAGTAGCCCGTAGCTTACCATCACATAGCCAATGTTCTCAATTCCATGTGAACATGCTACATATCCCTGCAATAAAGTGAGTCAAAAATGAAATATTTTCTGATATGGTTAGTGTCACGCTTCCACCGTATATAGTCCATACTACATGATAAAACCTCCATATTGTCAAAATGTCCATACGGTGAAAATGTCCATATACTAAATGTCCATACGACAGAAAGGCCATATGATAAAACGTTCGTAAGGTGAAAATGTCCATAGTGTCAAAAATTTCATAATGCCCAAGTTCAAAGGAAAATTCTGCTTGAATAGAACACAATAAATTTTATCCCATAACTCGTACAAATAAGTATTATTAATCATTGGGAACCAGAGCCCCACTTTTAAGATGGTAACCAATACTTTTAAGATAGCTATATGAGAATTTTTCCATTTTCTTTGTACTTATTGTAGTTTCTCACAATCTGGAGAATTTGTCTTTGATTCGGCAAATACGTTTTGTTCACCGGCTCTTCAATTTGTGTATGCCCCCCTTTTTCTTGCAATATTTGTCTCCAAATTTCATTTCATTCTCGCTTTAGGCACTGTATAAATCGCCAAATGGATGGATGATGTACAGCCAACGCTCTTCCTCTTGCCTTAACATGGTTCAAAATGCACTTTACTTCTATACCTGCTTCATCGGCACTATGTAAATGCTTATCTGTGCCATCCCGCAAAACCCGAATGTTATGCAGGTTGGTGTTAGTTATCATTGCAGCATTACAAATTTTCTTTCCTTGCATCGCCAATATATTTTTGTCCTATCTCTATTAAAATCATGATGTTTGTACAGGTACCCAAGAAAAGAAAGAAGTGGCTTACCCTTCTGTGATGGCACTAACTGAGAACTTCGTTCCATTTTCAAAAATTTCAGTTCTGGTTAGTTCTGTACTTGAAAATTTTTACATAGATTACTATAACTACCTTGAACAATGGATATAGTGTACATTATAGAGCTATGGGCATTATGACTCTGGACGTCAGAGTGAAGTGGACATTATAGAACTATGGACGTTTTGACTCTGGACATCAGAGTGAAGTGGACATTATAGAACTATGGACATTTTCACTCTGGACAATTTAACATGGACATTTTCAACGTGGACATTATTCCATGGACATTTTGACGTATGGACATTATAATCCTGGACTTTATGTCTGGTAATCAGTGTCACTCTATTCTGAACTCGAACTTAGTATATAACAATAGCAGAATTTCTGCATGCTCTGTATTAGAGTAGATTTCAGCATCAAAATCAGCATTAAAATCTTCATTAGGTAGTACTGGTACTCCTAATTTGGTGAAAGAAAATTCATGTTGTTCAGTGTAATCATTGTGCAACATACAGGTACGTTGTTACACTATATATATTGTATTTAATTATTTAGAGTTGTTTCTCATTATTTGACTTAAATAAAGCGTTTCAAACTGCTAGCTGTAGGTCATTCTTAAAAAATTACATATCTTGCCATTGCCCTGTATTTACATTTGGCATTCATACAGTCCTCTCTGTGGACTGAAAACTCAAAAAAGTTTCATATCCATTGTTCAAGAATTAAAACAGAAAATCAATATCCCGAATTTAAAAGAAAACCTACAAATTAAACCAAACCCTTTAACTCTATTAAATATAGAATATAATCTAAATTTAACAGAAGAAATACTAAAATCAGAAGTAAACACTGAAATACTAAAACAATTGTCTTTACAGACAATTAATATTAGGTACCCTCCACAAAACTGGCTTCATTTATACACTGACGGATCCTTGATCTCCAGAGAACAAGGTGTCGGTGCAGGTGTTACGTGCTGTCTCTTCTCACTTTATAGATCTCTTGGGTATGGAACAACAAGTTTTGATGGAGAAATCATTGCAGTAAGTGAAAGTCTCAGGAATCTTCTATGCCACATCAATAAATTTAAGAATGCAGTTATATTGTCAGACTCCAAAGCAGCTATTCTATCAATAGTTTCTAAACACACACCTTCATCTCAAACAGCAGAAATAACTAAAATGCTCTCTCAATATTAATATCACTCAATAAAAGAATTGTATTCCAATGGCTACCATCCCATTGTGGAATCCTGGGAAACGAGATGCACTAGCAAAGAAGGGCAGCACCGCTACTTACAGATCTGTTACTAAATCTACGTATTACTCTGTGAAAAGATTTATTAAATCTACATACTTAAGACTTCAACAAACAAAATTTGATAACACAGTCTCAAGGGAAAAAATGGAACTCCCTGCATCATAATCCACAGTTAATTCCCGATTTACCACGAAAATAGTCTGTAGCTGCATTTAGATTGGCAACAGGCCATGATTGTTTGGCCAAACACCTGCATAGAATTGGAATATATCAGTCCCCTAACTGCCCATTGTGCAACTCAAACCAAGAAATGGATTCAGAACACCTCAAAATCTGTGCTTCAGTGGCTGGCCATGATAATATATTTGAAAAATATTGGAGTGCAAGAGGTCAAATGACTTTATTGTCAAACGCCTGGCATTAGAAAACAACAACTTATATTTATGAAACCTTAAGTTTTATCAAATATAATTTGTATAGCTTTTCTACAAATTCAAACACACACACTAGCACATTACAAGAAATAAAAATAATATCTTTATTGAAAGTTTTAACACAACACTATAAAAAAATAGTTTCAAACATGCTGATCTTCTTATGTATGTGCCTACCAAATTATTTTAAAGAAAAATCTGCACATCAAAAATTTAAGAAAGTTCTTTATAATATTTTAATCAAAAACTGCTTTACAGTATGAACGAATTTATTGAAAACAGCCATAACTGAATAGAAAAAGAACGCCTTACTTCAAAAATTTTACTTCTTCTTTTCCAGACCTGTTCATTGCTACATGTATTTTTTTTTCATTGATCTCTGTTAAGTTAGTTGCATGTCAGAAATAGAAAAAGAAGAAGAGTTTGCAGAAGATTCTTCATCGGGTGTCATTTGTTTTCACTGCCTAAATGTTGTGTAAAGCAGTAGTATTCAATCTTTTTTGCTAGTGTACCCTAAAACATATATTTTTTTGCCTTTGTACCCTCAAACTGCATTGCAATTATATAAGAAATAACAAAAAAATATGGCTTCGGAATATGTATGGTAAGACTTTCCTGTGTTAAATTTCAACGTACCTCGTTTACATGTTTCGACCTATTTATGGGTCATCTTCAGAACAGGAAAGTCTTACCATACATATTCCGAAGTGATACAGTGTTAAAAGTTGTGCAATCAAAATGCACAAAAAAAATATGACTGATGTATGAAAAATAAATTATTATTATTATTATACCGACAGATATTATATACAGTATATGTGTGTGTGTCTAATGCCTACCCAGTTCACTTATATGATTCGGGTTCCGCATATTGCGGATACATGGTAGGACTGTGACCCATTTTCAATTTGTACACCACTTTGGCAGGCCATGCTGTACATGATGTGTATCTGTGAAGAGTTATTTCGTGTACTAGTGTAAGTGTAGTGTAGGGTATAGATGATGATGATGATGATGATGATGGGAGAAGGGGAAACCTGGTGCTGGCGCGTAGCCCACTCCTGTCGAATAGCACCAAGGGGGCCGTCAGGCTTTTATGCTAGTGGACTCTCTCAAACCGATGTCCTCAATTATTGTGTGTGGTACTCTAGCAAAAAAGATTGAATATCACTACTATATATCATAGAAAGGATTAGTATTGACCACTACCGATTCACAGAATAGAATATTTGTTTCATCAGAGTACTGTATTTCAATACCGGTACCCATTATTTGGAAAGTGTCGCTACTTGTGAACAAATTGATAAAAGTACCGGTACTGGTATCTAATTTACATAATTGTCATGCCTTATTACTTCAGTGTAGTCTGCAACAATGAACGCCTGAGCACAGCCGTAGAATAATGTTATAGGAATGATCACAAGTTGTTTCCTTCTGAAACAGAGTTTCACTGTGGCAGCAAGTATATCTTTAACAGATAATTCATGTATTCCAGTGTGTACATAATGATGGTACCTGGAACATGCCAATTATATCCATATTAAAACTAAAACCAAATACAGCTTCTCAAGAATACTTGTTGGGATTTTCATGAAAAAAAAATGTAAATATATATTTAGTAAAACTTAATTTATACTTTGGAATATGTATGGTAAGACTTTCCTGTGTTAAATTTCAACGTACCTCGTTTACATGTTTCGACCTATTTACGGGTCATCTTCAGAACTGGTCGTTGTTGGTCTTGGCGCCACTTGTTCTGTTTCCTGTGAGGGTGTGTTCCTGTGGTATAGTGTAGAGTCAAAGAGTGTGAGTGTTTTGAAGTTGAGTTGTGTGTTGAGAATTTCGTTGGGGTGTGTTTTTGGTACACAGACTACTCAACATACCAATGAACCCTAACATAATAGACAACATAATACGTAAGACAAAACATAATCACAAAAAACATAAGAATACAACACAAACACAAGAACACAAAAAATACATCACACTAACATACGAAAACAAAAACACACACAAAATTGCAACCTCATTCAAGAAATTAAATTACAACATCGCATACAGAACAAATAACACTCTACAAAAACATCTCAACACACAAACAACACAAACAAACAAATACAACCACACAGGCGTATACAAACTCAAATGTAACACCTGCAACAACTTCTACATAGGACAGACAGGCAGATCGTTTCAAACACGTTATAAAGAACACATCACAGCCATAACAAAATTACAAAACACCTCCACATATGCAGAACACATCACAAATGCTAACCACACCCACAGAGACATCAACTCAAACATGGAAATACTACACATCCAACCAAAAAGCCAGAAACTAAACACACTAGAACAATATGAAATATACAGACACACAAAAACACACCCCAACGAAATTCTCAACACACAACTCCAAAACACACACACTCTTTGACTCTACACTATACCACAGGAACACACCCTCACAGGAAACAGAACAAGTGGCGCCAAGATCAACAACGACCAGTTCTGAAGATGACTCATAAATAGGTCGAAACATGTAAATGAGGTACGTTGAAATTTAACAC